>NC_041402.2:112455779-113055779 GCF_900747795.2 Erpetoichthys calabaricus
CATTTCCCCCTACTTCGTTCTTTTATCTCGCGAATATGTTATTGCAATCCTTAACGGGAGCGTTTCAATAAACTGATTGAAAATAGTTTTGCATTTAACTTTTTAGTATAAGGCGAGCTTTTAAGCCTGAGAAATCACCCCGTAAATGCACACGTTTATTTGGACATGTGTTAATATGTATGGTTACACAGTATTAAAAGACAGTGAACAACGTCAGTTACCTTTGTTCCCGCGTTTGATAAAAGGTGAGCTTTTAAGCCTGAGAAATCACCCCGTAAATGCACACGTTTAATTGCACGTGTTAATATGTATGCTTACACAGTATTAAAAGACAGTCAAAAATTAACGTCATTTACCTTCGTTCCCGCGTGCGACTCGTGCTGTAAATCTCTTCCTTGTTTTTAGTTCACGTGATTACGTAGGAGGCGTGATGACGTGATACGTGACTCCGCCTCCTCCATTACAGTGTATGGACAAAAAATATGTTCCAGTTATGACCATTACGCTTTGAATTTCGAAATGAAACCTGCCTAACTTTTGTAAGTAAGCTGTAAGGAATGAGCCTGCCAAATTTCAGCCTTCCACCTACACGGGAAGTTGGAGAATTAGTGATGAGTGAGTCAGTCAGTCAGTCAGTGAGTGAGTCAGTGAGGGCTTTGCCTTTTATTAGTATAGATGTATGTGTATATATATATATTATATATATATATGTGTATATATATATTATATATATATGTGTATATATATATATATATTATATATATATATACCGTCTTTTTCCGAAAATAAGACACTGTCTTACTTTCTTTTTTGGTCCAAAATACGCAGTAGGGCTTATTTTCGGGGGAGGACAAAAATAAAAGTATATTTATATATTTTTATTTAATATTTATTTATTTTACACAGAATACAGAAATTAAAATTGATTCAATTACAGTCATGTCATCTTCTTCTGGAACATCGTCATAAATCAAGATTTACACCCCTGGAGTCTTCCACAATTCCCTTTTTGTACTCGACGGAATAGCTCTTTCGTTTTGTACTCATTTTAACTGCGGTTAAAAATTATTCACTTTATAAAAAATAAAATTACGTATGAGGAAATAATCAGACTTACAAGACTGAAATGAACAAACACTGTATCTGCACTGTCGCTCAATGTAGACTGCTGCCTTAACGAACAATTATTTATAGTGTGCGCCAACGACGCGTTCCGTCGCATTCCGCATATGCATGCCCCCCTCCACCCCCTCCCCACCTCATTCGACCATACTCTGCGATACGCGCGACGCAGTACAACACAGCAGAGCAGAGCGGACACAATATTTATGTATTCATGCTGCCTTATGTTGTATTTTTAAGATAAATTCCAAGAATTAATTTGAAACGAACTGTAGAGGTAAACAATGAATTTCTCGGAATATTTTATTTCAAACATTTCTCTGAAATACGAGTATTAGGGAAGCTAAACATACTTAATAAATCAACAGCATTTTTTAACGAATTCTTTTTTTCACATTATTTTAACTAGGGCTTATTTTCGGGGGAGGGCTTATATTACAAAAAGTTCCGAAAATCTCGATAGGGCTTATTTTCGGGGGATGTCTTAATTTCGGAAAAAGACGGTATATATGTGTATATATATATGTGTGTATATATATATATATATATATATATATATATATATATAATACATATATATATATACACATATATATATATATATATATATATATATATAATGTATGTGTATATGTATGTATATATATATATGACAGCAACACTCATAACAATGACAACACAATTACATTGACAATCATGTTACGTTATTTTTAAAATGTTTCCTTTACTTTTTCATAACCTCTTTAACACACTACTTCTCCGCTGCGAAGCGCGGGTATTTTGCTAGTATATATATATATTACTTTATGACTAATTACAGTTGAAATTCAACTTCAACACAATTTTACCACTACTTTTGAATCAGAAAGTTTGCTAAAAAAAAACAAAAAACTTTTCCAAACCTCCCACCCATTTCTATTCAAAGAATAAATATTAATCAGTTTTGAAAACTTATACAGCATCTCAGCAATATATAGAAACACCTCAAAGTCCATCCAGCCATCCATTTTCCAACCCGCTGAATCTGAACACAGGGTCATGGGGGTCTGCTGGAGCCAATCCCAGCCAACACAGAGCACAAGGCAGGAACCAATCCCGGGCAGGGTGCCAACCCACCGCAGGACACACACAAACACACCCACACATCAAGCACACACTAGGGCCAATTTAGAATCGCCAATCCACCTAACCTGCATGTCTGTGGACTGTGGGAGGAAACCCACGCAGACACAGGGAGAACATGCAAACTCCACGCAGGGAGGAACCTCAAAGTCCATTCCTCTCAAAATTCATAGTGTACAGTGGGAACAGGACCTTTCAATTAAAATCTCAGAAAAGGATTGGAGGGCAGCCATGCATAGGATATACTCTACCGCTGTCTATGCAAAGCATTGTTGTAGGACTCTTATGACTCAGGCGCGGCCGCGAGTGGCAGCCTTTCCAGCAGCTCCATGTATGACTTTATTTTACTACCTTTTTCTCTATTTTTCTCTATTTCACTGATCACTCCTACCACTTTGTTTTATGTGGACTCGTTCCTTGGACACTTTTTACTACTTTTTACTACTTGGACATGGATTTTTACATGTTGAGACTCGTCTATTCAGGTAGTCAACTTCAAGCGCTGAGAAAAAAGGCCCGTGCTGGTGTGGTTCCCTATTTACCCGACAAGGTAAGAAGGTGGTATCATGGCAGCAGAGCCGGCACTAAGCTAAAAGCCAAGCGGCTAGCGAGAAAGTGGCGATACAAGCCTTCTGTGCCTTCTGTGATCCTGGGAAATGTGAACTCACTACCAAATAAGATCTATGAACTGGCTGCACTGGTGAAAAATGTCAGGACCTACAGAGAATGCAGTTTGTTGTGTTTTTGTGAAACGTGGCTAACAACTAACATGCCACATACTAACGTGAAGCTACCTGGGTTTAGCACAGTTAGAGCGGACAGAGATGCAAATACCTGCGGGAAGCGGAAAGGAGGAGGACTCGCTTTCTATGTGAACACAAGGTGGTGCAACCCTGGACATGTAAACGTCAAAATCTCCACTTGCTTCAGGGACATCGAACTGTTGGCCGTAAGTCTGCGTCCCTATTACTTGGGAAAAGCAGACCATAACCCGGTTCTGCTTCAGCCTCACTACAAACCAAGAGTGAGGGAGCTACCTACAATCACACGCTCATTCAGGAAGTGGTCCCTGAGGCAGAGCAGGCTCTGAGAGACTGCTTTGGAACTACGGACTGGGATATCCTGCAGGGATCATACTGCTGAAGGCCTGTGCGTTGGAGATGGGGAGTCCTCTACAGCTCATCTTCAACATGAGCCTGGAACAGGGGAGAGTCCCGGGGCTTTGGAAAACATCTTGCATCACCCCAGTCCCAAAGGTATCACGTCCTGGTGAGCTGAATGACTTCAGGCCTGTCGCTCTGACGTCACATGTGATGAAGACCATGGAACGGCTGCTGCATGCCCTCGACCCTCTGCAGTTCGCATACCAGGAGAAGGTGGGAGCGGAGGATGCCATCATCTATATGCTACAGCGATCCATCTCCCACTTGGACAGAGGCAGTGGTGCTGTAAGAATTATGTTTCTGGACTTTTCTAGTGCCTTTAACACCGTCCAACCTCTGCTCGTAGGGGCAAGCTGACAGAGATGGGAGTAAATTCATACCTGGTGGCATGGATCGTGGACTATCTTACAGACAGACCTCAGTATGTGCATCTCGGGAACTGCAGGTCTGACATTGTGGTCGGCAACACAGGAGCGCCGCAGGGGACTGTACTTTCTCCGGTCCTGTTCAGCCTATATACATCGGACTTCCAATACAACTCGGAGTCCTGCCATGTGTAAAAGTTCGCTGACGACACTGGTATCGTGGGCTGCATCAGGAGTGGGCAGGAGGACGAGTATAGGAACCTAATCAAGGACTTTGTTAAATGGTGCGACTCAAACCACCTACAACTGAACACCAGCAAAGCAAGGAGCTGGTGGTGGATTTTAGGAGGACCAGGCCCCTCATGGATCTCGTGATCATCAGAGGTGACTGTGTGCAGATGGTGCAGACCTATAAATACCTGGGAGTGCAGCTGGATGATAAATTGGACTGGACTGCCAATACTGATGCTCTGTGCAAGAGAGGAGCCAACTATACTTCCTTAGACGGCTGGCATCTTTCAACATCTGTAATAAGATGCTTCAGATGTTCTATCAGACGGTTGTGGCAAGCACCATCTTCTATGCAGTGGTGTGCTGGGGAGGCAGCATAAAGAAGAGGGACGTCTCACGCCTGGACAAACTGGTGAGGAAGGTAGGCTCTATTGTAGTCATGGAGCTGGACAGTTTGACATCTGTGGCAGAGCGAAGGGTACTGAGCAGGATCCTGTCAATCATGGAGAATCCACTGCATCCACTAAACAGTATCATCTCCAGACAGAGGAGCAGCTTCAGCGACAGACTGCTGTCACTGTCCTGCTCCACTGACAGACTGAGGAGATTGTTCCTCCCCCACACTATGCGACTCTTCAATTCCACTCGGGGGGGGTAAACGTTAACATTATACAAAGTTATTGTCTGTTATACCTGCATTTTTATCACTCTTTATATTCCACCCACATACACCACATTAAGAAGCTTTCTTATTTCCACCTCCATAACATATCTCATGTTTGCTAATTCCTCTCCTTGTCTAATGCTGAGAAATTTGTCAATGCTTTTATCACATCCTGCATCGATTATTGTAACTCTCTTCTGGCAGGTGCCGCTTCTAATTGTGTATTACAGCTTCAGTTGATTCAAAACTCTGCTGCAAGAGTGCTTACATGAACCAGCAACAGCAAGCACATAACACCCACCCTGGTTTGCCTTTATATGCTTCCTATGTCTTACAGGACTGAAAATGAAAAAGCTTTAAATGGCCTTGCACCAGACTACATTAGTGACCTTCTCCATCACTATATTCCTGTTTGCCCACTGAGGTCCTCTGATTCTGGAAACCTTGTTGTGCCCACGCTAATCTGTACTCTATGGGTGACAGCATCTTCAGCTGTATAGCACCCAGACTTTGGAATGACCTCCTGAAATTAATTAGATCAGCTGACTCAATTCATTCTTTTAAAAAAACAACTTAAAACACATCTCTTCAGGAATACTTTTAACTTAGCCTAATATCCTTCCCCTTCTTTCAGTTTACCTCTTTGTCCAGATGCTCAGAATAATTTGTGTATGTATTATATCAGAAATTTTGTTATTAGTTCAGACTTTTCTTATCGTGTTGAATTCAGTATTTTACTTTGGTTTGTTGCCTTTTATTCTATTTAATGCCTTGTATATCTGTTTTAGTGCTCTATGCAGAAAATATTTGTATCTAACTTTATATATACCCTGCAGTTCTTTCTGAGACTTACTTAAAAAAAGTAATATAAAAATAAAATGTAATATTATTAATTGTGTTATACACCTTATACAGCTGTTTTTTTTCCTCAACTCTTTATTAATCCACTGCAGAGATTTTTTAAATTTCCTGCTAATTCCAAATTAAGGTATGTTTCTGTCCTGCATTATATGTAAAACCTTTTTAAACCTGTTCCACTGCTCCTTGATCATCTCTGCTCTTAAAAGCTTATCCCAGTCTACCCTCCTTTGACTTTGCTGCATCTGCTCAAAATTTGCCCTACCAAAGTTAAACTCAACAGTTTTAGTCTTTGTATCTGTGCTCTTGGAAATCAATAAGTACTGTATTATACTGTATTATGGTCACTTGAGCTTAGTGGTTCAATCATGTCCACACCCAAAATTCTATCCTGTTTACAGTATTACAAAATACTAAACAATCTAACATCAAATACTAAATTTAACATTATACTGTGTTAAAAAGCTGTCATTGATTACTTCTGAAAACTCCTGCTGTTGTGCTATGCTATTTGCAAGGATAGCCCAGTTAGCATTCAGGTGGTTAAAGTGCACTATGACTATATTATCCCATTGTAAATTTGTCTCTTTAAAAATACTTAAAAGATGTGCATTTAAATTGTTGTCTGCATTGGACTGTCTATAACACACTACTAAAATAAGCCCCTAACACTTTCCAGATGAAGCAAGATGTCCTCACTAAGATTAGGCTCCTTGTCCAATTGAAGAGGAATTGCATTTAACACTAGAATCCTTGAAGTCTACGAAAAAAACTCATAATGCCTGGCAACCTTAAATTCCATCGCACCTCCACATCAGTGTGTTTTCTTTTGCAAATGTGTCAATCAGCACAAGCAGCAAGCAACCTGATATCCCATCCCCCTACCCACGCAGCTTTAGTTGTACACAAAGTTCTCCCAGTTCAAGTCTGTTTATTTGAGTGTGAGGTGCCTTGAATTGTATAGGGTAAATAATATATTGTGATTTGGAGGAACAACAACAACAACATTTATTTATATAGCACATTTTCATACAAAAAGTAGCTCAAAGTGCTTTACATAATGAAGAAAAGAAAAATAACAGACAAAATACAAAATTAAAATAAGACAACATTAGTTAACATAGAAAAGGAGTAAGGTCCGATGGCCAGGGTGGACAGAGAAAACAAAAAACTCCAGAAGGCTGGAGAAAAAAAATAAAATCTGTAGGGGTTCCAGGCCACGAGACCGCCCAGTCCCCTCTGGGCATTCTACCTAACATAAATGAAATAGTCCATTTCATGTGTGTTCCTTGTCAACAACGATTTCTGTAAATGTAGGATGACAGGAAATGTGAGGCAAGACATGTTGAACACATACAGTAAGTAAAACAGGATCTTTTGTCATGTTATACCACTAATGACAAAATGTTGACGTGAACTGTATAATGTGTGAAGACTGAAGTCCAAATATAAAACAAACACTTTCACAAAAGACACAAAACAAGTGCGCTTATATTCTAGAATTTAACCACAGTAAAAGAAATTGGGATAGGGTGTGTCACACAGACACACACACACATTTGTCTGCTTGGCTGGTACAGATGTAAGAACTGCTGTCTCCAAGTCGAGACGTTGTGGGTTCGATCCCAGGGGGGTATTTTCTGTATGTCGCTTAAATCATCCAAGATCAGGTGCCTCATCTTGGATAAGTTAATGCCGGTGACACTCATCCGGGATAGGTCGGTTTTTCAAATGCAGCTGTGTATTAGATTAGTCGAGCTGGATCTAATCATATGAGATGAATGCGCGCACCCGCGCTGAGTGAAAAGCCCATATATATTGAGTCTAGAAAACATGATCAGCAAGTCTTTGATAGGCTGTAACAAAATGACGAAAGAACGGGCGCATTTTTTTTTTCACACACGCGGCGCAAGACCTTTTATTCAAAGGACATGAAGAATTTCAAGATTTAATATGCACAAGGGGTAACACTGCAAAAACAGTCCAGACCAGAAAAGACGGCTGGCAAAAAGTGGCCGACAAATTAAACGCTAAGTAGTGTGTATTGTACTTACTGAAAGCAGCATTTCATTTCCTATGTGTCAGATTAATTATTATGTAATATGTCATAATTCCAGATCAAACGTGAGCACTAGGAGAACATGGGAACAGGTTAAAGTGAAGTACAAGAATATACTTCAAACTGGTAAATATTGGTATATAACTATTTAAAGAATTGTTGACATAAATAATCATATATAATATAAAAAACATTAATTTTAAAGCTAATAAGAAGGCAGACAAGCAAAAAACAGGTGGAGGTCCACGCAGTCCAGATCTAACCCCTGCAGAAGAGTTGGCTCTCCAGCAAAATGCCCATCGCCCTGTTTCTGAGGGCATTCCAGGGGGAAGCTCCTCCTCAGAACCAGTGGCAGGATGCAGTGGTCACTTCATTTCAGGTAAAGGATGGTCATTGCATATATTTGTCGTCCATGTGTGCCATAGGTATGTTCCATATAGCCCTCTTTTTTGTTGGGTCAGTTGCAGGGAATGTCATATCCCTTGAACCTGTGTCTGACCAACGACATATTGACGAAGGTCAAATATTTGATGAAGACACTGTGTCTGATTATTCACCAGGAGGAGAGGTACATTTTCCAAATAATGTTTGATCAAACTCCACTCTGATCAGTCCCATGTGCACCAATCACATTTGGAAATCCTGGTAATGAGAATGTTAGGCTGATTGAGATTCTTCATGGAACTGTGGGTGTTTTAGCCTGTGTATTACCTACCTGCAATAGCATGAAACACCTCTTTTATTGTCTGCACACGCAGGTGTTCAGGAAACACTATGAAAACCCGAAGGAAATATTTCAGAGCCAAACAGACATTACGAATTGCCTGGCAAACTGCACTTTTAGATAGATCTTCTGCATCGCCTACAGTATATAAAAAAGTGCCGCTTGTAAAAAACCTCAAAGCAATGCATACTGTCTGTGTGGTTGTGAGAGCCCGACTTCACCTAGTTTGACTTCGAATATAAGGTGCTAATAAATCTTTGAGGTACAATATTCCCCGTCGGCTAAAGCGGTATCTTTCGAAAAGAATTTCCTCCAGGAGCAATAAAGGATCTTGCCGATCGCGCAAAACCCTCTCTATATGAAATTCTCTTTGTATAATTTGCGCACCAATATCCATTGGTCGCTCATTCATGAACAGCGAAGCCATGATTGGATGACTTCCACGCACCGTCACTGATTACGTGTGTAAACTAATCCTTATTTAAGTAGAACAAACATGCTCCGATCAGGTTTGAGGATTAGGATGTGTTGCTATGACAACACTTCCAGCAAGAGTTTCGAAAAACCAACAGATCCAGGATCATGCCAAATTGTCAACAATTACATCCGGCTAAACGACTAATCCACGTACGAAAAATGCCCCCCAGGTCTTTAATTTATTAACTATTTTGAGTAGTGAGCAACTATTATTATTACTATTATAGAATAAAAACATACACTTGATATACTTATTACAGCCAGTGTAAATTTATGGTACTTTTAAATGATACTTTTAAATGATTAAATGACACTGACATTAACCGCATGTTGTTTTTTAGTTTAAGGCATTTAATTGTAATCAACCTGTAACCATATGGCCATGCTATTCCAAATACTATAGCTGCTTTAGCATTGTTACTCTCAGTGCACCACTGAGTATTTAAATCCACTGTATCTTAGTGTGGAATCACAACTCTACAGCAGCTGATTGGAAAGAGGATTATCGGGATACAGCATCTAGCACATGCTTCCTCAGCCATGTGCACAGTCTCTTTGAACTTGTCCCATTCTGCAAACGCTTCAGAGCCTTTCCTGCACGAACCTCACAGTTCAGAAACAGTTTCATCCCAAGAGCTATAAACACACTCAATCAGTCGATCAAGTGCTCCTGGTAGAACTGTTTGTACTTATAAGTACAATTACCTCACTGTAAACTTATATTACAGTTGTACTATTGCACAACCTGAGCCATTTATGGTTTCATATTCTATATTTTTCATTGTTTTTATTATTTTTGTTGTTTTTCTGGTTGTTATTTTACCATTTTATGGGAAAATAAGTTTATGGAGGATTTGCATGTTGAATCTCATTGTACCATATAATAACAATAAAGGAATTCAATTCAATTCAACAGAAGAGAGTGCGTATTTACAGATGATGATGACTGGCTTCTAAGTCGATTTAGATTTCCAGTTGCTATCTTCTTGGAGCTCTTGATATCATTTTTCAGATGAAATACAGTAAAGTATATATATTACACTATACATATACATTTTTAACTTCATTAAATAATATATACTGTTATTAAACATATGAATACGGTGGACAGTGGTACTGATGAGCTTGCGCTCTGTTCAGGGATTGTTCCTGCCTCATGCTGTATGCTTCCTGGGACTGGCACGACCCTGGATAGATAGATGGATGGAATAATTAAACATGTCCTATGAAGATATTTCAATGGTCCTTAAAGGTTTTGAAGGATCAGCGTTCTAAGCTTACAGATGGCTTGACATTTATTAATGTGCTGATTGTGTGGTGATAGGTTGCTTGGAGAAAGCAAAGGAAAGACAGGAATTGGGGGTTAGTACGTTTGAAAGAGACAGTACTGCTGCAATAAATTATTTCATTGAGGTTTGTGCACGGGGCAGCAAGCATCTTGCGGGAGGCAGGAACAATCTCTGGGAGGGATTTCCAGCTTGTCACTACCATTGCAACACTGTGGCCCCATGTTTAATACATGCTCATGTATAAATGGTGTCTATGCACAAAAATGTTGCGCACGCCTGTTTCCGCACTCACATCATGATGTATAAAAACTAAACTTGGTGTAAAGCCACGCAAATTTTCACACCAGGTCAATCCCTTGTGTTACAAACTGGTGGCACGCTGCGTCAAAGCAGTGCTATTGCGCCTGTGTGGTTTCCCTTTTTAGATTCACATCCCATTTAAATTGTTCAGAGAGCTGTAACATCATGAATGTAATGTATTCTGTATCCTGTCGGCGTAAGAGAAAGCCCATTTAAAAAGCATATACTGATTCACACAAGTAAGAGTACATAGAATACTAAGCATTAAATGTGTTACTTTAGTTACAATGGCATTTGAGAAACTATTAAATTAAACTATTTTAAGATGAAGTTTATGACGTTCTACTTTAATGACAAAATAATCCAAGTGATTAAAGTTGAAATTTCAACCTTTTTTTCACAGTGTCCCAGTTTTTTTTTTCTCTATACCCTAATACACTTCCATATGACACTCAGACGGTGAGCTACGACTCGCCTTTTCATGGCGACTTTGATATCTGACCACTTCTTATTTATTTCGGACACTGGGCGACTTTCTGAAGTTGAACTTTCAAGTTTCTCCGCCACTCTGTCACTCGATCAACTTCCTTTTGTTGTTAATATCACTGCTTAAAACAATAACATAGTACATTTTTTTCTTGCTTCTACTTGGTATTCTCTGAAATTCTTCTTTTTCCCCGTGCTTTTGCCATTGTCTTTTCACAGAACGCAGAACATAAAGGGCTATTTATATTGATTTGCATATTCAAAGAGGTGTATTTCTGGGAGGAGTCATGGTGGAGCGACAGGCACGTGCACGAGTGTTACTTTTCACACTGACTGGGATTTATGGAGAGGAAGAACATGGAAGTTGGTGTACGCACAGATTTATGCATCTGAATTTTTTTGTATGTACACACATTTCCGCTTTTGTCCATACACCATGTTTTATTGTGAATTCTACGCACAATGTTATGCATGAGGCCCCTGGTACTTTAATAGGGTGTTGGCAGTCACCTTTCTTTTGTAGAGACATAATGTTATAATGTGAGGATACTACAAACATATGCTTCTTCCTTCTCGGATGGGGCCTTGCCTCTACCCTACCCCACCCTTTCCTGCCTGCAAACCTTTATTCCACCAATCCACCCATCACACAGGACATTTTCAACAGTAAAATGATCACATCACCATTGCAAAGTGAGCCGTTTTTTTAAAGCAGTTTGTTACCCTTTATACAAAATACTCCCGGCAGGGTTGTACAATGCACCATATTGGAACCAACCATGAATTGAACTTTAGCACATTATAGTTCCAATGTAAAAGGTATACCTTGTGAAAACCCACATTAACACCCACAAAACTACACATGCAATGCAGTGTTAAGGAGGAAAATTAAACCACTGCACTGGAAGGTTTTAGCACTAAACTCTAGAGCAATCTTTATAAAAACGATCATTGTAAAATCTAAGAAATAAAAGAATTATACTTGGCTAGCATAAAACAATTTCTATATAGGGTACTGCGGTGGGTTGGCACCCTGCCCAGGATTGGTTCCCTGCCTTGTGCCCTGTGTTGGCTGGGATTGGCTCCAGCAGACCCCCGTGACCCTGTGTTCGGATTCAGCGGGTTAGAAAATGGATGGATGGATATATAGGGTAACTTAAATTTTACCTTGTGGCTAATATATGCTAAAAGTAAGGTGTGTTTATTTTTTGTGTAAGTATAATATTTTTTTAAAGTAGAACTGCATATAAGGGAGTATATTTAAAAATCTCTCACACTAGGGATTAAACCTATAAAGACTTTAACATGACCAGTAATCAAAACGACTAAAAGCTGGCCTATGTATGAATTTAAAAATATTAGTAATTGTGGCTGTCAATAGTGTTCATCTATTTTATACCTTAAGTTTAGGGCTTGTCAAAAATCAGCACAGAGCAAACCATGAGTCACTGTTATGTGGTGGAGACCACAAAACTCTTTATCATCAGCCTACAGTTTGGTTTGCACAGAAAATATTTGATAAGAAATGACCATGTGGTAATTTATACTTCTCTCTTTTGCTTTTACTGCTTTTGTTGTTCTCGGTTTCTGTGTTTATGATGCTAATTTAGGAATACTGAATAAGAAATTACAAATGTAATGAATTATTATTATTAAGAGATTGTACAATTCAGGCAGGTCATCACATAATGCTATGATTTTTAAAATTTATTGCCGAAACATTTGTACAATAATTTCTTTAATATTTTTCAGACTAGACCAGTATTCTTTCCAGGTTCTCATCAGGAAGCTCAGTTAATACTCGGACTATCTAGGGTTTTCCTTTTAGTGGTTGTACATAGCTAACTTTTAATTAGAGGTACACAGGAGTATTCCCATTAAATGCCAAAACAGACTTATCTGGCTAATGTCAGTGAAAGCCAGCATTCCTCAGCTTTTTCATATCTAATATAATAATTTCCATCCTTCTAACTCACTTATTTAGTACCAGGAACAAGGAGATTGTTGCCTATGTTGGTAACATTATGCAAAAAGTGAAAACCAGCCTAGACACTGTGCTAATCAATCTCTTGCTACACAAGCATCAACCACCATTCACTCATATGAGTCTAATTTAGAGTTTTCAATTAATGTGACCCAGGATTCAAACTCAGCACTCTGAAACTGAGAGAACATTACTAACCACTGTGCTTCACCTAGTAGTGAATAAAGCAGGCAAGTTTCAATTCATGTATATACAGTTTCATAAAACTGACACAAAAAATTGTTTCACAAGTGATTTTTCAATTGCAAAACATGAATTAGACTTAGATTTTAAAAGTATTGCTGGATTATAAACCTTCATTCTCACTTTTTTGTTTAACTGCACTATTTTCTGGTTAATGAAATCAGTTGCCACCCAGTAAAAGTTCTATTTAAGTGAAAATTAGATTGTTTCCAATTTCAAGTACAGTAGTATAAAACATCGGTTACCCACTGTCTTAAGAATGGTGGGGAGGGATTCTTCCTGTTCAGTAAGATAAGTCTACATGCTAGTATCGTAGTAAAGGCAATTACAGCTTGTTTGTCTTTCTCCACTTTAAGCCCATCTGGGAGTGCTTTAAACACAGATGTTAATGGGTTAGGAGTGATTGTGACAGTGAGGCTGTCTGTGAGGCATGCAAAGATTTTTGTCCAAAATGTTGTTAATTTGGTGCACACCCAGAACATATGGCCCAGTGAGGCTGGAGCTAGATTGCAAAATTTACATGTTGGATCTTGCCCTGGAATCATTTTTGAATAATTTTAAATGAGACATATGTGCTCAATAAAAGATTTTAAGTTGAAAGATTGAATACTTTTATGTTGTTGGACTTAAGTGCAGCATTTGACACCATCGACCATTCTATTTTACTGCACAGGCTTGGTTTAGTTCTTACTTATCAAATCGATTCCAATATGTACAGAAATGTGCTGACAGTACTCCATCATTATACACAGAAGTTCAATATGGTGTCCCGCAGGGCTCAGTACTAGGACCTTTACTGTTTTCACTGTACATGCTTCCACTGGGAACTCTCATTAGGAAACATAATGTTAATTTTCACTCGTATGCAGATGACACCCAGTTATACCTTTCATTTAAATCAAATGAAGTTTCTCCAATGTTGTCTTTAATTAGTTGTATTAGCGAATTAAAGGAGTGGATGAATGAGAACTACTTGTCTTTAAATACAGATAAAACAGAGATGTTAATTGTTGGAGGGAATGATGCTGATCACAACAATATTTTGTCATCATTTAACTCAGTTGGAATCCCAGTCAATTTTACTGAATCAGCCCGCAATCTAGGAGTTATCTTTGACTCTAGCATGTCATTTAAAGCGCATATTACAAAGTTGTCCAAAACATGTTTCTTCCATCTTAAAAATGTTAGGAAATTAAGGCGCTTTCTAAATAAACAGGATTCTGAGAAACTAATTCATGCCTTTATCTCTAGTAGGATTGACTACTGCAATGCGGTGTTCACTGGATGTTCAAACTGTTCTTTATACAGCCTCCAGTTAATCCAAAATGCGGCTGCAAGAATTATTACAAGAACAAGAAAATACGAACACATAACTCCAGTTCTTAAATCCTTACACTGGCTCCCGGTTAAGTTTAGGGCAGATTTCAAAATCCTTCTTTTAACATATAAAGCATTAAATGGTCGAGGTCCGGCTTACTTGTCTGAACTTATCATGACTTACAAACCTGAGCGCACATTAAGATCTCAAGATGCCAGTCTGCTTATGATTCCAAGGATTAATAAAATAAGAGTGGGAGGTCAAGCTTTTAGTTACAGGGTCCCTAAACTGTGGAATGGTCTGCCTGCTACTATAAGAGATGCCCCTTCAGTCTCAGCTTTTAAATCCCGGCTGAAGACTCACTACTTCAGTTTAGCATATCCTGACTAGAGCTGCTGATTAACTGTACAGACTGCATCTCTGTTGTTAGTCATTAGCACTTAAACATAAGTAACATGACAGTTATAATTGTATAATAACCCTCACTTATTCTGTTTTACTTCTCGGTACTCAAATGTGGCACTTGGTGCCATGGCCCACCTGTCAAGTTGTTTTGCATGCCTAAGGAAAAGTCATCCCAGATGGAGGATCGCAGGAATCGTGGGAAAGAGGGGTCCTTTCATCGGATTGGCTGGCCTAGCACTGTTTCAGACGTGGAATGGCCAAATGGGGGAGGCAGCTTGAAGGATGAGGTCTCCAGGACTCTACACAAATCCAAATCTTATTATGGGATATATCATCTACTGTTAAATTCTGCTCTGTACTTCTAAAATTTATATTTTTTTATTTCTTATTATATTGAGAAATTGTTCTGTTCTGTGTACTGCATTGTATTGTATTGACCCCCTTCTTTTGACACCCACTGCACGCCCAACCTACCTGGAAAGGAGTCTCTCTTTGAACTGCCTTTCCCAAGGTTTCTTCCATTTTTTCCCTACAAGGTTTTTTTTGGGAGTTTTTCCTTGCCTTCTTAGAGAGTCAAGGCTGGGGGGCTGTCAAGAGGCAGGGCCTGTTAAAGCCCATTGCGGCACTTCCTGTGTGATTTTGGGCTATACAAAAATAAACTGTATTGTATTGTATACTTTGCACATATGGAGGTCAAGTGTGTTCTGTGCATGGTTTGTTTCCACTCCTTTTCTGAAATATTAAGTGACAGATCCTTTCCCCAATGTTCTATGGGGTCTTTGAAAGGAAGGGACTTTAAAATATTTTATAAATTGTAGATATACTATCCGAGTCTTCAAGACTGATCAATAATTCTTCTGGAATAGAACAAGTTGTAAGGTGAGGAAAATTGGGCGATTCTGTTTAGCAAACTTTCTAGTCTGAAAGTAGTGGAAGAATTGTGTTGATGGGAAATTGTATTTGAAGTGTAATTGCTCGTAGGAGGCAAAGATGTCATCTATGTACAAGTCTCTAAGTGTTTTGATCCCAGACATTAAATAATGTATAAGTTTGAGGGGGTGGTTATTATGTACAGGTGCAATAGATAAAAGCTTCTCTGTCTTAAAGTGCATCCTACATTGGTTCCATATTCTGTGAGAATGAAGGGCAATTGGATTATTAATGTAATGAGGGTATTGTATTAACTGGGACACAGTGTAGTAATATAAAGAAGTATGCAAGATTTTAACTCTATTGCAGACCAGGTTTGTGTATATTCATCGATTTGTGTTGATGTTCAGGGACTTCATGTATAAGCAGTGCATACGCACAAAAATGTTGTGTATGCCCGTTTCCATGGTCACATAGCAATGTATAAAAACTAAACTTGGCGTAAAGCCACGCACATTCTTACGGCAGCACACTCACTTGCGTATGCACGTTTCTGCTCAGTTTTGTGAACTGGGAGCACCCAGCATCAGAGCAGTGCTACTGTTCCTGTGTGGTTTCCCTTTCTTTATTAGATTCACATCCATGATACAGGGATTATCATATACAATAAAATTAACTGCATATTATTTATACATTTAACGCACCTGATTGTAATCAACCTGTAACAATATAATGGTGCACGGAATGGCTAAGCTATTCCATATACCACAGCTGCTTTAGCATTGTTACTCTCAGTGCACCACTCAAAGTATTTTAACCCTTTGAATCTGAGTGTGTGGAATCACAGCTATACAGAAGCTGATCGGAAAGCTCTACGGTTGGTTGTGTTGAAAGTATTGAGGATTATCAGGATACAGCTTTGAGCCCTAGAGGACATTTATAGCACACACTGCCTCAGGAAAGCTACCAGCATCTGCATGAATTCTTCTCATCCATGCGCAGAGTTCTGTTTGAACTTCTCCCATCTGGCAAATGTTTCAGAGCCTTTCCTGCACAGACCTCGAGACTCAGAAACAGTTTCATCCCAACAGCTTTAAACGCACTCAATCAGTCCATCAAGTGCTCCTGGTAGAACTGTTTGTACTTATAATTACAATTCCCTCACTGTTAACTTGCAATACAGCTGTAATATTGCACAACTTGAGGCACTTTATAAACCATTTGCACTGTCTGCACAATATTTGCATGTATATTGTACTTATGGTTTCATACTGTCTAGTTTTCATTGTCTTTTATCATATTATTATTATTGTTATTTTATCATTTTATAGGAAAATAAGTTTATGGAATATTTTGCCTATTGAATCTCATTATACCATATAATGACAATAAAGGAATTCAATTCAATAGAAGATAGCACAAATTTACAGATAATGAACGATTGGCTTCTAAGTCGATTTAGATATATACTTGATATCATTTTTAAGATAAAATGGAATAAAGTATATATATTACATTATGCAGATAAACTGCTAACTTCATTTAAATAATGTATATTGTTAATAATTAAACATGTGGAGATGCTGTGGCGCAGTGGTAGCGATGAGCTGGCTGCCCATCCAGGGATTGGTCCTGCCTCGTGCTGCATGGTTGCTGGTACTGGCGCTAACCTGGATGGATAGATGGATGGAATAATTAAACATGTATTACAAAGATTTTTCAGTGTTCCTTAAAAGTTTTGGACAATCAGTGTTCTAAGCTTACAGCTGGTTTGACATTTATGACAGAGCTTATATTGTGGCAATTGGTTATTTGGAAAAAGAAAACAGAAGGACAGGAATTGGGGGTTGGTACATTTGACAGATGCAGTTCTGCTGCAATAAATTATTTCATCGAGGGTCGCATACTTCAATCCAAGCATCTTACAGGAGGCAGGAACAATCCCTGGATGGGAAGCCTAAGTTGCCACGAAAGCTTGCATATTGTAATCTTTCTAGTTAGCCAGTTAAAGGTGTATTTTTGCTTGACTTCTCATTAAATCAATAATGGCTAACAAGGTACAACACCTTAGTACCACATGTCTGGATTTAAAACACAGTTAGTCACCAGCCATTATAATTTTGGAATAAAGCTCTCTTGACCTTGTCAGGTGCATTGATATTAATCAAAATCATTATAGTATTAGATAAATTGCCCGTCACCATGACATATCGCCCTTCAGAATCAGATATTGCATCTTACACTTCAAATGGAATAGTTCTGGGTATCAAGATTTACACAACCCTGGTTTTCTTTGTATAGCTAGAGTGAAAAAATTTGGCCAGGCCACTCTCTTTGCAACCGAAACTGGTCCATGCTTAATAGGTGAGTCTCCTGTAAAAATACTATCTTGGCATTTAGACTTGTTAAATGTGAGAGTACTTTCTTTCTCTTTAATTCATGACTGGCACCCTTAAAATTCCAGGTCAAAAAGTTTACTATTTGGTCACAGAAATATTTCTAATGAACTTTTGTTGACATTTTTTAGTCTTTTGTAAAGTTCCATATTATTGCTTAATGATACAGCTATGGAGCATATTGTTATGTTGGTGCTAGCAGTTATTGGGGTATAAGGGATAAAATAGAAATAGCATTGTTCTCTTTTTTCCACCCCCAAGATCCTCCAGTGTGCCTCTGCAAGTGAGGCAAACCACACTTCACGATGTCCCAATCTTCTGACATACAAAGAGAAGGAGCAAGTCTAGAGCAAAATGAACCCCCAACAACAGTGTGGAGAAGGTTAAAACTGATATATCTTGTGAAGATGCAGTCCAAATAAAAGAGACTAATGATATAATCTTAAACAGTCCAAATATAATAGACCAAAGGTAGGGGTAATGTTAAAGTGCTGTAACAGGCTGATTACTTGTGGTAGCCAAAGTGTGCATATAATTAAAGGAAGAAGTTTCAATACAATAGCTGAAACTTGAACAAACTGTAAATAGCAGTTTACTTTTTGGCAACCATTTAGCCAAGATGTAGCCATAGGCTGCCAAAAAATGCATATAATTCATGAAAGAAATATCAATGTAATAATTGCAGGTTATAAATAATAAATAAATAAAACAAAGGAAGGGGATGTCCAAAAAGAAGTAAAATATAAAAATAAAGTAAAATAAATAAAACATAATATATAGTTATGGCAAATGTCGCATTACAAACAGTTTAGAATGCAAGCTTCAAGTAGAATCTTCTTTGCCTTGCCAGAACACAGTGTGACCCACGATTGTGTGTTTCAAAAGAAAGTTGGGATCAGTCTTCTTAGCTCTTTATCTGCCTCGTCCAGATAGCTAAAAATGTAGAACTGGGGGGTATTTTTCGTACGTGGAAAATCCTCAAACCTGCTCGAAGCCGGTTTGTTCTACATAAACAAGGATTAGTTTACACACGTAATCAATGACGGTGCGTGGAAGTCATCCAGTCATGGCTTCACCATTCATGAATGAGCGACCTACTGATATTGGTGCACAAATTATACGAAGAGAATTTCATATAGAGAGGGTTTTGCACAATCGGCAAGATCCTTTATTGCTCCTGGAGGAAATTCTTTTCGAAAGATACCGCTTTAGCCGAGGGGAAATATTGTACCTCAAAGATTTATTAGCACCTTATATTCAAAGTCAAACTCGGCGAAGTCGGGCTCTCACAACCACACAGACAGCATGCATTGCTTTGAGGTTTTTTATAAGCGGCACTTTTTTATATACTTTAAGTGATGTGGAAAATCTAACTAAAACTGCAGTTTGCCAGGCAATTCGTAAAGTCTGTTTGGCTCTGAAATATTTCCTTTGGGTTTTCATAGTGTTTCCTGGACACCTGCATGTGCAGACAATAAAAGAGGCGTTTCATGCCATTGCAGGTAGGTAATATACAGGCTAAAACACCCACAGTTCCATTAAGAATCTCAATCACCCTAACATTCTCATTACCAGGGTTTCCAAATGTGATTGGTGCACATGGGACTGATCAGAGTGGAGTTTGATCAAACATTATTTGGAAAATGTACCTCTCCTCCTGATGAATAATCAGACACAGTGTCTTCATCAAATATTTGACCTTCGTCAATATCTCGTTGGTCAGACACAGGTTCAAGGGATATGACATTCCCTGCAACTGACCGAACAAAAAAGAGGGCTATATGGAACATACCTATGGCACACATTGAGGACAAATATATGCAATGACCATCCTTTACCTGAAATGAAGTGACCACTGCATCCTGCCACTGGTTCTGGGGAGGAGCTTCCCTCTGGAATGCCCTCAGACACAGAGCGATGGGCATTTTGCTGGAGAGAAAAACTCTTCTGCAGGGGTTAGGTCTGGACCGGGTGGACCTCCAGCTGTTTTTTGCTTGTCTGCCTTCTTATCTATCTATCTATCTATCTATCTATCTATCTATCTATCTATCTATCTATCTATCTATCTATCTATCTATCTATCTATCTATTAGCTTTAAAATTAATGTTTTTTATATTATATACTAGCAAAATACCTGCGCTTCGCAGCGGAGAAGTAGTGTGTTAAAGAAGTTATGAAAAAAAAAAGGAAACATTTTAAAAATAACGTAACATGATTGTCAATGTAATTGTGTTGTCATTGTTATGAGTGTTGCTGTCTTTTATATATATAATATACACACACACACACACATAAACATATATATACATATCTACATATACACATATCCACATATATATATACATATACACAGCCACATATATATACATATATATATATATATATACACATATCAACATATATATACACACATACATAAACACACACATATACATATACACATACATACATACACACATACATACATACATACACATATATATATTATATATACACAGACACATATATATACATAAATATTTACATATCTACATATATACACATCTACATATATATATACACATATATATACAGTACATATCTACATATATACACATCTACATATATATACACATATATATACATATCTACATATATATATATATACAGTGGAACCTCTAGATACGAGTTTAATTCGTTCCAGAACTGAGCTTGTATAGCGAATTTCTCGTATCTACAACAAACTTCCCCATTGAAAATAATGGAAATCCAGTTAATCCGTTCTGCACCACAAATATATTAACATAAAAATCAATTTTCCTAACAAATAACACTGATAAATTATATATACTGTAGTCTACCTTTAATAAATAACACTGGTAAATAATATAACTGATTATTAAAAGAATCAAAACAGGTGTCCAAAGTGCAGTAGAGCATTCAATAAATCTTTAAATAAATAATCCTTAAAACAGTTGTGAAGTGGAGGTTTAAAATACACAAGAATAACAATCCTTTAACACGAGGTTAAAACGTCAAAAGGATGCCGTCTTTAAAAAACAGATGACAATCCCCAGTGCTTCTTCTCTGTTAGCGTCTCACCTGCGGGCTCTGCAACAGGCGAGACACTCTTAATGCAGCTGACCTTCTCTACACCGTCCTACTTCAGCTGTTTGGCTCGCCTGTTCAGCTCACTGTTCAGCTACACGTGAGCCTGCACTCACTCGCCTGCCTGCCTGCTCGCTCTCGCTCTCTCTCTCTCTCTCTCTCTCTCTCTCTCTCTCTCTCTCTCCCTCTCTTTTCTTTTACTTTTTCTCCCCCTTAACCGGCTCGCGCTTCTCTATATATGCGGGGAGGACATGGCAGCTGCAACCCATCAGCCACAGGAGCAATCATGGATGTGGGCAGTTTCCCACCTGTGCACTTAAGTGAGAAACGCAGACACCGCAGATCGCGGCTCGCAACTGCTGACCACGCCCCCTTGCTAAGCCGCGAGCTATACCCACAGCCTGGCTCGTGGCTCGTTACGTGAGCCAATGCTCGTATTTAGATCTGAATTTTTCGCTCATACTTTCCTCGTATTTTGAATTTCTCGTATACAGAGGTGATCGTATCTCGAGGTTCCACTGTATATATATATATCTAGACATACATACATAGATAGATTGACACATATATATATACATATCTACATATATATATATATATGTAATTGTGTTGTCATTGTTATGAGTGTTGCTGTCATATATATATATATATATATATATATATATATATATATATATATATATATATATATATATACAGTAATCCCTCCTGCATCGCGGGGGTTGCGTTCCAGAGCCACCCGCGAAATAGGAAAATCCGCGAAGTAGAAACCATATGTTTATATGGTTATTTTTAGAATGTCATGCTTGGGTCACAGAGTTGCGCAGAAACACAGGAGGTTGTAGAGAGACAGGAACGTTATTCAAACACTGCAAACAAACATTTGTCTCTTTTTCAAAAGTTTAAACTGTGCTCCATGACAAGACAGAGATGACAGTTCTGTCTCACAATTAAAAGAATGCAAACATATCTTCCTTTTCAAAGGAGTGCAAAGCAAGCAGTCAAAAAAAAAATCAATAGGGCTTTTTGGCTTTTAAGTATGCGAAGCACCGCCGGTACAAAGCTGTTGAAGGCGGCAGCTCACACCCCCTCTATCAGGAGCAGGAAGAGAGTGAGAGAGAGAGCCACAGAAAAACAAAGTCAAAAATCAATACGTGCCCTTTGAGCTTTTAAGTATGCGAAGCACCATGCAGCATGTCCTTCAGGAAGCAGCTGCACACAGCCCCCCTGCTCACACACCCCTACGTCAGTGCAAGAGAGAGAGAGAGAGAAAGTAAGTTGGGTAGCTTCTCAGCCATCTGCCAATAGCGTCCCTTGTATGAAATCAACTGGGCAAACCAACTGAGGAAGCATGTACCAGAAATTAAAAGACCCATTGTCCGCAGAAACCCGCGAAGCATCGAAAAATCCGCGATATATATTTAAATATGCTTACATATAAAATCCGCGATGGAGTGAAGCCGCGAAAGGCGAAGCGCGATATAGCGAGGGATCACTGTATAGCAAAATACCCGCGTTTCGCAGCGGAGAAGTAGTGTGTTAAAGAGGTTATGTAACCATATATATACATAAACATATATACATATCTACATATACACATATCTACATATACATATATATACATATACACATCCACATATACATATATATATATACATATACAAATTTACATATCTACATATGTATATATATATATATATATATATATATATATATATATATATATATATATACTGTATATATACATATCTACTTATTGGCTCCTCAATTTAGGATATAGCGGGTTGGATAATGGATGGATGGACATCTGTATGCATAGCCCTATTTGCCCGTTTTCGTTTTTTTTCTTTCTTCAGTAATATTTCAGTAAACCCGGAGCTTGTCAGTTCAAATCCTGGTACTGACACCACTGTGTGACCCTGAGGAAGTCACTTCACCTGCCTGTGCTGCAAAAAACAAAAGTAATGTAACAAATTGTACCTCAGATGTTGCAAGTTGCTGGAAAAAAGGCATAAGTAAAATAGATAAATATGTATTATACACATAGGAACTATTCATTTATTTTCAGTGAAGTCATCTGCAGCAAACTTTTATAAATGAGGGTTTCTCATTTTTAGATAGTGCAAACTGTTTCTTCTTCATTGACGTTTTCTCTTGGAGAGGTTTTTTCATTTCATTGAAAATTAAAGCAGCAGCTGCCAAAATATGTAGCTTTCTTATTAATTTTTCAACATTGTGTAAAATAAATTTATAAAGTAACATAAAAGGTTTAAATACTGGTTATCCTTTTACACTAAAATATTACTAAAGAGATACAAAAAAAGTAAAATGGATACGTTCTTTTTCTTTAAGGAGATTAAATATTACTGAAGAAAGAAAAAAAAAATTAAACAGCCAAATGGGGCTATGCATACGAACTTAAAAGTTTTAAATAAAACAGAAATATATATTTTATTTTTACTTGCTTAACTTGTGGAGGGTGTATCCTGTAGCAAAGCCCTAACTTTTTTCGTGAAAGCCCGTTTCAGTCAATAAGTCTTAAAAAAAGGTGTAAAGATATTGACAATAAGCTAAGCAAACCCAGGAAGACATGGAATCGTTTAAATCAAGTATCATTACATCTTCCTTTCTTAAAGAGAAGTAAGGCAGTACTTATAAGCTTACATTTTTATATATAGACATACATACATATATATATATATATATATATCTATATCCGAAGCCGTGCAAGCACACTCTTGAGAATGCAACGTATAGTTGTACAGAAGAAAAGCAATCTTGCCTCAAATGAATGGCAACCTTTTGTAGGTCTATGAACTTAATTTAAACTTTAGGTTTACACTGTGCTTTCTTTCCGAAGTACCTGCACTCATGAATATGTCTGTATGTGTCAGTCGGTCAAATCCACGTGCTTTGCACCGGCGAAGTACCGCTTTTAAATTTTTATTTAGAAGAAAAGAAAACCTTTTTAAATTGAGGGAAAATATACTAATAACAGTTTGTTAAGGATCTGTTTTTTTGTGAAGCTGCCTTCACTCGAGTGATCACTTCGACCTGACTTGCTGGCCAACTATAAGCGTTACCTGGTAGGTAACCACCCATACAATGAGATTGTGAATCAGACTACGAATGCCGTGAATGTAATTACCCCGATCTACATGCTGTCAAATAAACGAACCACACGCCTTGGCGCAATTTTAGGGGCTTTGCCTGTAGCGCTGACGTCCGAGGTTCGATTCCCGTATGGGAGTGAAGTTAGTGGCTCGTTACCTACCAGGTAACGCTTATGGTTGGCCAGCAAGTGAGGTAACATCAGCCACGGTGCCTTCAGTTGTGAGAAGCAGATCATAGAATGGTTGAAAATAGTTTACTGTCAAATAATGCAAAGAGTACGCGACACGTCTTTCCCCCTTATTCTTGGCTCATCAGGCGTACACACTCACTGCACTTGCTTACGGTAATCGAACCTCGGACGTCAGCGCTAGAGGGGCTTAGCAGCGGTGAAGTATTGCTTTTAAATTTTAATTAAGAAAAAAAGAAAACCTCAGAGGTTCAATTCCCGTAAGGGAGTGAAGTGAGTGGCTGGTTACCTACCAGGTAACGCTTATGGTTGGCCAGCAAATGAGGTAACATCAGCCACGGTGCCTTCAGTTGTGAGAAGCAGATCGTAGAATGATTGAAAATAGTTTACTGTCAAATAATGCAAAGAGTACGCGACACGTCTTTCCCCCTTATTCTTGACTCATCAGGCGTACACACTCACTGCACTCGCTTACGGTAATCGAACCTCGGACGTCAGCACTAGAGGGGCTTCACAGCGGTGAAGTATTGCTTTTAAATTTTAATTAAGAAAAGAAAACCTTTTTAAATTAAGTCTTAAAAAGAGGTGTAAAGATATTGACAATAAGCTACGCAAACCCACCAAGAAATGCAATCGTTTAAATCAAGGCGCGAGTCGAAAAACACCATCCCATAATATTAGTTAACGATTAACACATTTCTCTATGTATTGTAAGCATACAATACAACTGATAAATTGTTGCGCTTATTTATCTGGTGTACCGACATTTTTGCGCGTTTAATTTCTGAAATCTAACGTGGTTTGTGCCCTTCAGAATGACAACAGTTTGCATTTACCTTTTTAGTAAAAGGCAAGCTTTTAAGCCTGAGAAATCACCCCGTAAATGCACACGTTTAATTGCACGTGTTAATATGTATGCTTACACAGTATTAAAAGACACTCAAAAATTAACGTCATTTACCTTCGTTCCCGCGTTTGACTCGTGCTGTAAATCTCTTCCTTGTTTTTAGTTCACGTGATTACGTAGGAGGCGTGATGACGCGATTCGTGACTCCGCCTCCTCCATTAGAGTATATGGACAAAAAACAGGTTCCAGTTATGACCATTACGCGTAGAATTTCGAAATAAAACCTGCCTAACTTTTGTAAGTAAGCTGTAAGGAATGAGCCTGCCAAATTTCAGCCTTCCACCTACACGGGAAGTTCGAGAATTAGTGATGAGTGAGTGAGTGAGTCAGTCAGTCAGTGAGGGCTTTGCCTTTTATTAATATGTATAGATGATTATTTATGTCAACAATTCTTTAAATAGTTATATACCAATATTTACCAGTTTGAAGTATATTCTTGTACTTCACTTTAACCTGTTGCCATGTTTTCCATGTGCTCACGTTTTATCTGGAATTACGACATATTAAATAATAATTAATCTGACACATAGGAAATGAAACGCTGCATTCAGTAAGTACAATGCACACTACTTAGCATTTAATTTGTCAGCCACTTTTTGCCAGCCGTCTTTTCTGGTTTGGGCTGCTTTTGCAGTGTTACCCCTTGGTCATATTAAATCTTGAAATTCTTCATGTCCTTCGAATAAAAGGTCTTGCGCCGCGTGTGTGAAAAAAAAATGCACCCGTTCTTTCATCATTTTGTTACAGCCTATCAAAGACTTGCTGATCATGTTTTCTAGACTCAATATATATGGGCTTTTCACTCAGCGCGGGCGTGCGCATTTATCTCGTATGATTAGATCCAGATAGACTAATCTAATACACGGCTGCGTATGAAAAACCGACCTATCCCGGATGAGTGTCACCGGCATTAACTTATCCAAGATGAGGCACCTGATCTCGGATGATTTAAACAACATACGAAAAATACCCCCCTGATCTACAATAACCACTTTCAGTTTGGCAGGGAACAAGAGGCTATATTCGATTTCAACTCTACGTAAGTGCTGTTTAATGCTGTAGAATGTGGCGCATTTAGCAGCTGTTGCAGGGGAGAAATCTAGGAAAATACAGTTATTTTCAAATATAATCTCATCTTTCTGTCTGAGAAAAGACATGAAATTTTGTTTAGCTTGTAGTTTGTCAAAACAGACAATTACGCTTTTGGTTTGGAGGCATTTTGGTTATTTTGGAGAGCAGTTTAGGTATTAATTTCACTGGGTTTGGACTTTCCCCCTTTTTCTCAAAGACCTTCAATTCTGATGTTGTTCCTTCTATATCTATTGTCCAGTGCAGCCAGTTTGTCAGCGATCACTTTGCATTTTGATTTTCCATCAGTAATGGAAGCTGAATGTTCAACTATTTCAATACAGGTTGGAAACATTTGCTTCACATCTTCTATCTGAGCATCAAGTACTCTAACTTTACTCTCTAACTTACTCATATTTTGTTGTATATCTTCAGCACTTTTTCATGGCATTTCTGTAAAGGTTGTAGTAAACTTAGTACTTAACCGTTGCTTCAGGTTTTTCATATGCTGATGCAGTTTCTCATTTTTCTCATTTAGGACCTTTATTTCCCTATTGGTTTTTTTTAATGCAGTATATCTTGCTTTATATCATTTATGCCCCACGAAGAGAAGAGCGAGGTGGTCATTATCTTCAGCTTGGAGACTGTGTTTCAATCTTCCCCAATCTCTGTAGGCAGAATTGCAAATCCAGTAGAAGATTATGTGGCAGACTTGTGGGGGGTATTAGCTGAAGTTGACAGTGGGGATAAAAAGGCCATGCTCGGCATCAATGGTCCTCCCAGAATTGACGAATACTCTTGGCCCTCCTCACTTGCAGTTTCATTCCTTCTAATGCTCTCAGCTGGAGCAGATACTGCTGTGTCAGGTCTTGGCAGGTCTGTACCTTAATCTGTCTGATCCAAGTCTGTCTCTGGGAGGCTGAACCGTGAACTTGAAGCCAGTTAAGACATTAATGGGGCTTTTACTGCCTTATCCTTTTAGTTCTGAGCCCTTTGTTTCATATGCATTCTTATTTGTACTTGTGTGTAGTAATATTAAATCCTCTCAGGAGGAATAAATACAAGATATCTCAAAATGATATTTAAAAAAAAAAGATAAAACAACACCGCTGCAGAATAAACATTTTCAAGGGTGGTCACTTTCTGCTATTAGACAAATGCATTGGGGAAAAAAAGAGAATGATCTCTGATTATTAAAAATGTGACTTGGAAACAGCAATTACATGTAATTTAACTGTTCAAAAGATTGAGTATTACAATGAATTATTTACAGACAGTTCAATTGCTCTTTATGCAGCTTTCAGTTAATTCAAAATGATGTGGCAAGAATCACTATAAGAACTAGAAATTACAAACACTTAGTTCACATTCTTCCTACTTATCTGAATTTGTTATTACTTGCAAACCTGAGCACACATTAAGATCTCAATATACAGGCTTACTAATTAATTAGAATTAGCAAAATAACACAGGGAGGCCAAGGTTTTAGCTACAGGGACCTAAACATGTAGTTTAGAGCCTGCTTTAAATTCAGGCTGAGGTTTCACTAGACTAATTAGAATACCCTGCCTAGATCTGCTGATTAGGTGTGCATATCACTTACTATGTCTGTTATTCATCTATATCAAATATGCACAATAATTATGAACCACTACAAACCCACCTATGTTCAGTTTCTCTTCTTGGTATTCTTCTGGTGCCACTGCTTTTTCTTACCCATGTGAAATACCTGAGATCCTGGGAACATTGGAATCATTGAATAGAAATGTTCTATTGTCAGATTAGAAAGCACAACACAGACTTATACTGTAGACAGCTCAGAAGGGAGTGACCCAGGTCTTTTGGAGTCTTAATTTGTCTGAATTTGTCATTAACACTCTCTGTTATAACTGACTATGAAACGTTGGGAGGTTTATTTTCTCCATGGATATTGACTGGAGGTTTTGTTTGCCTTTCCTCCATTCCCAACTGACCATAGTTCAACAATTAATTGAAAGACAAATATTGCTGGACTCTATCTATGCTAATTAATTTCAAACTACTTTGCTTTCCTGTTTAAACACATCTGTGTCTTTATATGTACTTATCATGTAATCATTAATGTGTAAAATTTCTTTCTGAACCTTGTCACAGCCTTCTGTAAAGAGTGTTGTAGAAGAATAAACTGAAATAAACAGAATTATTAAAATAGCCTATATTTACTTTTTCCACTTGAACTGAATTTTTTTAAATTTATTTATTAATTTTACTGTAATCATTCCATACAAATAGATCAATTTATACAAAAAAGGATTGAAGACAAATCAAACCCCACCCTTGAGAAGGAGAGCATGGCCAAAGGAGAATTGCTAAGGGCTTTTTAATAGGGCAAAAGTAAACAAGGAAAAAAACAAATAAATAAATGGAGAAGGAAAAGAAATGCGGAAATAATTATTTCTTCTTATTCTAAAATATTATTGATTAGATCCTGCCAGGTTTTGAAAAAATTCTGTACAGATCCTCTAACTGAGAATTTGATTTTTTCCAATTTCAAATAATATAAAACATTGGTTTCCCACTGACTTATGAGAGGAGAGTTAGGATTCTTCCAATTTAACAAAATAAGTCTGCGTGCCAAAAGTGTAGTGAATGCAGTCACAGTTTGCTTGTCCTTCTCCACTTCAAGCCCATCTGGAAGAACACCAAACACAGCTGTTAATGGGTTAGGAGGGATTGTGATACCAAGGCTGGCTGAAAGGCACTTAAAAATTTTGGTCCAAAATGATGTTAATTTGGTGCATGCCCAAAACATGTGACCCAGTGAGGCAGGAGCTTGGTTGCAGCGTTCACAGGTTGGACCTTGCCCTGGAAACATTTTGGACAGTTTTAAGCGAGACAGATGAGTTTGATATATAATCTTTAGTTGAATAATTCTATGCTTTGCGCATATGGAGCTCGAGTGAATTCTCTGCAATGCTACCTTCCACTCCTTTTCTGATATATTAATTAAGAGATCTTTTTCCCATTGTCCTCTTGGATCTTTGAAAGGAGGGACTCTAACAAAATTTTATATAATGCGGAAATGGTGTCTAATTCCTCGAAATTTTGCAGTATTTTTTCCAGCATGGTGGAGGGTACGAGATGAGGAAAATCAGGCAGTTTCTGTTTAACAACGTTTCTAATTTGACGATAGTGAAAGAAATGTGTAGCTGGGAGGTTGAATTTGGAATGTAATTGTTCAAAGGATGCAAAGATATTGTCTATATAAAGATCTCTGAGCAATTTAATCCCAAATCTTTTCCATGTATTAAAAACTGGATATGTTTGCGAGGGTTGAAAGAGGTGGTTCTCCTGCAGGGGTGCCACAGATAAAAGATTTTCCATCTTAAATTGCTTTCTAAATTGGTTCCATATTCTGAGTGAGTAAAGCACAACTGGGTTATTAGTATATTTGTGATAACTTGTATTTATTGGAGCGCAGAGCAGGGAGTATAAAGAAGTACTACAGGATTTTATTTCTATTGCGGAACAAGCCTGTGTATGTTCATTTATTTGTGTCCAGGTTTTTATGGCTTGTATGTTTGCTGCCCAGTAATAAAACTGAAAATTAGGTAGAGCCATGCCACCTTCTGCCTGAGGTCTTTGTAGGGTCACTCTTCGGATACGTGAGTTTTTTAAGTTCCAAATAAATGAGGTTATAGTTGAATCTAATTGCTTAAAAAATTATTTATTGATATATATTGGAATGTTTTGAAATAAAAAAAGAAGTTTAGGAAGGATATTCATCTTAACAGCGTTAATTCTTCCGGCTAGAGTGAGATGAAGGGTTGACCATCTATGCAAGTCTTGCTTAATTTTTTCCATACAGACGGCAAAATTGTGCTGATAAAGAACTATATTTTTACTTGTGATATTTACCCCTAGGTATTTAAACTGATCTGCTATGGTAAAAGGTAGGGTGTCCAATCTAATATTATATGCTTGTGAATTCACTGGAAAGAGTATACTTTTATTCAGATTAATTCTGAGACCGGATATCTTTTGAAATTCTGTAAGTGCTGTTAAAACTGCAGGCACAGTGTTTTCTGGGTCTGATATATATAAAACCATATCATCTGCATATAGAGAAATTTTCTGTTCCAGTCCTTCTCTGATAATCCCCTTTATCTGATAAGAATTTCGACAGTGGACCGCCAGTGGTTCAATGGCAATTGCAAACAGCAGTGGTGACAAGGGGCATCCTTGTCTGGTGCCACATTCTAGCTTAAAGTAGTCTGAACAAATGTTGTTAATACAAACTGAAGCTTCTGGATTGGTATATAGTAGTTTGATCCATGCACACATATTTGGGCCAAACCCAAATTTCTCCAATGCAGTGAAAAAGTAGTTCCATTCAATCATATCAAATGCTTTTTCTGCATCTAGTGATAATAATATCTCTGGGGTGTTTAACTTTGCTGGTGAATATATTACATTAAACAGGCGTTGGAGATTGGAAGATAAGTGTCGGCCTTTAACACTAGAATTACCAGAGCCTACGAAAAAACTCGTAAATCCGTCCCACCTTAAATCGAGTCTTAAATCCGTTTGCACCTCTCCGCTAGAGTCCTTTGTCATCTAAATGTGCTGATAAACAAAAGCTGCTAGCAGCCAGCTATTCCATCCCCCCACCGACTTAGAACGAATTTCTCCTAGCTCATGCCTTGCTTTGATTTGATTATGTGGGATTGAAGTGGAGTTTTAGAGTGGAAATAATATAGTGTTATTTGAAATACACGCATTTCATGTGTGTTCCGTTCCGTTCAGTAGTCTGTGCAAACACATTTTTAAAACAGAAACGTTTTTCATATTCTAATACTAGATGACAAAATATAGGCATAAACTATATAACGTATGAAGCCTGAAGTCCATATATCAAAGAAACACTTTCACAAAAGGTACAAATAAGAGAACACGTGCGCTTTTATTCAAAAATATAACTGCACAAAAAAAAAGCGGCGTTACCATGCCACATTGACACTCTTGCTGCAACCGCCGCGGTGGCGTAATGGTATCAGCTTCTGACTGGGAATCAGAGGGTGGCGAGTTCGATCCCGCACGGCTCCCCTTCGAGAAGTGAACTGCTCTTATTCTTACAATTTTAGAATAACAACATAAGTTTGATTTCAGTCTGTAACAGCTGGTGTAACTTATGATACTGGTAAAGGTTAGCTTTTTTTTTTTTTTTTTTAATTCACTTTTCATTCTCGCAGTCGCATTCAGAATCAATCCATACAACCCCATCTGACACAGCTGTTTTCACATAAATAAAAGTGCATTTTTATTCAAGAGTATAACCGAAGAATAAAGAAAGCAAGTTACAGTTGGTGGTTGATACGACAGCTTGCGTGGTGCAATGCTAAGAACTGCTGATTTCAAGTGACGGTGAGATACGAAGAAGGCAGCTTCGCCAGCGTTTGTGTGTCAGAACCCTTTTGGGGGGGGGGGGGGCGGTAGTATGCATCCTGGTACACTGCAGACCTATAGCGCGTCTTTATGTCAGATGGGGTTGTATGGATTGATTCTGAATGCGACTGCGAGAATGAAAAGTGAATTAAAAAAAAAAAAAAAAAAAAAGCTAACCTTTACCAGTATCATAAGTTACACCGGCTGTTACAGACTGAAATCAAACTTATGTTGTTATTCTAAAATTGTAAGAATAAGAGCAGTTCACTTCTCGAAGTGGAACCGTGCAGGATCGAACTTGCCACCTTCTGATTCCCAGTCAGAAGCTGATACCATTACGCCACCGCGGCGGTTGCAGTAAGAGTGTCAATGTGGCATGGTAACGCAGCTTTTTTTTTGTGCAGTTATATTTTTGAATAACAGCGCACGTGATCTCTTATTTGTACCTTTTGTGAAAGTGTTTCTTTGATATATGGACTTCAGGCTTCATACGTTATATAGTTTATGCCTACATTTTGTCATTTACTATTAGAATATGAAAAACGTTTCTGTTTTAAAAATGTGTTTGCACAGACTACTGAACGGAATGGAACACACATGAAATGCGTGTATTCCAAATAACACTATATTATTTCCACTCTAAAACTCCACTTCAATCCCACATAATCAAATCAAGGCAAGGCATGAGCTAGGAGAAATTCGTTCTAAGTCGGTGGGGGGATGGAATAGCTGGCTGCTAGTAGCTTTTGTTTATCAGCACATTTAGATGACAAAGGACTCTAGCGGAGAGGTGCAAACGAATTTAAGACGCGATTTAAGGTGGGACGGATTTACGAGTTTTTTCGTAGGCTCTGGTAATTCTAGTGTTAATAAATCCAGTTTGATCCTGTGACATTACCAAAGGCAGCACTTTCTCCATCCTTCTAGCTATAATTTTTGAGAGTATCTTAACATCATTATTCAGGAGTGAAATTGGTCTGTATGATGCACATTGTAACAAGACCTTATTTTGTTTAGGAAAGACGGTGATTAATGCTTGACGAAAAGTTTGAGGTAGAATTTGATTGTCTCTAGCTTCTGTAGATGTTACCAATAAGAGGGGAGCTAGCTGAGTGGAGAATTTCTTATAAAATTCTACAGGGTAGCCATCAGGGCCTGCTGCTTTCCCACTTTGAAGTGACTTTATAGTATCTAGTAATTCTGATAGGGTCAGAGGTTTATCCAGTTCCTCAGCACTTTAAGTATCTATTTGTGGTGTCTGTAATGTATCCAGAAATGCATTAGATTTTGTGTTGTCTTCTTTGAACTCAGAAGAATATAAGATTTTATAGTAATCTCTAAATGTGTGCATTATATTTTTATGGTCAATGATTTCTTCTCCATTCGTGTTGGTGATTACTGGGGATTGCATTGCGAACTTCTTGCTTGTGGATTTGTTGAGCTAAAAGCTTATTAGCTTTCTCTCTGTTCATAGTAATGATGTCTTGACTTATAAATAAGTTGTTAAGTTTCTTTAGTTGTCAAGATGTTGAGTTCTGTATGCAGAGCCTGCCTATTTCCTATGAAGAGCTTCACTTGGACGCCTGGCTTGTTCTTCCGTCTATTCTTGTAATTTCGTTTCTTCGCTCTGACGCTTTCTTGGTTTCTAATTTATTTCTGTGGGAAAGATATGAAATAATCTGTCCTCTTAAGAAGGCTTTTAGAGTTTCCCAGAGTGTTCCTGCAGAAACCTCTGAGGGTGTGTTTGTCTCTATGAAGAAGCTGATTTGTTTGGATATAAATTCTGTGCAGTTCTCGTCTGCTAATAGAAGAGGGTTAAGATACCATCTACGAGGTGAGTGTGAGGGGCTTAATGATTTTAAATCCAAGACTAGAGGGGCATGGTCAGAGATAACAATTGTGTTGTATTTGCACAATTTAATCATAGGCAAGAAATTATTATCTATAAAAAAAATAATCAATTCTTGAGTAGCTATGATGCACTGGTGAGTAGAACGAATATGTTCTTGAGTTTGGGTTAAGAAACCTCCAGGGGTCTGATATGTTATGGTCAGTTACAAACTGTGTAATTGTCTTTGCAGTGTTAGATGTCGTCCCCCCTGTGATGGGAGTCCTATCTAAGAGTGGATTTAAAACACAATTAAAGTTCCCAGCCATTATAATTTTATGAGTGTTCACATTAGGAATGGATGCAAATAGATTTTGCATGAATTCCTTATCATCTCCATTGGGTGCATAAACATTTATCAAAATCATTTTACTGTTAAATAAGCTGCCCATGACCATCACATATCTCCCTTCAGGGTCTGATACTACATCTGATGCTACAAATGGGACTGTTCTGTGTATGAGAATTCCCACACCTCTAGTTTTCTTTGTAAAGCTAGAATGGAACATTTGGCTAGTCCAGTCTTTTTGTAGTCTGGACTGATCCTTGCTTAGTAAGTGGGTTTCCTGTAAAAATACTATTTTAGCGTTTAAGCCTGTTGGTTAAGAGCATACTTTCTTTCTCTTTAATTCGTGATTCAGGCCTTTAACATTCCAGCTCACAAAGTTAACTGTCCCATCATGGAGACATTGATTCTGAGTTTTTAATGTCATTTTATAGTCTTAACTGGTAGTGAGGCAGTTTTAATCTTAATTTCAAATTTCCCCACGAGTTATTGCCATATAGCTTATTGTTACGTTGATTTTTATAGTTATAAGAGTTATAAGGATTAGAAGAATGGATTTGATATAGCCTGCTCTCCTTCTCTCCCCCCTTTATCCCCCCACCACCCCATTTTGCCTCCCCGCATGAGGCTAGATCTCACTTCGCAATGTCCCAGTCCTCTGACATACGAAGAGATAGAGCGTCCAAAACAAAACAAGGCACCCCCCCCCCCCCCCCCCCCCCCCCGCAGCGGCGTTTGAGAATTAAAACAAAGTAGAGATATCTATTGCAGCTAAAGTCTAAATACTATCTGCCCAGAATATAATCATTAACAGTCTTTAAGCTTAAAATATAACCTTCAGCAATTTTAAGATATTAAGATAATAAAATAATGAACCCTGGGAATGATTTTAAAAAGTGGTCTAGGTTAAACATAGTAGATCCTAATGCAATAGTAGAAATAGCAATTAACCAAGGGTATGATGTTAAACAGTCTACTTTAGGGTAGTAAAGAAAAAAAACAAACCCTACTTTAATTACTTCCACACACTCACATCTATAGCTGTAATTTAAACATAAACATATAGTGTCCAAGTAAAGAAAAGGATGTATAATTATAACACCCGTCTCTGAACTGAACTGAAATTTAACGTCCTCACACAAACACATATATACAAGCACAAATATACTCACATTAATCTTTCCATTTTCAATAGCCAGATGTCATATTACTTTTCATTATTTTGTAAATTATGTTAACTATTGTAAGTAAAACTACAGGGAATAAAATTTCATGCTGCTATATGTGTATTTTTAAGAAGATAACCATCCTAGGAACAAATAAAGATCTATCTATCTATCTATCTATCTATCTATCTATCTATCTATCTATCTATCTATCTATCTATCTATGATGACTACTGTAAGGGAAGCACCACCTCCTCTAAAATGTGGGAGCACAATCAATTAAAACCCATTGAAGTGCAGCTTCAGATTATACCAGAAATATTCCAGGAAAACTCAGTGTCTCTTAAGATAATGACTGGAAGAATCGTCACAGTGCTTGGACATCTTTTTGATAGACAGCATTTTGGCATTGGAACATTTCAAGTTCAGTACCATGCCGATTTGTGGCATGTTATTTGCTAGTGATAGAGCCCACTAATTTCATTTGTATAAATCCTACAATAAATAAAAACAAATATAGCATTATCGATTTTCTCCTTGTTTTAGTTTAGCGAAGTCTGCTTGTTTATTTCAAACTAGGTCTCAAGGGTGGGGGGTTTTGAAATAGCCAGCAAGCTAGCTAGCTGTGCATAATGGCAGACAGCGCTAAAACTGTTGATCTGATTTTGGCAAAGCCATTTAATAGCCATCCTTATGAGAAAAGATTCAGAATTTGGAAGTACGTTCTTCCTGGATCTAATTAATCCAGGGAAATTTGATTACATGAGACAGGTGTTTCCAGAGGAGACATCCCAAAGTGTCCTGAAAAGTTATGGCCATTTCTTTGATTCAGGTAGACTGAGATCTGAACTTCAAATCGTAACTTGCTGGGCAACAGGGGTAAGCTGTGTGATTTTTTGGTGTTTTTTAAAGACATGGAGTTGAATAGTGCAATGCCTCAGCTATATAAGCTAGTGTCTTTAGTGGCAACAATTGGAACTATATCAACAGGTACAGAGAGGCACTTCTCCTGCTTAACACTAGAATTACCAAAGCCTACGAAAAAACTTGTAATTCCGGCCCACCTTAATAATAATAATACATTTTATTTATATAGCGCCTTTCCCATGCTCAAGGCACTTACAGAATATAATAAAGAACGGCAGCATATACAGTATATAGCATTGTACAAACCAGATAAATAAATAAAGTAGATTAAGACAGTGAATTCTGAAAAAAAAATAACAGACAGCATAATTGATGGTCTAGCACACACACATACAGGTTACATTAGCATCTTGACAGAGAAGTAAACTGAGAGAAGGGTAATAAAGTCAAGTAGAGCTAAAAGCCTTCCTGAACAGATGAGTTTTGAGTTGTTTTTTAAAAGAATTCATGGAGTCTGCTGACCTGATTAATTTTGGTAGGTCATTCCAGAGTCTGGGCGCTATACAGCTGAAGGCCCTGTCACCCATGGAGTGTAGATTAGTGTGGGGTACAACAAGATTGCCAAGAATCAGAGGACCTTAGTGGGCGGGCAGGCACATACTGATGGAGTAGGTCACTGATGTAGTTTGGCGCAAGGTTATTTAAGGCTTTGTAGGTTATTAGTAGGATTTTATATTCGATTCTGTAAGACACAGGGAGCCAGTGAAGATGGAGCAGGATGGGTGTGATGTGCTCGCTGCTGCTGGTTCGAGTAAGGACTCTTGCAGTGAAGTTTTGAATAAGCTGGAGCTGTGATATAAGATTAGAAGGGGCACCTGCCAGTAGGGAATTACAATAATTGATGCGGGATGTGATAAAAGCATGGACAAGTTTCTCAGCATTAGAGAAGGAGAGGAAGGAGCGAACACGGGATATGTTACGGAGGTGAAAGTAAGAAAGTTTCTTAATGTGATTTATGTGGGCAGAATAAGGGAGGGAGGAATCAAAAATGACACCAAGATTTTTTACAGTAGAGGCAGGTCTGATGAGATCACCGCCAAGATAGACTGGGAAGGAGCTCATTTTATTAAGTTGCATTTTAGTCCCAATTTGCAGGAGTTCAGTTTTATTGCAATTTAATTTTAAAGAGTTCTACTCCATCCAGGTTTTAATTTCACTAAGGCAGATTGTGAGCTGAGAAAGCTCTGATGAAGTTCCACTTTTAACATTGAAGTAGAGTTGAGAATCATCTGCATAAAAATGATAACCCAGTCCATAGCTATGGATAATATGGCCAAGGGGAAGCATGTAAATACAGAAAAGCAGAGGACCGAGGACAGAGCCCTGAGGAACTCCTTGTGTGATTGGTGCTGAGCTGGATCTGCTCTTGCCAAGACTAACAAACTCTTGCCTATCAGTCAGATAGGACTTGAACCACTGGAGGGCAGTGCCAGAGATACCCAGCATGTTCTCCATTCTGGAAAGTAGAATGTCATGTCTGACAGTGTCAAATGCTGCACTGAGGTCTAACAGAATTAATATGCTGGTTTGTCCAGAGTCTGCTGCCATAAGCAAATCATTGGTTACCTGTAGCAGAGCAGTTTCACAGCTGTGCCACGCCCTGAAACCAGACTGAAAGGGTTCCATCAAATTATTAGAGGTTAGGTAATTGGTGAGTTGGGAAGCTACAACACGCTCAAGAACTTTTGACAGGAAAGGAAAATCCCTTAAATCCCTTCACACCTCTCCGTCAGCGTCTTTTGTGTAAATCTGTCAATCAACACAAGCAGCAAGCAGCCTGCTATACCATCAAACCCCCGCAGAAAAGGCAAAAAGTTCTCCCAGCTCAAGCCTTGATTATCTGGTAGTGAGGTAGAACCTAGAGATGTATAGGTTAAAAAATATATCGTTATTTGGAACACATGCATTTCATGTGTGTTCTGTGTCTACAAAGATCTATATAAGCACATCATTAAAACAGAAACGTTTTTCATGTTTTAGTAATAAATGACAAAATGTAGACATGAACTGTATAAAGTGTGAAAGCTAAAGTCCAAATATCAAATAAATACTTTCACAAAAGGTACAAGGATAATACAACAGCTTCTGTAGTGCAGTGGTAAGAACTGCTGACTTGTAATGAAGAGGTTGCGGGTTCAATACCATTTTGAGTAGTGAGCTGCTCTTATCCACTTTAATAAAATCCCTGTGTGCGTTCAGGTGTCCGTGTGTGTGTGTCTTCTGGTGAAGTGCGCGGGGCACGGTGCGATGCGCGATATTTCTGTCAGAGAAAGTTAAAGGCATATTACCGACGCGCACGCCTGTATTACCGCCAGAGAAAATTAAAGGTATATTACGGACGTACAAGACAGTATTACTGTCACAGAAAATTAAAGACACACAATACACAGCGGCAGCCCACGAAGAATGGTCAGCTCAGCAAGTAAACATCAACAAAAGAAAGGCTGAAAGACAAAGAAAAATACGACCAACAAAAAGAATGAGGTCAAAGTCCCTTGCCATTTAATATAGACTGTTCCTACTAATGTTTATGCCCTACTGTTCAGGCGCCCGTTATTGTAACAGGCTTAATGACTAGTTGTTAATATTATACAATAAAAACATTCATTTGATTTGTGTCTGTAACAGTTGGTATAAATTTACAGTACTTGTAAAAGTTAGCATTTTTTTTCACTTTTATTCTCTCAGTCACAATCACGATACAACAATATAACTGATGCTGTTAGTTTTTATTTGAAACTGGGAATAGCTGTAGATGTGAGTGGTGTTTTGAGACAATGGAACTAGAAATTCTCTGATCTGGAGGTATAAAAGCTGACACACAAACACTGGTGAATCTGCCTTCTTGGTATCTCATTGTCACTTGATTTTTTTTTGTTCGGTTTTATTGAGTGTCCCTGCTCACGCTGAATTAGTATGCACCTTATGGTCAATGATGTCAAAGCTGCACTGACAAAAAAACAGAGACATAGGTATATATGATATTTGGAATAACTCATTTTATAACCTGTATAGTACATTTTGGAAAACATTGTGGCACTGTTGCAACATTATTCATATTATTCATATTCATTCACATGCCTTCTTGCGCTTGTAATCAGTTTTTTTTTTTTCGATCTTTCCCAGTTTCCACATTTTGGTGAGTGGTGGTGTTTCTTTTGTACTCCAGGACAAGCCGAGGAAAGAATAGTACAGAGAGGTCAGTTCCACACAATATGCAATCATCAGATTCAAATATTAACAGTTCCCACACACCCAAGGACCGTCCTTCCTACATTTACGAGATGTGCACCTGTTGCAATGTTATACACTTCTCTCTACTCTTCTCCTATTATGTTGAAGAGGCACCTGACACTGACTAACTTTGCTTTCCTTGGCAAAGCAGTGGTCTTGGAACAGAAGCTTGTCGATGTTGCATCCTCGTTTTCTTTTTCCTTCACCTTTTCTTATAAGAAGTGACGACGAAGTTCCTCTGCAAGGTGAGCCAAGAACACTCTTCTTTTCTCGGTGGACCCGTGCATGCCTTGCTCAGTACATGTGCGTTGATCGCCGCCTGGCAGAGCAAGTTGTAGCACACAGCAACTGGCCACCTGTGTGTTCCTGTTCACACTGAATAAGCTCACTCCTTCTGGTACATGATGTCAACACAGCACCGGGGAAAAAAAGAAAGAGACAAATATATATGACATTTTGAAGAAATTATTTTATGACCTGAATAGTACCAATCAGAAAACATCATCACACTGAATGCAATATTACACTGTTAGGGTCAAATCAGGAGGGGGGCAGGGAAAGCGTAAATGTGACTGAGAGAATAAAACTGAAAGAAAAGCTAACTTTAATAAGTACCATAAATTTACACCCAAACTATATTGCATTAGTGCGATGATGTTTTATGATTGGTACTATTCAGGTCATAAAAAACCCAGCCACATGGGATGCACAAACCAATGTGTTTCTTCGTGCTAGTCCCAAGCCTGGATAAATGGGGAGGGTTATGTCAGGAAGGGCATCCGGTGTAAAATTTTGCCAAATCAATATGCGGACAACAATACAAATTTCCATACCGGATCGGTTGAGCCCCGGGTTAACAACGACCGCCATCAGTACTGTTAGCCAACAGAGTGCTGCAGGAAATTATGGGAAAATAGTGGGATTTTGCCAAAAGGAATGGACATAGCTGTGGTGAATACGTAATTTAAGAAAAGGGAGGAACATAGGGTTACATACAAGAGTAGAGGAAGCTGCACACAGGTAGATTACATCCTATGCAGAAGAGTTAATCTGAAGGAGACTGAAGACTACAAAGTGGTGGCAGGGGAAAGTGTAGTTAAGCAGCATAGCATGGTGGTCTGTAGGGTGATGTTGGAGCTCAAGAAGAGGAAGAGAGTGAGGGCAGAGCAAAGGATCAAATGGTGGAAGTTGAAAAAGGAAGACTGCAAGGTTGAGTTTAGGGACAAGGTGAGACAGGCACTGGGTGGCAGTGAAGAATTACCAGATAGTTGGGAAACTACAGCAGATATAGTAAGGGTGACAGCAAGAGGGGTGCTTGGCGTGGCATCTGGACAGTGGAAGGAGGTAAAGGAAACCTGGTGGTGGAATGAGGAAGTACAGGAGAGTATACAGAGGAAGAGGATGGTAAAGAAGAAGTGGGATAGTCAGAGAGATGCAGAAAATAGACAAGAGTACAAGGAGATAAGGCACAAGGTGAAGAGAAAGGTGGCAAAGACTAAAGAAAAGGCGTATGATGAGTTGTATGAGAGGCTGGACACTAAGGAGGGAGAAAAGGACCTGTACCGATTGGCTAGACAGAGGGACTGTGCTGGGAAAGATGTGCAGCAGGTTAGGGTATTAAAGGATAAAGATGGAAATGTACTCACAAGCGAGGAGATTGTGTTGAGCAGATGGAAATAGTATTTTGAGAGGCTGATGAATGAAGAGAACGAGAGAGAGAAGAAGTTGGATGATGTAGAGACAGCAAATCAGGAAGTGCAACAGATTAGCAAGGAGGAAGTAAGGACAGCTATGAAGAGGTTGAAGAATGGAAAAGCCGTTGGTCCAGATGACATACCTGTGGAAGCATGGAGGTGTTTAGAATAGATGGCAGTGGAGTTTTTAACCAGATTGTTTAATGGAATCTTGGAAAGTGAGAGGATGCCTGAGGAGTGGAGAAGAAGTGTACTGGTGCTGATATTTAAGAACAAGGGGGATGTGCAGGACTGTAGTAACTACAGGGGGATACATTTGATGAGCCACAGCATGAAGTTATGGGAGAGAGTAGTGGAAACTAGGTTAAGAAGTGAGGTGATGATTAATGAGCAGCAGTATGGTTTCATGCCAAGAAAGAGCACCACAGATGCGATGTTTGCTCTGAGGATGTTGATGGAGAAGTATAGAGAAAGCCAGAAGGAGTTGCATTGCGTCTTTGTGGACCTGGAGAAAGCATATGACAGGGTGCCTCGAGAGGAGTTGTGGTATTGTATGAGGAGGTCGGGAGTGGCAAAGAACTATGTAAGAGTTGTACAGGATATGTACGAGGGAAGTGTGACCGTGGTGAGGTCTGTGGTAGGAGTGACAGATGCATTCAAGGTGGAGGTGGGATTATATCAGGGATCGGCTCTGCGCCCTTTCTTTTTTGCAATGGTGATGGACATGTTGACAAACGGGATTAGATAGAAGTCCCCGTAGACTAGGATGTTTGCTGATGACATTGTGATCTGTAGCGATAGTAGGGAGCTTGGAGAGGTGGAGATATGGTCTAGAGAAGAGATGAATAAAGGTCAGTAGGAACAAGACAGAATACATGGGCGTAAAGTCAGTGGCATGGTGAGGATGCAGGGAGTAGAGTTGGCAAAGGTGGATTAGTTTAAATACTTGGGATCAACAGTACAGAGTAATGGGGATTGTAGAAGAGACGTGTAAAAGAGAGTACAGGGTGGAGAAGAGTGTCAGGAGTGATTTGTGACAGACGGATATCAGCAAGAGTGAAAGGGAAGGTCTACAGGAGTAGTGAGACCAGCTATGTTACATGGGTTGGAGACGGTGGCACTGACCAGAAAGCAGGAGACAGAGCTGGAGGTAGTAGAGTTAGTATCTATCTATCTATCTAAAGATGCTAAGATTTGCATTGGGTGTGACAAGGATGGATATGATTAGAAATGAGTACTTTAGAGGGTCAGGTCAAGTTGGATGGTTGGGAGACAAAGTCAGAGAGGCGGGATTGCCCTGGTTTGGACATGTGTAGAGGAGAGATGCTGAGTATATTGGGAGGATGCTAAGGATAGAGCTGCCAGGCAAGAGAAAAAGAGGAAGGCCTAAGAGAAGACTTATGGATGTGGTGATAGAGGACATACATGTGATGGGTATAACAGAACAAGATACAGAGGACAGAAAGATATGGAAGAAGATGATCCACTGTGGCAGCCCCTAATGGGAGCAGCCAAAAGAAGAAATAAAAACAGCAAATAAGTTGACTAGTGAGGTTGTGGAAGGTTTACAGGATGGACAGAAATTTCGCAAAGCTCCTGGTGCAGAAAAAACTCCCCTCTACACGCATTGGTTTGACCTGTATTTACCGATATTTTTACTTAGGTTTTTGCTTAATGCAAAGTCCTAGTCTGTTTCAAACAATCTACGATCATCCCTGTACATAAGAAGCAAAATACTGACAATCTAAATCATTACAGGCCAGTAGCACTGACTTCTGTAATAATGAAGTAATTTGAATTTTTCATTCTTCAGAATCTCTGTTACAAATTCTCTTCTTGATACTGTCACACACGAGCAAGTAGTGGGCAGCCAACCGGCTCGACAGAGCGTAGAAAACCACAGGAGAGGACTACTAGACAGCGCACTAACGCCTTTCTCTCTTTCTCAGCAGGAAAACAAAGACGAAACCGGACAAAACATAAACAGACGACTTACCAACAATGCACTTCCCCATCTGTGTGGATTTCCCCAGGGTGCTCTGTTTTCCTCCCACTGTCCAAAAACATGCATGTTAGGTGAATTGCTGATGCTAAATTGGCCCTAGTGTGAGGATGTGTGTTCGCACTGCAATAGACTGATGCCCTGTCCAGGGTTTGCTAATGCCTTTTGCCTTGTGCTCGCTAGATTAGGGCCTAGCAACCCTGGTCTGGATTAAATGGGTTAGAAAATGACATGATTGTGGATTTTAGGAGACACTCCACACCTCGTAGTTGATGTAAATGATGCAATTGTCAACAATGTGGAATCATTTACATTTCTTGGCACAACTATCTCTCACAATTTGGGATGAAATCATAACTGTTCTTATCAAAAAAGCTCAGCAATGTTTGCTTTTCACTACACATCACATCACAAATCAATACACATCTTTGCATAATACTGTGAAACATTGACATAATTTATGACCCACTACCTGTTTTTAGAAGAGAAAGTGAGTGCTTCAGCAGACTTTTTGTACTGTACTGCTGACCAGAAATGTGGTGCAAGAACAACAATTAAGATTTATTCTGGGACTGGCCAACCTTTTGCTATCGAGATGGGAAACATCTGAATCTCCATGATGTGAAGGTCTTCTCATTTAATTTTGAGAAAGCTTTAAATCAGTTTTAATATGGAAGTGGAGAGGTAAGCAATGAGCCCATCAGCAATCATTTCCTCAGTGAATGTTACCCCTATATTTCAACCACAATAAACTGCCATTTAGCCAAATATTTTAAAAACAGAAGCAGAGTATCAAACTTAATTAATGTGAAAGTGAAGCATTCGACTTCAGTTGAAAAACGTACATGTAAGGACTTAAAGGTGGTTCTTTTAAACATTCAATCTTTAACCAACGGGAGATGTTCCATTAATAATAATGCCATTAATTAGTCATCTCAGATAAAGGAGCATTGGAAACATTGGATGGAAGGATTCATCAGATTGGACAACCAGCAGAGATTCCACTATAGAAAACCCAGGAGGGTGTAGGCGGTCAGTTGACAGAGGTTTCCAGTACTGTGACTTTCTTGTTGACTCTCTCTTTAATAATTTTAATCTCCATTGTTGTCAACTGGCCATAGTTCATCAGTTAAATAATGGATAGATGTTTCTGGTTTCCATTTATTTTTAATCAGTTTCTGCCTTGTTCTCTGTGTATTTTAGCAAGTCTGCATGTATACTGTATGTATACCAATTCTATATTTAGTAATTAATATACAGTTATCTATACCTTTATTTTAACTGAGAATTGTTCACAGTGCTCTGCACCTACATTCAGTGAAGAGCACTATTTAAAAAATAAGTTGTATTGTAATAAATTGTAATTATCTTATCTGTGATCACAATCTTGATTTGTACCTTTAGCTGCAAGAATGTTTCGTTAGAGAAATTTACCTCTTTTGAACACTTAGCTCTTAAACAAAAGAGAAATCATCCATTGTTGTTTGTAGCCATCTAACAACAACCAAAGTATGCCCCTTCTTTCTGGCAAAACTTTCAGACTTGCTGTGTGTTTCCTTTACTAATAATGACAAAATAGTTTTAACTAGTGATTTTAATTTTCATGTAGGCAATATTTCAGATCAAAGAGCTGTGGAGTTTTTAAATTTGTTAAGCACTTTTGAGTTTACTCAGCACATCACTGAAGCAAATCACAAATAGACACCATACTCTAGATCTAGTGATCACATGAGGATTGTCCATAAATGTAGACCGAATTGTTGATACAGTGATTTCTGATCACAGTTGTATCATTGTTAACATACCTGTCTGCATAGAGAAAAACAATAGTAAAAATAGTACAAGTATACTGAAAAAGCACTGTTTCAATACATCTACTGATGTCACTTTCACTACTGACTTGAGTATTACACTTGCAGCTCATGACACAGTTAATGACAAAGTAAATTATTTCTATTCCTATATGAGATCTACCTCAGCCTTAGTTGCCCCTGAGAAACTGAAAAAGAAACCCTCATCTGTTTCAGTGTCATGGAAAATTGACCGCCAACATCTTCTCAAAGAAAATGTTGCCAGGCAGAATTTACATGGAGAAAAAACGAATGAACAGTGTAGCAGGAAATACTCAAAAACACATAGGCCTCTACAATAAGGAAACACACACTGAAAGGCAGTTGTATTTTCCAAGCTTATAAATGACAAAGAAAATAACCCTAGAGTTCTGTTCTGTACCATAAATAAGCTTTTAAATCCACCTCAACTGAATGATTTGGATAACTAAGGAATCTACATCCAAGTGATAAAAATCTGCAGTTTCCTTTAATAGCAGAATCATTAGGTCTAGAATAGTTTCTTCCAGTTCCCAAAGAGCCGCAGAATACTATGACTACTTTAAGAAACAAATGTTCTACAGAACTTCAAAATGTTTTATCTACTTTAAATCGATCGACCTACAGTATACAGTGATCCCTCGCTATATCGCGCTTCGCCTTTCGCGGCTTCACTCCATCGCGGATTTTATATGTAAGCATATTTAAATATATATCGCGGATTTTTTGCTGGTTCGCGGATTTCTGCGGACAATGGGTCTTTTAATTTCTGGTACATGCTTCCTCAGTTGGTTTGCACAGTTAATTTCATACAAGGGACGCTATTGGCAGATGGCTGAGAAGCTACCCAGCTTACTTTTCTTTCTCTCTCTTGCACTGACTATCTGTGATCCTGACGTAGGGGGTGTGAGCAGGGGGGCTGTTCGCACACCTAGACGATACGGACGCTCGTCTAAAAATGCTGAAAGATTATCTTCATGTTGCTACCTTCTGTGTGCAGCTTTTAAGTATGCTGCACGGTGCTTCGCATACTTAAAACCTCAAAGGGCACGTATTGATTTTTGACTTTGTTTCTCTCTCTCTCCGCTCCTGACGGAGGGGGTGTGAGCTGCCGCCTTCAACAGCTTTGTACCAGCGGTGCTTCGCATACTTAAGAGCCAAACAGCCCTATTGATTTGTTTGCTTTACTCTCTGTTTCCTTTGAAGAGGAAGATATGTTTGCATTCTTTTAATTGTGAGACAGAACTGTCATCTCTGTCTTGTCATGGAGCACAGTTTAAACTTTTGAAAAAGAGACAAATGTTTGTTTGCAGTGTTTGAATAACGTTCCTGTCTCTCTACAACCTCCTGTGTTTCTGCGCAAATCTGTGACCCAAGCATGACAATATAAAAATAACCATATAAACATATGGTTTCTACTTCGCGGATTTTCTTATTTATGGCTCTGGAACGCAACCCCCGCGATGGAGGAGGGATTACTGTATTTAAGATCCAATTACAACATTCATTTTTGAAAATTTCAAACAGCCTTACTGATTAATCGCTGTCTTGGAACTGGTACATTTTCTGAAGCCCTCAAAATATCTGATAGTTAAGCCTTTACTTAAGAAACCAAATAATGATTCTCAAACTTGAACGATTTTAGGCCAATCCTGTCAGAAATAATTGAAAATGTAGTATTTTGTCAACTAAACTGCTTTCTTAATGAAAACAGTATTCATGAAAATTTTCAATCTGATTTCAGATCAGGTCATAGTTTAGATATGGCCTTGGTTAAAGCAGTACATGATCTTAGTTTAAATAGTGATGTCCATAATGTGTTTATTCTGCTATCAATCATGGAATACTTCTTGATCGCATTGAAAACTAACTTACTGGGTTCTGCCCAAAGGGGACTGGGCGGTCTCGTGGCCTGGAACCCCTACAGATTTTATTTTTTTCTCCAGCCTTCTGGAGTTTTTTTTTGTTTTTTCTGTCCACCCTGGCCATCGGACCTTACTCCTTTCTATGTTAACTAATGTTGTCTTATTTTAATTTCTTATTTGTCTTTTATTCTTCTTTTCTTCATTATGTAAAGCACTTTGAGCTACTTTTTGTATGAAAATGTGCTATATAAATAAATGTTGTTGTTCTTTTGGCCTGGCACATCTAGTCCTAATAGCGCTGTCACTGACATTTCACCAACTATACCTACAGATAGTCTTCCACTCTGTCCTCCTATCTCCAAGCTCACTCTAGCACAAGGATAGGTGACCACATCAACCTCAGTGCCTTGCACCTCTACACTTGGCTCTGATTCGACCACCCAAGAACCCTGGCCATCCTTCTAACCACAAAATATTATGCTTTCGGGGTTGAAGTGCATTCTATACTGCCTTCTTTTGGCCAAATATTCCACTCCAGCTATACAAAGAAAACTACAGCAGATATATGGCCATCTTAATACATAGAACCATTTAATTTGTAGTAGCAGGTCTGATTTTGATATATGTTCTTTAGTGCAGTGGTTCCCAAACTCAGTCCTTGGGACCCACTGTGGCTGCAGGTTTTTGTTCCAACCAACTTCTGTTTTTCATTGGACTCCTGGGCTAATTAAGTGAGTCATTATCTCCCAGTTTCGGTGTTTTGGAGTCAATGTAGAAATTACAAACTAAGTTTGGTAGATTTTTATTAAAATGTAAAAAGCAGTTATATGGAGAAAATGTATTTTTTTAAGTCGTTAACAGAAATTTCAACCTAATTTTCATTCTGTTTTTCCAGGTGTTCTGGTTATTTAATTGATTATTTACTAATTAGCGTGTCTGACACTGAAGTCATTGCAGCTTTCATCATCCTGGGTGTCTACTATTCTTATTAATTGTTACTATTAGGGATAAAAGAAGGGAACTTCATAGAAAAAGGGGACAATAATAGGAAAACAACAAAAGAGAGTTAAGCATTTATAGCTTTAGAAAAAAATAGAAATATTTCTAAATGTCTTATAAATGTAAAAAACATATTGTTGTGTTTTTCTGAATGCAGAATAAAAGAAGAGTAAAAAAGACCAGCTAATTAAATGAGATCAGTTGTTATCAATTATTATCACTGATTGTGAATCTGGTTGGAACAAAAACCTGCAGCCACAGTGAGTCCCCACGACCGAGTTTGGGAAACACTGCTTTAGTGATAATTTATTTAATTGTAAAATGATCTTGATAAATATCTACGCACCCTATGTGGATAATAAAGACTTCATCCAAAACGTATTTGCATCCATTCCACACTCACATTGGAACAATCTAGATGAGAACAAGCCATTCAGCCCAAGAAAGCTTGCTAGTCCTATCCAATTAATTCTTCTAAAAAAACATCAAATCTAGTTTTGAAAGCTCCTAAAGTCTTACTGTCTAACCATGCAACTTGGTAGCTTATTCCAAGTGTCCATGGTTCTCTGCGTAAAGAAAAATGTCCTAATGTTTATGCAAAATTTACCCCTAACAAGTTTCCAACTTTGTCCCTATGTCCTTGATGAACTAATTTTAAAATAACAGTCTCGATCGACTGTACTAATTCCCTTCATAATTTTAAACATTTCAATCATGTCACCTCTTAATCTTCTTTTGCTTAAACTGAATACGCTCAGCTCTTTTAATCTTTCTTCATAATTCATCCCCTTCAGCCCTGGAATCAGCCTAGTTGTGCTTCTCTTGACCTTTGTTAGTGCTGCTATGTCCTTTTTGTAGCCTGTAGACCAAAACTGCACACAGTACTCCAGAAGAGGCCTCACCAATGCATTATAAAGCTTCAGCATAACCTACTTGGTCTTGTACTCCATGCATCATGCTATATAACCTAACGATCTGTTTGCTTTCTTAATGGCGTCTGAATGCTGTCAGGAAGTTGATAGCATAGAGTCCACTACGACTCCTAAATCCTTCTCATAAGGTGTACTCTCAATTTTCAGAACTCCCATTGTGTATTCAACCTAACATTTTTACTTCATCTGTTTAAAATTTTATATTTACTAACATTAAATTTTATCAGTCACAAATCTGCCCAAGCCTGTATGTTGTCTAAGACTTCTGTAACGATTTAACAGATTCCAAATTATCTGCCAATCCACCTATCTTAGTATCATCTGCAAACTTATATTCCTATGTAAATCATTTATATATATTAAAAATAGCAGCAGCCCCAACACTGACCCCGGTGGAACACCACTCTTAACATTAGCCAATTCTGATAAGGTTCCTCACACCATTACCCTCTGCTTCCTTTGATTGAGCCTAAAAACATCACCCTTAACTCCAACTTCTTTTAGTTTGATGCCTAACCTCTCATGTGGCACCTTATCAAATGCTTTCTGAAAGTCAAGATAAATAATATCATATGCTCAACTTTGATCATATCCTTTTGTTGCTTCTTCATAGAATTCCAACATGTTAGTAAAACACGACCTCCCTCTTCTGAACCCATGCTGACCGTTGCTCTATCTTATCCTTAATAATTCCTTTTATTAATTTCCCTGTGATACATGTTAAGCTTACTGGCCTATAGTTGCTTGGATCTACCCAGTCACCCTTTTTATATAACTGGATATTTGCCATTTTTCAGTCCTTCAGAATCTCCCCAGTGTGCAGTGACTTCCTAAAAATGTGTCAAGGGTTTATATATGTACTCGCTAGCCTCCTAAATATTATCTTGTCCTGGGCCCTCATATATAAATGGTGCATATGCACAAAAATGTTGTGTATGCCTGTTTCCACGCTCACATCGCGATGTATAAAAACTAAACTTGGTGTAAAGCCATGCACATTCTCATGCCAGCTCAAACCATTGCATACACAAGTTTTTGGCACGGTTTTGCAAACTGGTGGACCCAACATCAAAGCAGTAGTGCTGTTCCTGTGTGCTTTTCCTTTATTTTTTAGATTCACATCCCTGATGTGGCTTTATCAAATAAACAGTTTACACTGAAAATAACCGCATATTGTTTAGAAATATAAGGCATCTGATTGTAATCATCCTGCAACAATATAATGGTCCACAGAATGACCAAACTATTCCAAATACCACAGCTACTTTAGCGTTGTTACTTTCAGTGCACCACTCGCTGCCTCAGCTATGTGCACAGTCTATATGAACTTCTATCATTCAGCAAACACTTCAGAGTCTTTCCTGCATGAACCTGTGGTTCAGAAACAGTTTCATCCCAAGAGCAATAAACACACTCAATCAGTCCATCAAGTGCTCCTGGTAGAACTGTTTACACTATAAAATTACAATTACCTCACAGTAAACTTGCACTACAGCTGTAATATTGCACAACCTGAGCCACATTATCTGTACATGTATATTGTACTTATGCTTTCATATTGTGTATTTTTCATTGTTTTTATCGTATTATTATTATTTTATCATTTTATAGAAAAATAAGTTTATAGAGGATTTGCATATGGAATCTCATTGTATCATACAATAACCATAAAGAAATTCAATTCAATTAAATAGAAGAGAGCTCGTAATTACAGATGATGATGACTGGTTTCTAAGTCGATTTAGATTTCCAAGAGCCATCTTCTTGGAGCTCTTGATATCATTTTAAAAATGAAATGCATTAAAGTATGTATATTACATTATACAAATAAAATGTTAACCTAATTTAAATAATGTATACTGTTAGTAATTAAACGTGTGGGCACAGTGGTGCAGCGGTAGCAATGAGCTGGTGCCCTGTTCAGGGATTGGTCCTGCCTTGTGCTGTATGCTTGCTAGGACTGGTGCGACCCTTGATGGACAGATGGATGAAATAATAAAACATGTATTATGAAGATATTTCAATGTTCCTTAAAAGTTTTGAAAAATAGGCGTTCTAAGCTTACAGATGGTTTGATATTTATTACTGAACTTATTGTGTGGCAATTGGTTACTCCGACAAAGAAATGGAAGAACATGAATTGGGGGTTAGTACATTCGAAAGAGACAGTACTGCTTCAATAAATTATTACATCGAATGCTACGCATGTCCCAGCAAGCATCTTGTGGGAGCCAGGAATAATCACTGGGCGGGGAGCCAGCTCATTGCTAACACTGCACCACCATGCTCCCTTGTCTAATACATGCTTTAATTCATTTCACATGAACATGATATCAAGTATACATCTTAGTATTTAACACTAGAATTACCAGAGCCTACGAAAAAACTCGTAGATCCGTCCCACCTTAAATCGCTTCACACCTCTCCATCAGCGTCTTTTGTCCTGTAAATGTGTTGATAAGCAGCAAGCAGCCTACTATCACATCCCCCACTGCCGCACAGTTTTCTCAGCTCAAATCTGTTTACCTAAGTGTCAGTTGCTTGGAGTTGTATAGAGTGAGAAGTCAAGCAAAATGACACCTTTTATAAATACTGTATCGTTATTTGGAACACATGCATTTTGTGTGTGTTCCATGTCTACAACGATCTATGTAAACACATCATTAAAACAGAAACATTTTTCATGTTTTAGTAATAATTGACAAAATGTAGACATGAAGTTTATAATGTGTGAAGCCTAAAGTCCAAATATCAAAGAAACACTTTCACATCAGGTACAAATATAACAGAACAAATGCGCTCAGTCAGTCTGTAACAGCCGGTGTAAATGTGTGATACTTGTAAAGGTTAGCTTTGTTTTGTTTTTTTTTTATTCAGTTTCATTCTCTGTCGCGTTCACGATTCCACCCTACCCCCCTCCCCATCTGACACTGCTGTTTTCACATAAAGACGCGCTATAGCTCAAATGTTATTTATTTGGATCACATAAAGATGTGCTATATAGCTCACTATAGCTCAAATGTTATTTATTTGGATCACATAAAGACGCGCTATAGCTTGCTATAGCTCAAATGTTATTTATTTGGATCACATAAAGACGCGCTATAGCGAGCTATAGCTCAAATGTTATTTATTTGGATCACATAAAGACGCGCTATAGCTCGCATGTTATTTATTTGGATCACATAAAGACGCGCTGTAGCTCGCATGTTATTTATTTGGATCACATAAAGACGCGCTATAGCTCGCATGTTATTTATTTCGCCAACGCTACACCTTCCAGATCTAAACACTAGCGTGGTGTATGTACCCAAAAAAAGTCTAACTGCATTCTCGTACCATTGCTCGCGTACTAAAGTGTCAGCAGGTATTTTTCGTGACATTACACGTGTAATTTGTGAGCATGCCTTTGCTGATTAAACAGAGGAAGCTCTGCAGTTCACTTGTGACTTTATGCTGTAGATCTGGCTCTTACATACAAATGACGGTGCATGTGCCCAAAACATTAACATTTATATGTTACTTACATAAAAGCCAGAGCTAATGTTATTTACCTTGAGTTATTTACTTACATGACAAGGGTTCTAAATCGGATCAAGAATGTACTTTTGCCATCACTGTACTTTGTATATGTACATGGGAAGCTCTGCACTCAAGACTTTACGCTGTAGGAAGTAAGTAAATAAATAAATAGGTAAATCGAATGTTATTTACCTTGAGTTATTTACTTACATGACGACGGTTCTACATCGGATCTGGCTTTTCTGTATGTAACATATAAATGTTAATGTTTTGGGCACATGCACCGTCCTTTGTATGTAAGAGCCAGATCTACAGCGTAAAGTCACAGAGCTTCCCATGTACATATACAAAGTGCAGCGATAGCAAAAGTGCATTCTTGATCTGATGTAGAATCGTCGGCATGAGTTGAGTGTACCTCTGTTATAGCGCGTCTATGTAAAAACAGCAGTTTCAAATGCGTGGGGGGGTGGGGGTTTGCGCGGGGAGTTGGGAACGTGAACGTGGCTGAAAGAATAACAGAATAGAAAAAAACAAAGCTAACCTTTACAAGTATCATAAATTACACCGGCTGTTACAGACTGGAATCAAATGTATGTTTTTATTCTAAAATAGTAAGAATACCAGCAGCTTAGTTCTCAAAACGGACTCGCCCGGGATCGAACCCGCAAAGCTTTGATTACAAGTCAACAGCTGATACTGTTGCATCACTGAATCTCTCATTCCAATTGCTTGTCAATGTCGCAGGTAAACGCGGGTTGTTTTTCTGCAGTTATATTTTTGAATAAAAGTGAATCTGTTCTGTTATATTTGTACCTTTTGTGAAAGTGTTTCTTTGATATTTGGAATTCATTCTTCACACATTATACACTTCATGTCTACATTTTTTCAATTATTACTAAAACATGAAAAACGTTTCTGTTTTAACGATGTGTTTACATAGATCGTTGTAGACATGGAACACATATGAAATGCATGTGTTCCAAATAACAATATAGTATTTATAAAAGGTGCCATTTTGCTTGACTTCTCACTCTATACAACTCCAAGCTACTGACATGCAGGTAAACAGATTTGAGCTAAGAAAACTGTGTGCCGGTGGGGTATGTGATAGCAGACTGCTTGCTGTTTGCTGCTTATCGACACATTTACAGGACAAAAGACGCTGATGGAGAAGTGTGAAGCGATTTAAGGTGGGACGGATCTACGAGTTTTTTGTAGGCTCTGGTAATTCTAGTGTTAAATTGTTCAAAGAGGTGTAATATCATGAATGTGATGTATTCTGTGTCCTGTTGTTGTAAGAGAAAGCCCGTTTAAGAAGCACATGCTGATCCACATACATAGAGCACATAGAAGAACACATACAATACACAGCATTTAACGTGCTACCTTAGGATAGATAGATAGATAGATAGATAGATAGATAGATAGATAGATAGATAGATAGATAGATAGATAGATAGATAGATAGATAGATAGATAGATAGAGATACTTTATTAATCCCAAGGGGAAATTCACAATTCACTTTAGTCACAATGGGATCTGTGAAACTCTAGTAAATTAAACATTGATTTTAAGATTAAGTTTATGACGTTCTATTTGATAACAACAACAACAACAACAACAACATTTATTTATATAGCACATTTTCATACAAAAAGTAGCTCAAAGTGCTTTACATAATGAAGAGAAGAAAAATAAAAGACAAAATAAGAAATTAAAATAAGACAACATTAGTTAACATAGAAAGGAGTAAGGTCCGATGGCCAGGGTGGACAGAAAAAACAAAAAAAAACTCCAGAAGGCTGGAGAAAAAAATAAAATCTGTAGGGGTTCCAGGCCACGAGACCGCCCAGTCCCCTCTGGGCATTCTACCTAACATAAATGAAATAGTCCTCTTTGTAGTTCGGGTTTTTCACGGAGTCACTTGATGCCGATGGTCATACAGACTTCTGGCTTTTAATCCATCCATCATTGTTGGAACATCATGGTGCTTTGGGTAGATGGTGGTGGCGCACGCCACCACCAACAGGACACCGGAAAAGGAAACAGAAGAGAGAGTAGGGGTTAGTACAGATTTTGAATGAATAGTTATTATAATGAATTGGATATACAGAGTATCAGGAATAAATTACAGTGAAGTTATGAGAAGGCCATGTTAAAATAATGTGTTTTCAGTAGTTTTTTAAAGTGCTCCACTGTATTAGACTGGTGAATTCCTACTGGCAGGCTATTCCAGATTTTAGGTGCATAACAGCAGAAGGCTGCCTCACCACTTCTTTTAAGTTTTGCTCTTGGAATTCTAAGGAGACACTCAGTTGAGGATCTGAGGTTACGATTTGGAATATAAGGTGTCAGACATTCCGATATATAAGCCGGGGCAAGATTATTTAAAGCTTTATAAACCATAAGCAGAATTTTAAAGTCAATTCTGAATGACACAGGTAACCAGTGTAGTGACATCAAAACTGGAGAAATGTGTTCGGATTTTCTTTTCCTGGTAAGGATTCTAGCAGCTGCATTCTGCACTAGTTGCAAACGATTGATGTCTTTTTTGGGTAGACCTGAGAGGAGTGCGTTACAGTAATCTAGCCGACTGAAAACAAACGCATGAACTAATTTCTCTGCATCTTTCGATGATATAAGAGGTCTAATTATTGATATGTTTCTTAGGTGAAAAAATGCTGTCCTAGTGATCTGATTAATATGCGATTTAAAATTCAGATTACAATCAACGGTTACCCCTAAGCTTTTTACCTCCGATTTGACTTTTAATCCTAATGCATCCAGTTTATTTCTAATAGCCTCATTGTATCCATTATTGCCAATCACTAAGATTTCGGTTTTTTCTTTATTTAATTTGAGAAAGTTACTATTCATCCATTCTGAGATACAAGTTAGACATTGCGTTAGCGAATCAAGAGATTTGGGGTCATCAGGTGCTATTGATAAATACAGCTGTGTGTCATCAGCATAGCTGTGGTAGCTCACGTTGTGCCCTGAGATAATCTGACCTAATGGAAGCATGTAGATTGAGAAGAGCAGTGGACCCAGGATAGAGCCTTGTGGAACACCATATAGAATATCATGTGTCTTTGAGTTATAATTACCACAACTAACAAAGAATTTTCTCCCTGCCAGGTAGGATTCAAACCAATTTAAGACACTGCCAGAGAGGCCCACCCATTGACTAAGGCGATTCTTAAGAATATTATGATCAATGGTGTCAAATGCGGCACTCAGATCTAAGAGGATGAGAACAGATAAATGGCCTCTGTCTGCATTTACCCGCAAGTCATTTACTACTTTAACGAGTGCAGTTTCTGTGCTGTGATTTGTTCTAAAACCTGACTGAAATTTATCAAGAATAGCATGTTTATTGAGGTGCTCATTTAACTGTATAATGACTGCCTTCTCTAGAATTTTACTTAAGAAAGGCAGGTTAGAGATGGGTCTATAATTTTCAAGAGCAGAGGGATCGAGATTATTTTTCTTAAGTAGGGGTTTAACTACCGCAGTCTTAAGACAGTCTGGGAAGACCCCCGTATCTAATGACGAATTTACTATGTCAAGAACATTATCACTAAGCATGCCCGATACTTCTTTGAAAAAATTTGTTGGTATTGGGTCAAGGGCACAGGAGGGTTTCATTTGAGAAATTATTTTATGTAAATCAGGTAAATCTATCCTAGTGAAAGACTTTAATTTGTTTATTATGGGGTACTGGGGTTTAGGAGGATCCTTAGTGTTGGGGAGATATACTATGTTATTTCTAATATCATTAATTTTTTGATTGAAAAATACAGCGATAGCCTCACAGGTTTTACTGGAAGTACTTAGGAGGCATTCCTTTGAGTTACCTGGGTTTAACAGACGATCAGTCATCGAAAATAAGACTCTGGGATAAGATAAACTACGAGACTGAAGTGAACATTTTGACCTTTTTTTCACTGTGTCCCTATTTTTTTTCTTTTCTCTGTACCCTAATACACTTCTGTATGACACTCAGACAGTGGGCAACAACTCACCTTTTTAGGACAACTTTGATATCTGACCACTTCTTTTTCATTTCGGGTATTGTGCGACTTTCTGAAATTGAACTTTCGAGTTTCGCAGAACTCTGTATCTCTCAATTGACTTCCCTTTGTTGTTTATATCACAACTTAACACTAGAATTACTAGAGCCTATGAAAAAACTCGAAGATCCGTCCCACCTTAAATCGCTTCGCACCTCTCCATCAGCGTCTTTTGTCCTGTAAATGTGTCAATGAGCAGCAAGCAGCCTGTTGTCACATCCTCCCACCGCCACACAGTTTTCTCAGCTCAAGTCTGTTTACCTGCGTGTCAGTTGTTTAGAGTTGTATAGAGTGAGAAGTGAAGCAAAATGACACCTTTTATAAATACTTTATCGTTATTTGGAACACATGCATTTCATGTGTGTTCCTTGTTTACAACATTCTATGTAAACACATCGTTAAAACAGAAACGTTTTTCATGTTTTAGTAATAATTGACAAAATGTAGACATGAAGTGTATAATGTGTGAAGCCTGAATTCCAAATATCAAATAAACACTTTCACAAAAGGTACTCATTTGCCAAAACCGCTTCGGTGGCGCAATGGTGTCAACTGTTGACTGATAATCAAAACTTCTTGGGTTCGAGACCAGACAAGTCTGTTTTGAGAAGTGAGCTGTTCTTATTCTTACTATCTTAGAATAAAAACATACATTTGATTTCAGTCTGTAACAGCTGGTGTAAATTTATGATACTTGTAAAGGTTAGGTTTGTTTTTTTTTTTTTTATTCTGTTTTATTCTCTCAGCTGCATTCACGATCCCACCTCCCCCCACACACCCCCCCCCAACTGACGCTGCTGTTTTCAAATAAAGATGCGCTATAACAGAGGTGAACTCAGATGATGACGATGGTTCTACATCAGAGCAAGAATGCATGTCGCACTTTTGCCGTCGCTGTACTTTGTATATATACACGGGAAGCTCTGCAGTCTACTTGTGACTTTACGCTGTAGGAAGTAAGCAAATAAATAAAGGTAAATAAGTAAATAACATTCGATCTGGCTCTTAGATACAAAGTATAGCGACGGCAGCTATATGCAGTAAGTGGCTTGGACTCCTCTATCAGTGCTATCTGGCAATAACCTTTACATAAATCGTTAGAAATTTAGCAGGACCCAACTTATCAACTAATGCATCTACCCTTGGAATGGGGTAGGCACCAAAAGCAGATTTTGCATTAATTTTTGAATAGTCTACACAAAACCACATTTGTCCATTTTTCTTTGGCACAAGTACCACAGGACTGCACCATTCACTCACCAATGGTTCATCTATTCCAAGTTGTTTCATTTGCTCCAGTTCCTCTTTGAAAACCTCCTGCAAACGGGCCGGGTTGTGGTAATACGTAGTTCTCACCGGACCTGAGGAGGTAAGTCTTATGTTATGCTGTATAAGATCAGTCTTACCAGGCAGAGCTCCATACAAAACCTTCTGGAATAATCTGCTGAATATTCTCTCTGTCACTCAGGTGTTAAAATACAATACAATACAATTTATTTTTATACAGCCCAAAATCACACAAGAAGTGCTGCAATGGACTTTAACAGGCCCTGCCTCTTGACAGCACCCCAGCCTCAACTCTCTAAGAACACAAGGAAATTCTCCCAAAAAACCCTTGTAGGGAAAAAATGGAAGAAACCTTGGGAAAGGCAGTTCAAAAAGAGACCCCTTTCCAGGTAGGCTGGGAGTGCAGTGGGTGTCAAAAAAAAGGGGGTCAATACAATACACAGAACAGAACAAATCCTAAATACAGTATAACAAATAAAAAATGTACAAGTATGGAGCAGAATTTAACAGTACAGTAATACCTCGCTACTTCGCGGTTCACTTTTCGCGGATTCACGACATCGTGGATTTTATATGTAAGCATATCTAAATATATAACACGGATTTTTCGCTGTTTCGCGGGTTTCTGCGGACAATGGGTCTTTTTACTTCTGGTACTTGCTTCCTCAGTTGATTTGCCCAGTTGATTTTATACAAGAGATGCTATTGGCGGATGGCTGAGAAGCTACCCAATCAGAGCACGCAGTTAAGTTCCTGTGTGCTGCTGATTGGCTCAGCGACGGAGTGCTGCATTAACCAGGAAGTCTCATCTCACTCATTCAGCATTAACGTGCTCCTGCTTCAGGGGCCGTGTCCAAGCGCCAACAGAAGATGCAAATGATTGCAGAAAAGGTAAAAGTTTTGGATATGTTGAAGGAAGGGAACAGCTACACCGCTGCAGGACACCATTACAGCATCAATGAGTCCACGATTCTTTTTATTTAAAAAGGAGGAAAAGCATATAAGATCTACGGCCGCAGTGTCCTTTAACCAGGGCGCAAAACGAGTTGCAAGTGGACGTGATAAGGCAGTAGTCTGGATGGAATCTGCTTTAGGAATCTTTGCAACAAGGTCGACGACGTCATGACCACCTACAAGCTGCTCTTCGACCGGAAAAAGAAGCAGCGGCAGCAACTGCCGATCACAATGTTTTTGCAGCCTCGCAAAAAATAGCCAGTTCCTACTACTACTACTACTACGGATACACCTTCGGAAACCGTGGAGGAGGTGCCCCAGGAAATGGCACCGCCGTCTGAAGAGACGTTAAATACAGTCATCGGCTGCGCAGTAAAAGTCATCATCACCTTCATCGTCATCATTTTTACTGCGCAGCATATTCATCACCATCATCACGTCATATATAGCTATGTGTACTTCGCTATACAGTAAGTGTAAACTTATCTACCGATTTCATATTGCTTAGCAGTTGTCCCTGTTATTAATAGAGTAAAGGGTGGGTTGTAAACAATACACGGAGGGTTTAAAAACGTCCAAATATACGTTAAATAATTAAATAAATATGGTGTCCCTACTTCGCGGAAATTCAGTTATCGCGGTCGGCCTTGGAACCTATCTCCCGCGATAAGTGAGGGATTACTGTAGATGATATTACATAATATGACTTGGAATTGTTTAGAGACCTGGAGACCTCAGCCATCAAGCTGCCTCCCCCATTTGGCCATTCCACAGCTGAAACAGCGCTGGACCAGCCAATCCGATGAAAGGACCCATCTACCCCACGATTCCTGCAATCCTCCATCAGGGATGACTTTACCTTAGGCAGACAAAACAACTTGGCAGGTGGGCCGTGGCACCAAGTGCCACATTTGAGTACCGAGAAGAGAAACAGAATAGGTGAGGGTTAGTAACAAATTATAACTATCATGTTACTTATGTTTTAGTGCTAATGACTAACAACAGAGATGCAGTCTGTACAGTTAATCAGCAGCTCTAGTCAGGATATGCTAAACTGAAGTAGTGAGTCTTCAGCCGAGATTTAAAAGCTGAGACCGAAGGGACATCTCTTATAGTAGCAGGCAGCCCATTCCACAGTTTAGGGGCCCTGTAAATAAAAGCTCAACCTCCCAATGTTAATTTTATTAATTCTTGGAATCATTAGCAGACTGGCATCTTGAGATCTTAATGTGCGCTGTGGTTTGTAAATCATGATAAGTTCAGACAGACCTTGGTCATTTAATGTGTTATATGCTAAAAGTAGGATTTTGAAATCCGCCCTAAACTTAACCGGCAGCCAGAGTAAGGATTTAAGAACTGGAGTGATGTGTTTGTATTTTCTTGTTCTTGTAATAATTCTTGCAGCAGCATTTTGGATTAACTGGAGGCTGTATAAAGAACAGTTTGAACATCCAGTGAACACAGCATTGCAGTAGTCAATCTTACTAGAAATAAATGCATTAATTAATTACAAGCAGAATCCTGCTTATTTAGAAAACACCTTAATTTCCTAACATTTTTAAGGTGGAAGAAACATGATTTGGACAACTTTGTAATGTGCGCTTTAAATGACATGCTAGAGTCAAAGATAACTCCTAGATTGCGGGCTGATTCAGTAAAATTAATGGTGATTCCAACTGAGTTACAGGGTATCCGGAAAGTATTCACAGCGCATCACTTTTTCCACATTTTGTTATGTTACAGCCTTATTCCAAAATGGATTAAATTCATTTTTTTCCTCAGAATTCTATACACAACACCCCATAATGACAACGTGAAAAATGTTTACTTGAGATTTTTGCAAATTTATTAAAAATAAAAAAATTGAGAAAGCACATGTACATAAGTATTCACAGCCTTTGCCATGAAGCTCAAAATTGAGCTCAGGTGCATCCTGTTTCCCCTGATCATCCTTGAGATGTTTCTGCAGCTTAATTGGAGTCCACCTACGGTAAATTCAGTTGATTGGATATGATTTGGAAAGGCACACACCTGTCTATATAAGGTCCCACAGTTGACAGTTCATGTCAGAGCACAAACCAAGCATGAAGTCAAAGGAACTGTCTGTAGACCTCTGAGACAGGATTGTCTCGAGACACAAATCTGGAGAAGGTTACAGAAAAATATCTGCTGCTTTGAAGGTCCCAATGAGCACAGTGGCCTCCATCATCCGTAACTGGAAGAAGTTCGAAACCACCAGGACTCTTCCTAGAGTTGGCCAGCCATCTAAACTGAGCGATCGGGGGAGAAGGGCCTTAGTCAGGGAGGTGACCAAGAACCTGATGGTCACTCTGTCAGAGCTCCAGAGGTCCTCTGTGGAGAGAGGAGAACCTTCCAGAAGGACAACCATCTCTGCAGCAATCCACCAATCAGGCCTGTATGGTAGGGTGGCCAGACAGAAGCCACTCCTTAGTAAAAGACACATGGCAGCCTGCCTGGAGTTTGCCAAAAGGCACCTGAAGGACTCTCAGACCATGAGAAAGAAAATTCTCTGGTCTGATGAGACAAAGATTGAACTCTTTGGTGTGAATGCCAGGCATCACGTTTGGAGGAAACCAGGCACCGCTCATCATCAGGCCAATACCATCCCTACGGTGAAGCATGGTGGTGGCAGCATCATGCTGTGGGGATGTTTTTCAGCGGCAGGGACTGGGAGACTAGTCAGGATAAAGTGAAAGATGACTGCAGCAATGTACAGAGACATCCTGGATGAAAACCTGCTCCAGAGCGCTCTTGACCTCAGACTGGGGCGACAGTTAATCTTTCAGCAGGACAACGACCCTAAGCACACAAAATATCAAAGGAGTGGCTTCAGAACAACTCTGTGAATGTCCTTGAGTGGCCCAGCCAGAGCCCAGACTTGAATCCAATTGAACATCTCTGGAGAGATCTTAAAATGGCTGTGCACCGACCCCATCTGGTCTGGAAGGCAAATACTGTTCCTCTGCCTCATCCTCATCGTAGACACTTTGGATGAGAAACTGGAAGGAAGGGTTAGTATTCTCATGCCAAGCCTTTAACATATTTATATGAAATGTCTGCTTTGGCTTCTGTGGATGGTCAGGCATCTCAATCTCATAAGTGACTGGATCATCCTGTGCAGTCACTGTACAAGGCCCCTGCCACTTAGCTAGTAAGCTACTCTCAGAAGTAGGCATCAGCAAAAGTACCTTTTGTCCCATAGCAAGGTTACATTCTCTTGTGGCTTTGTCATACCATGACTTTTGTTTGGTTTGTACTTTCTCCATGTTCTCTCTCACCATCTGGGATAGGTAAGCAAACTTCTCCTGTAACCTGAGCACAAAAGTTAGCACATTCTTTGATTCTGCTCTGTCTCTCTGTCTTTGTCTCCTTCTAGAGTCTCTCTTAGGACACTGAGTGGACCATGCACATGTCAACCATACAGTAGTTCGAATGGGTAGAATCCTGCTGATGACTGTGGAACCTCTTGGTATGCAAAAAACAGGTAGGGTAACCATTGGTCCCAATCAGACCCTGCCTCATTCACAAACTTGTGCAACATCTTCTTCAACGTAGCATTGTATCTTTCTACAAGCCTGTCAGTTTGAGGATGATAGGGTGTGGTCCTTAATGCTCTGATACCTAACAAACTGTTCACTTGTTTCATCAGTTTGGAAGTCAGATTGGATCCTTGATCAGTTAAAAGCTCTCTGGGAATCCCTACCCTGGAGAATAGCTGTATAAGCGTCCTAACTATACTGCTGGCATTGGTCTTCTTGAGAGGAAAGGCTTCAGGGAACTGAATCACATAATCACACACTACCAAAATGTATTTATAACCAGTGTGGCCCCGCTCTAAAGGCCTGACCAGGTCGACTAAAATCCTGGAGAATAGTTCTTCTACTACTGGCAGTGGTATTAAGGGCACCTTATCTCCCCTTTTTACAGGTCCTACTTTTTGACATTCAGCACATTCTTTAATGCATTTTGCCACATTCTTTGTCCAACGAGGCCAATAAAAATGTCTAGGCTAGCCGTTCTGATGTTTTTACTTGCCCCATATGTCCAGACCAACTGCTACTATGGCTAAGGAAAAGCACTTTATCCCTCAGATCCTTTGACAACACCAGTCGCTGTCCACTCTCGTCTTGGTGGTAAAGTATGTCATGTTCTATGACAAACTTTTCCCCGGTCTTAGCCTGGAGTCTCCTCGCAGCATTGTCGAAACAAACACGCAAGCTCGGGTCATCACGTTGAGCAGCGGCCACATCACTTGGGATATCAAAGGCATCACCTGGAAGAATAGGTAGAGGTACGAAGTTACCAGCTTTCCGGGGAACGCCCCAGAACTTCTCTTGCCCATGTACATGGGCTCTCGGCTACTGAAAATGGCTGCTCATCCCAATTATCTTGAGATCTCTCCCTATCCTGGGCTGCTGGAGCCTATGTGATCACTAGAGTCTCTGCCTGCAGAGCACTCTGTAAGAAGTCTTTAATACCCGGCACGTCCAAAACTAAAATTACTGGGTATGGCATGTTATCCATAACTCACATTGGTAACTCGTAACCTACCAATTTTATCTCCAAGTTTACCCTTACCAGAGGATAGGTGACATCTTCACTGTGAACACACATAAGATCAATGCTCCGCTCCGACTCAAACACTCTGCCTTCCAGACATTCTTGTCTCACCAAAGACTGGGTGCTTCCAGTATCTATCAGTGCTTTGTGCTGCCATCCTGCTATAGTAACTCTTACCACGTTCTCCCTATTTACAAAAGGAGTCTTCTTCTCTGGCAGTGGACAAGGCTCAAAACAAAGCTTAGTCTCACTCTTGTTGAGGCAATTCCTAAGAATGTGGCCTTTCTGGTTACAACCGTGGCAAATCACTCCTTCCCTATAAACTCTTCTCTCAGGTAGGTGGACTGTCCTAACTGGACCACGACCCGTATCAACCCGAGACATACCTTTGGGCTGTTCCATTGGTCTAGGCTTCATGCTGACTCTGTCATCTCTCCGCAGGTTCTTTGGACGATGAGCATCCAAAAACACCTCTGCAAGGTATGCAGCTTCCTTGGAGGTTTTAGGACGATGTTCCTCAACCCAGGTCCGCAGTCTGCCATCAAACACCTGTAAAAGTTGTTCTAATAAAACAAAGTCAATTATTTGATCCACCGTGTGTTTATCAGGTTGTGACCATTTTGTACATAGTTCTTTTAAGAGTGCTGACAGCTTCTTTGGAGACTGTCCATGCTCCCACTCTACAGAGCGAAATCTAATTCTATATGTTTCTGTGCTGATTTCAAATTTTTCTAGGATGGCCCCTTTAAGGCTGTCATACCTCAAAGACTCCTCCGCTGACTTGGCCAAAAACACTGCTCTGGCTTTCACTGTTAGCAAGGGTACCAGACGGACTGCCCACTACAACTTCGGCCAGCCACATACTGTCGCCATCCTTTGGAAGGTTGTTAAATAGTGCTCTGTGTCCTCAGGCTTGGCAAACGGCATCAGGTGAGGATAGTCCATGATTCTCACTGGTGAACTTCTGCTCCTCTCTGCAGGTTCTTCTGAGACTTGTAATCGTGACTGCTGCACCAAATCCACTTGTACAGTGTCAATTTTAGGACATCCTCCTCCCTCCGAGAAAACTCCATCCTTCCTACTATCTTCAACAAAATATTCCTCCTCCCTGCGAGGAATCCCCCGTCACCCCTCCTCCCTCCCTCCACCACCGTCTGCTCTCAGTTCTCTGATGTCCATTTTCCGTCATCCACCCTCCTATCTCCTTCATCCACCTTCAGCTCTCCGTCAACCCCCACATTCCCCCCACCCCCTCCATCATGGCATTTTCGTTAATGAAGTGACATAATACTCCAGCTCTACCTTCTTCACAAGTTCATTCACCGAATTATTTGTCAATTATATTTCACAGTAAGAATTTACAGCATGACTCAAATGAGGGAACAAAGGTAAATGACGTTAATTGTGAAGTGTCTTTTAATACTGTGTAAGCATACATATTAACACGTGTGCATTAAAACGTGTGCATTTACGGGGTGATTTCTCAGGCTTAAAAGCTCACCTTTTATTAAAAAGTTAAATGCAAACTTTTTTTTATTCTGAAGGGCACAAACCACATCGGATTTCAGCCTTTAAACACGCGAAAATTTCGGTACAACAGATAAATTAGCGCAACATATTATCAGTTGTATTGTATACTTAGGGCTGATCTGGAAGAAGGTAGCGCAGCGCCTTGATTTAAACGATTCCATGTCTTGGTGGGTTTGCGTAGCTTGTTGTCAGTATCTTTACGCCTGTTTTTAAGGCTTATTGACTAAAAGGGGCTTTCATGAAAAACGGTAGGGCTTTGCTACAGGATACACCCTCCACAAGTTAAGGAAGTAAAAATAAAGGTATATATTTCTATTTTATTTAAACCTTTTAAGTTCATATGCATAGCCACATTTGGCCGTTTTAGTTTTTTTTCTTTCTTCAGTAATATTTAATCTCCCTAAAGAAAAACAACATATGCATTTTACTTTTTTGTATCTCTTTAGTAATATTTTAGTGTAAAAGGATAACCAGTATTTCGACCTTTTATGTTACTTTATGAAGTTATTTTACACAATGTTGAAAAATTAATAAGAAAGCTACATATTTTGGCAGATGCTGCTTTAATTTTCAATAAAATGAAAAAAGCCCTCCAAGAGAAAACCTCAGTGAAGAAGAAACAGTTTGCACTATCTAAAAAAGAGAAACCCTAATTTATAAAGGTTTGCTGCAGATGACTTAACTGAAAATAAATGAATAGTTCCTATTTGTATAATACATATTTATATATTTGACTTATGCCTTTATCCTAGCAACTTGCAACATCTGAGGTACAATTTGTTACATTACTTTTATTTTTTGCAGCATAGGCAGGTGAAGTGACTTCCTCAAGGTCACACAGTTGTGTCAGTACCATGATTTGAACTGACAAGCTCCGGGTTTGCTGAAATATTACTGAAGAAAGAAAAAAAACTAAAACGGCCAAATGGGGCTTTGCATACAAACTTCCATCCATCCATTATCCAACCCGCTATATCCTAAATACAGGAGCCAATCCCAGCCAACACAGGGCGCAAGGCAGTAAATGAACCCCGGGCAAGGTGCCAGCCCACCGCAGGGCGCACACACCCACACACCAGGGACAATTTAGAATCGCCAATGCATCTAACCTGCATGTCTTTGGATTGTGGGAAGAAACCGGAGTACCCGGAGGAAACCCAGGCAGACACGGGGAGAACATGCAAACTCCACGCAGGGAAGCGAACCTGGGTCTCCTAACTGGCACCTTTCACTGTGCCACCGTGCCGACCCGCATACAAACTTAAAAGGTTTAAATAAGACAGAAATATGTACCTTTATTTTTATTTCCTTAACTTGTGGAGGGTGTATCCTGTAGAGAGCCCTAACTTTTTTCATGAAAGCCCCTTTTAGTCAATAAGCCTTAAAAACAGGTGTAAAGATATTGACAACAAAGCTACGCAAACCTACCAAGACATGAAATTGTTTAAATCAAGGCGCTACGCTACCATCTTCCAGATCAGCCCTAAGGCGTTCATATTTTTCCAAAGCAGTTCTGGTCTCCATCAGCATCTGTAGCTGAGTCGAAAAACACCATCCCATACTATTAGTTAACGATTAACACATTTCTATATGTATTGTAAGCATACAATACAATTGATAATAGTTTGCACTTATTTATCTGGTGTACCAAAATTTTCGCGCGTTTAACGGCTGAAATCCGACGTGATTTGTGCCCTTCAGAATGAAAAAAGTTTGCGTTTACCTTTTTAATAAAAGGTGAGCTTTTAAACCTGAGAAATCACTCCATAAATGCACACGTTTTAATGCACACGTGTTAATATGTATGCTTACACAGTATTAAAAGACACTCAACAATTAACGTCATTTACCTTCGTTCCCGCGTTTGAGTCGTGCTGCAAATTCTTACTGTGAAATATAATTGACAAATAATTCGGTTAATGAACTTGTGAAGAAGGTGGAGCTGGAGTATTACGTCACCTCATTAACGAAAATGCCATGATGTTGGAGTGTGGGGGTTGACGGAGAGCTGAAGGTGGATGACGGAGATAGGAGGGTGGATGACGGAAAACGGACATCGGAGAACTGAGAGCGGACGGTGGTGGAAGGAGGGAGGAGAGAGGAGGGGTGATGGGGGATTCCTCGCAGGGAGGAGGAATATTTTGTCGAAGGTAGTAGGAAGGATGGAGTTTTCTCGGAGGGAGGAGGATGTCCTAAAATGGACACCATACACTTGTCCCTGCAGCTGGGTGAATTGGTGTTGGAGGCTCTTGACACACTGCTCAAACCAATCCTTGTCCTCCTGGACAGCAATGAACTGGCGCAAGAGTGTTTCCACAACTTTGATATGCCCAGTGCTGGCGGTATCCTCTATAGTCAACTCCACGTCCACAATCAGGAGTTTCCACTCCAGGTTGTTTCTTTGGAGCCATGCTGTATTCACAGTCTTTGTCTGTGCTCAAACCAAAATAATGTTCTCTCTCTCTCCGACTTGATTGATCCCACAGCTGCCATCAAAACTGTGATATCCCAAGTAGTGAGAAAGTGGCCCCAGCCTACACTCTGGACATCTGATAGTTTGTGAACTGAACAGGATCATTGGAGAGATAAGACACAGACAAAAACTGAAGGGTGAATGGTGCAAGTTTATTTACAAGAGTGCTGTACAACCAAAAAATGTGGTAGTGTCAGGTGGGCTTCGAGGCATAGTCCTCCAGCACTGACACTTCTTCAGAAATAAATGAAAACAAAAAAAAAAAACGAAAAATATGCTGTATTTACAAAAACAGTGCACTCCTACAAAAACTACACACACACTCCAACAATGAAGGCAGTCCTCCTTTATCTCTGGCTCAAGAAGCTCCTCCAACAGGAAAAGAAAAACAATGCACAAGAACAAAAACAAGTGTGTGTGTATATACAGAAAGAAAAAAAGTGTACCAATCCCAAAATCAAAATTATCCCAGCACCAAATAAGTATATATACCTTGTCACACACGTGCAATTAGGAAGCAGCTAAAGGGCTTGAGTAAGTGAAATACTACATCAGACCAGGGGATGGCAGAGTGTGCTGACTGTCTCTCTAAGTTCCTTGCAGACCATTCCTGGGAATTCCCGCCAGGTCCCAGCACCTCTGATGATGTCACTTCCGGTCCCAGCACCTCTGATGACTCACTTCCGGTTCTGGGACCTCTGATGACATCACTTCTAGCTCTGGCATAGATGACATAATTTCCTCCACCAGCCCTTAAAACCGCCATCTTACCTCCACGTATTCAGTTGTTTTGGACTCGTCTTGTAAGTAACTCAAATCATTTTTCAGCCTTTTGCAGCCAGGATTATAATATACAGGTGGCTGCCCCAAACCTTTTTGACTAGGAGATATATAACCATATATACAAAAGAATATATACAAAGCCTCCAAAATCACCACTGCTCCTCCAATAGCTCAGCAGTGCTCATCTTTAGGTCCACTGATGACCCCTGTTGGCCAGCAAGTTCCTAAATATAACTGGCAAGATTATCCAGGTTGCGCATTACTGCATCCCCCAATATAAATACTTATTCTAAAATATTATTGATTAGTTCCTGCCAGGTTTTAAAAAGTTCTGAACAGATCCTCTAAGTGAGAATTTGTTTTTTTTTCAATTGCAAATAGTATATAACATCAGTTACCCACTGACTTAAAAGAGGTGGGTTAGGATTCTTCCAGTTCAGCAAGATAAGTCTACGTGCTAATAGTGAAGTAAAGGCAATTACAGTTTGTTTGCGTTCTCCATTTTAAGCCCATCTGGGAGAACACCAAACAAAGCTGTAAAGGGTTAGGAGTGATTGTGATACCTAGGTTGTCTCATAGAAATTTAAAAATATTTGGCAACAATGATGTTAATTTAGTACACTCCCAAAATGTGTGGCCTAGTGAAGCTGGAGCTTGATTGCAACGTTCACAGGTTGGATTTTGCCCTAGAAACATTTTTGGACTGTTTTAAGCAAGATAGATGTGCTTGATAAAAAAAACTTTGAGTTGAATAATTGAATGCTTTGCATATATGGAGCTAGAGTGAATTCTGTGCGTGGCTTCCTTCCACTCACTTTCTGAAATGTTGAGTAAGAGATCCTATTCCCGCTGTATACTGGGATCTTTAAAAGGAAGGGATATTAAAATGTTATTATATATTATAGAAATGCTGTCTGAGTCCTCAAGACTGATCAATATTTCTTCTGGAATAGAAATAGGTGGGAGGTGAGGAAAATTGGGCAGATTTCATTTAACAAAGTTTCTAATTTGGAGATGGTGGAAAAATTGTGTTGATGTTGGGGTGTAATTGTTCATAGATGTGAAGACATTATTTATATACAAATCTCTAAATTATTTAATCCCATTTGTTTTCCAAATATTAAAAACTGTGTAAGTTCGAGAGGGTGGAATAAGGTGGCTTTCATGTAGAGGTGCCACAGATAAAATATTAAAGTGCTTCCTAAATTGGTTCCATATTTTGAGTGAATGAAGGACAATTGGGTTTTTAGTATATTGATGATACTTTGTATTTACTGGTGTACAAAGCATGGAATATAAAGAAGTACTGCAGAACTTCAATTCTATTGCAGACTAAGCTACAGTATGTTCATCTATCTGTGTCAGTGTCTAGGTTTTTATAGCTTATATGTTTGCTGCCCAGTAATAAAATTGAAAATTAGGTAGAGCCATGCCACCTTCTGATCTAGGTCATTGTAGGGTCGCCTTTTGAATGTGTGTGTTTTCCGAATTCCAAATAAATGAGGTTATGAATCTAAATTCTTAAAAAAAAGATTTGTTAATGTATATGGGAATGTTTTGAAATAGGAACAAAAGCTTTGGCAGGATATTCATCTTGACAATGTTAATTCTCCCTTGTAAAGTAAGCTGGAGGGTAGACCATCTATGCGCTCTTGTTTAATTTAGCCCATGCAAACAGCAAAATTTTGTTGAAAAAAAGCTTTGTATTTACTTGTGATGTTGACCCCTAGGTATTTAAACTGATCTGCATTGATAAAAGGGAAGATGTCCAATCTAGTGTTGTTTGCTAGAGAATTAACTGGAAAAAGCACACTTTTGTTCAAATTAATTTTGAGTCCAGATATCTTTTGAAATTCTGCTACTACATTTAGGGCTGTAGGCACATAATTTTGTGGGTCTGATATACGGTACCATGTCATCTGCATATAATGATATTTTCTCTTCAGGTCCTTCTCTGAAAATCACCTTTATTTCTGATGCATTTTGAAAGTGTACAGCCAATGACTCAATAGCGATAGCAAATAACAGTTGTGACAAGGGGCATCCTTGTCTAGTACTGCGTTCTAGTTTAAAGTAGTCTGAAATAATATTGATAAAACAAACTGAAACTTCTGGACTGGTATAGAGTAGTTTGATCCATGCACTTTTTATGTTCTGGCCAAACCCAAATTTATGCAAAGTGCTGAACAGGTAATCCTATTCAACCATATCAAATGCTTTTTTTTGCATCCAATGATAATATGATCTCCGGAGTGTTAGACTTTATGGGTGAATATATTACTTTAAATAGGCATCGAAGATTGGAAGCCAAATGTCTCCCTTTAATAAATCTGGTTTGGTCTTGTGATATTACTAATGGGAGAACTTTCTCAATCCTTCTTGCTACGACTTTAGAGAGTATCTTAACATCATTATTCAGAAGTGAGATTGGTCTGTGTGATGCAAATTGTAATAAATCCTTATTTTTCTTAGGAAAATGGTAATTAATGCTTTACGAAAAGTTTGAGGTAGAATTTTATTGTCTCTGGATTCTATAAATGTTGGTAATAAGAGGAGAGCTAACATAACTGAACATTTTTTACAAAATTCTGCAGGTTAGCCATCAGGACCTTTCCCACTCTGAAGTTTCTTCATTGGGAAGAAACACTACTTTTCCTTGATGGCAACACGAATTAGATGATCTACAAGTCTCCGGCTTAAACTTTAAAGCCTTTCAATATCTACAAACTTCTGACCATAATCACCTATGTCCATATTTTCAATCTCTTTTTACTGTTCCGTTATTTCACAGAGTAATAATTTCTGTTTGTTTTTGCTAATGCGATCTTTACTTTCTTTTTTTGATACTTTCAAATTTTACTATTTTCATATTCTTTAACTTGCTCTGCATGTGTATCGCGCCAACTTTATTTGAGCCTTTCGAATTCCACTGCTTTCATAATCTCTAACCTGCTCTGCGTGTGTATCACACCAGTGTTTTTGAACGTCTTTATGAAGACTTTTATTTCTAACCCCAGTTGGACCTAGAGGTTTTCAATTCCACTTGGTCCAGGCTGATTATTACTTTTCTTATTTTTAGAATTTGCACATAGATTATTATTGTTCTTTTTTGCATTCTTTTTTGCTTTATTTTCTCTCCAACGCTTTTGGGTCTCTTTTCGATACGCTGCTCTTTCTTCTTCACTTAGTCATTGACGTGTCATCTAGAATGTATAAAATTTTTAAGAGCTGGGACCACATGAAGTGTATCTGCAAAAGCATTCCAACAACTGAGAGGTTAGATGTCCGTGATCTTGTTTTAAATTGGTTGTAAGTAGGGCATGACGTGCAGGTAGTCTCACGGGACTTCAAAGTGTCTTCCGAGAAGATCACGCCTTGACCCAAGATTTTTTTATTATAATAGATATATATATATATATATTATATTTCCTTTTTAATATATAAAAAGGAACACTTTTTAATTAGAGTATAGCATCTGGTCAGATAAGTAGCAAAGGGGGTTGTTAATCAGTTTCAGCTGTTTTGGTGTTAATGAAATTAACAACAGATACACTAGATGCATGAATGAGACAACCCCCAAAACAAGAATGGTTTAACAGGTGGAGGCCACTGATATTTTTCCCTTCTCATCTTTTCTGACAGTTTTTTCACTAGTTTTGCATTTGGTTATGATCAGTGTCACTACTGGTAGCATGAGGTGATACCTGAACCTACAGAGGTTGCACAGGTAGTCCAACTTCTCCAGAATGGCACATCAATACTTGCCATTGCCAGAAGATAGATAGATAGATAGATAGATAGATAGATAGATAGATAGATAGATAGATAGATAGATAGATACTTTATTAATCCCAAGGGGAAATTCACATACTCCAGCAGCACCTTACTGATACAAATTGAATTGAAGAGTCGCATAGTTTGGGGGAGGAACGATCTTCTCAGTCTGTCAGTGGAGCAGGACAGTGACAGCAGTCTGTCGCTGAAGCTACTCTTCTGTCTAGAGATGACACTATTTAGTGGATGCAGTGGATTTTCCATAATTGATAGGAGCCTGCTGAGCGCCCGTCGCTCTGCCACAGATGTCAAACTGTCTAGCTCCATGCCAACAATAGAGCCTGCCTTCCTCACCAGTTTGTCCAGGCGTGAGGCATCTTTCTTCCAGAAGGTTTGCTCTGCATCCCAGCACAGTCTCAAGGGCATGGATGAGATTCTAGAAGACATGTAGTTACTCTAGGAGAACTGGACAGGGCCATAGAAGGTCCTTAACCCATCAGCAGGACCTGTATCTGCTCCTTTGGGCAAGGACGAACAGGGTTAGCATTGCCAGAGCTGTACAAAATGACTTCTAACAGGTCACTGGTGTGAAAGTCTCTGACCAAACAATCAAAAACAGACTTCATGAGGGTGGCCTGATGGCCCGACGTCCTCTAGTGGGCCATGTGCTCACTGCCCGGCAACATGGAGCTCGATTGGCATTTGCCATAGAATACCAGAATTGGCAGGTCCACCACTGGTGCCCTGTGCTTTTCACAGATGAGAGCAGGTTCACCCTGAGCACATGTGATAGACATGAAAGGGGCTGGAGAAGTTGTGGAGAACCTTATGCTGCCTGTAACATCATTCAGCATGAACAGTTTGGTGGTGCATCAGTGATGGTCTGGGGAGGCATTTCCATGGAGGGACGCACAGTCCTTTACAAGCTAGACACTGTCACCTTGACTGCCATTAGGTATCGGGACACAATCCTTAGATCCATTGTCAGATGCTATGCTGGTGCTGTGGGTCCTGGGTTCCTCCTGGTGCACGAAAATGCCCGGCCTCATGGGGCGAGAGTATGCAGGCAGTTCCTGGAGGATAAAGGAATTGATACCATTGACTGGCCCCCACGCTCGCCTGAGCTAAATCCAATAGAACACCTCTGGGACATTATGTTTCGGTCCATCTGATGCCTCCAGGTTGCACCTCAGACTGCCCAGGAGCTCAGTGATGCCCTGGTCCAAATCTGGGAGGAGATCCCCCAGGACACCATCCGTCATCTCATTAGGAGCATGCCCCGATGTTGTCAAGCATGCATACAATCATGTGGGGGCCATACAAACTGCTGAGTACGAATGAGTGCAATGAAATTTCGGCAAAATGGACTAGCCTATTTCATCATTTTTTCACTTTGATTTTCATGGTGTCTATGAATTCAGCCTTCTGTAGGTTGATAATTTTCATTTCTATCAAACAATGTGGCATCCTTTTGTTCCTAACACATTACATAGTCCTTGATCTTTTTCTTTTGTGAATTCACTTTCAGCATTGTGTAAAACTAGGTATTGTTGAAACACTGAATTTTAGTAAATACAATGAAATTACTGGGTTACATAGATGCCCAGATGAATAAACAGTTTGAATAATAGATAAAATTAATAAGTAAAATTAGTAAAGCTCAACTACCGTGAAAGGAAATAATATTTCACTATAATCCCTGTTCCAAATAGTCTTTCACTATCATGAAAGATCAACCTGTACCCCTTGACATCTTCTACAACTCTGTGATGACCAGTGTGATTTTTTACACTGCAGTGTGCTTCGCTAGTAACATCACTTCAAAAGAGGGCCACCAAATCAACAAGCTAATTAAAAGGGCAAACTCAGTTAAGGAACACACTCTGGACCCCCTGGAAGTAATAGTAAAGGAGACTATTAAAACAAAACTGAGTGCCGTTATGAACAATTCTGCTCATCCTTTCTCTGTCACACTAACAATGAGTAGTTTCAGCCAGCAAATTACTCATCAGAAGTGCATCAGGAAACACTACTGGGGCTCCTTCACACCACAAAGCAGAAGTTTTATTTCTTTTTAATTTTCTTTCTTTTTAGTCGTTCTTGTGTGTTTTCAGACGATAGTGTGTGTATATACTGTATATTTATTTATCCATCTATTAACAGTACATATGCATTTATTTATTTTATTCTGCAGGGGTTAGGTGTGGACCGCGTGGACCTCCACCTGTTTTTTGCTTGTCTGCCTTCTTATTAGCTTTAAAATTAATGTTTTTTATATTATATATGATTATTTATGTCAACAATTCTTTAAATAGTTATATACCAATATTTACCAGTTTGAAGTATATTCTTGTACTTCACTTTAACCTGTTCCCATGTTCTCCTAGTGCTCACGTTTGATCTGGAATTATGACATATTAAATAATAATTAATCTGACACATAGGAAATGAAATGCTGCTACACACTACTTAGCGTTTAATTTGTCGGCCACTTTTTGTCAGCCGTCTTTTCTGGTCTGGACTGTTTTTGCAGTGTTACCCCTTGTGCATATTAAATCTTGAAATTTTTCATGTCCTTCGAATAAAAGGTCTTGCGCCACGTGTGTGAAAAAAAATGCGCCCGTTCTTTCGTCATTTTGTTACAGCCTATCAAAGACTTGCTGATCATGTTTTCTAGACTCAATATATATGGGCTTTTCACTCAGCGCGGGCGCGCGCATTCATCTCGTATGATTAGATCCAGCTCGACTAATCTAATACACGGCTGCATTTGAAAAACCTATCCCGGATGAGTGTCACCGGCATTAACTTATCCAAGATGAGGCACCTGATCTTGGATGATTTAAGCGACATACAGAAAATACCCCCCTGGGATCGAACCCACAACGTCTCGACTTGGAGACAGCAGTTCTTACATCTGTACCAACCAAGCAGACAAATGTGTGTGTGTGTCTGTGTGACACACCCTATCCCAATTTCTTTTACTGTGGTTAAATTCTAGAATATAAGCGCACTTCTTTTGTGTCTTTTGTGAAAGTGTTTGTTTTATATTTGGACTTCAGTCTTTACACATTATACAGTTCACGTCAACATTTTGTCATTAATGGTATAACATGAAAAAAGATCCTGTTTTACTTACTCTATGTGTTCAACATGTCTTGCCTCACATTTCCTGTCATCCTACATTTACAGAAATCGTTGTTGACAAGGAACACACATGAAATGGACTATTTCATTTATGTTAGGTAGAATGCCCAGAGGGGACTGGGCGGTCTCGTGGCCTGGAACCCCTACAGATTTTATTTTTTTTCTCCAGCCTTCTGGAGTTTTTTTTTTTGTTTTTTCTGTCCACCCTGGCCATCGGACCTTACTCCTTTTCTATGTTAACTAATGTTGTCTTATTTTAATTTTGTATTTTGTCTGTTATTTTTCTTTTCTTCATTATGTAAAGCACTTTGAGCTACTTTTTGTATGAAAATGTGCTATATAAATAAATGTTGTTGTTGTTGTTGTTCCAAATCACGTGGGCGCGCGCATTCATCTCGTATGATTAGATCCAGTTCGACTAATCTAATACACGGCTGCGTTTGAAAAACCGACCTATCCCGGCGTACGAAAAATACCCCCCAGACCATGGTAAGCAAGACGCACGCAAGTGCATGGCAAGCAAGACGCACGCAAGACAGAGCCACGCCCGCCAACTCACAGAACCCCACCCACCAACTCTAAGACAATGGGATACGCACAACAGAGCCCCACCCGCCAACTCTAACCCTCCTCCCGAGTCCACCCTCGCTATTGAGGGACGCAGCACCTCACCAAACACCGCCTCAGTCGCTTTCATCTCTGCTACAGTCCACATGCACCTCTGAGCCACGTTGACTTTTCATTGTTCTTTTCGGTTCCGGATGCTTTTCTATATATAATCCACCAAATTGCCCGACCATGGGATACGCACGCACACAAGACAGAGCCCCGCCCGCCAACTCTACCCCTCATCCCGCGTCATGGGGTATGCACGACAGAGCCCCGCCCACCAACTCTAACCCTCCTCCAGCGTAATGGGATACGCACAACAGAGCCTCATGTGCCAGCACACAACACCTCACCAAACACCACCTCAGTCGCTTTCATCTCTGGTACAGTCCACATGCACCTCTGAGCCACGTTGACTTTTCATTGTTCTTTTCGGTTCTGGCTGCTTTTCTATATATAATCCACCAAGTCGCCCGACAATGGGATACGCACGCACGCAAGACAGAACCCCGCCTGCCAACTCTAACCCTCCTCCCGCATCATGGGGTACGCACGACAGAGCCCTGCCCGCCAACTCTAGCACTTACATTAACATTGCATTAACAAGCAACCTTTGTGGCGTCACATGCATGTACGTACACTGACGACAAATATGACAGCTCTTCCTCACGAACAAGATTTCGCAAGACGGGAAAAACAGAACACCTGCAACATTACCTTCATATTGTTTTCCTTTTATTTCTGATCCCATTCAACAACTATGTGGCGACATCGACTTCTGAACTGTGACTCAGTACGTGAGCTATAATAAGCATCACCAACGAAGACTCGCTGCACCTTAATGAATAGGTACTGAAACTTATCCCTACCGACAAAGTAACTTTCACCAGCATTGACTCCATCGTCACAGACGATCCCACACATCAACTTTCATTCCTCAAAGAATTTTTTACCAGTCTTACTCACACTGGCATGCTTCCGCATAAACTCAAACTTAAAATTGGTTCAGTCGTCATGCTTCTCAGAAACCTCATGCCAGCAAGAAGTCTCTGTAAAGGCACTAGACTGACTGTTACCAGTATTCACTGCAATGTGCTAGAGTGTAATACAATCGCAGCTGCTACCTCACAAACTGTCCTTATTCCCTGGATTTCCCTGACCCCATCAGACTCAAATTTGTCTTTTACTTTTACAAGCAGACAATTTCCTGTTAGATTGGCCTTTGCAATGACAATTAATAAGACACAGGGACAAACTTTCAAAAAAATATGCCTGTATCTGCCAAAACCAGTTTTCAGTCATGGACAATTGTATGTTGCTTTCTCCAGTGTTCCATCTTTTAATTCACTCACAGTCGTATCCTCAAACCCACCCCATTTGGACAACTGTGTCTTTCAGGAAGTGTTCACCCATCAATAAATAATTATGTGGTGTATGCTACGCCGCGGGCTGGCTAGTAAGCAAATAATTAGTTACTCAAAGCAGAGCAGTTTTACAGCTGTGCTGTGCCCTGAAACCAGACTGAAGGGGCTCCATCAATTTATTAGAGGCTAAGTACTTGGTGAGTTGGGAAGCTACAATACACTCACAAACTTTTGACAGAAAAGGTGAGAAATAGGCCAAAGATTATCAGCATCAAGACCAGATTTTTTTAACAGTGGGGTCACAGAAGTGATTTTAAAACTGGCCACCACAAAGCCAGTGTTAAAGGATGTATTTATTATTGCCTTAACAATAATAAATACATATTCTTTGTTAAAATAATTATAAGCATCAGTGTGAAAAAAATGTTACTGTTAAATCTGTGTTTATGGATGATTTAAAAAAAAGTGGCAGCCAGTGTTTGGATGTAAATAAAAATTAACATCATATTAATTCTAATACTGTGCCACCAGTGAACTTTCTTAATTGTTTATTCTAGATGGAAGTTGAAGGTTACTGAAATAAGAAGCACAGATGGCATTTTGGCATAGTTTATAGTGCTTTTGCCTAAAAGTGCTTTGGTATCCACTACCATTCCTCCTGTTTGAAGTCCGAATTTTCTTAACACATGTAGATTGGTTTGTTCCATCATAGTGATACTGGTAGATTGTCTTCATAAACTGTATAACCTGAATATTAATAGCCATTGTCACACATGTGCACTTAGGATATAGTCGATAAACTCGAAGGTGAGTGAAACATCGCAAGATAAGGGGTTGATATATGGTAACGATGCCTCTCTCTCTTTACTTCCGGCAGAAAAACAGAAGGAAAATAAATCAGGGTGGATGAACTTTAAAAATGGCTGCCGGATGACATCACTTCCGGCTCCTCCTGATGACATCACTCACCTTGCCACATCACTTCCGTCCCTCTGATTTGATGTAATTTCCTGCCAACTCACTTCCTGTATCCATTTTGTTTGTCACTGTATAAAAACGCCATCTTAATATACAATGACTGTCAAATACTTATGGTTTTTGATCGCAACAAAGTCTGTTTTGCCTTTATTTGTCAATTGGACATTATACGGGGATGTCCCCAACACTTTATATTTATGAAGGACTCTTTTTTGAAGGAAAACCTATCACACCATACTTTAACTTTTCTTTATAACAGAGTTATCTGCTTCTTCCACTGTGCTTTCTGCTGCTAGGACAGACTCTCCTTACCATAGTTTTTCACCATTACATCTATTGTAACCATTACAACCTGCCTGAATAAGTGGCCTTGGTTGCCTTGAAATATTGCATATTATAATCTGTTGAGTCAGCCAATAAAAGAGGTCATTTTGCTTCACTTCTCACTATATCCATACAATTTAAGAATGCATCTTTAAATTTCTATATGATTACCTATAATCTGGACACTTTAAGCAGAGGCTAGTCTTTACAAGGTTTGCATTTATACAGTTTTATAATAAAGTAAAATTCCATCCAGTTTTAAAGTGTTAATTTTAATAGCTATTAAAGCTCAGCATGGCAGAACATTTCACATGTCAATGCTGAAACTGTTAGTTCTGAGGCTTTAACATGCTTTTGGAGCTAAAACTTTTTTCTTTACTTTTCCTTATCTGGCTTATTGCATTAAGGAAAAATGTAAGGTCTGGCTTCATTCATGTGCTTTAGGTGTGTTCAATAGTTAGGCGATGTTTATCTTTGTCAAAGTTAATATTTAATTAGAACAATTGATCCCTTTGAGAATCTGCACATGTGCTATCTTGTTTCAGTCAGGGAAGTGAGACATTTATTAGTAATATGTTTATTCTTCAGGACAAAAAATTACTTGCAGTCTCACGGTTTCTCACTAAATTACATTAAGTTGCTGGAAGACACTATGCAATGTCTCTAATAATTTGGAATAATGTTTAAAAGACCTGTCTCAATTAAAATAAATGTATTCTAAATAAAATTTAGAGGTCAAACTATTGAAATAAGTAGATTTGTATTTGATAGAAGAACTTTGCTGCAATAAAAATGCCCCTTAGTTTTTAAGACTTGTTACTTTGAAAAGTACAATTTTAAAAGAAGTTCAGATGGAGTTACAAGATTGCAAATACATCTCAGAAGCACTGACTCATGGTGGTTCCAAATTAAATGTCATGAAGGAAAAAAAAACTAAAAATAGTGTAAAGAGATTTTTTAGCAAAGATTTACAACAGCCTCCAACCGCCCTCTGCAGCTCAATAGCACTGATAAATAGACTGACTTCTTTTAATTTCCAGGAATTCAGGACAGAAGTCAAACAAGTGAAGTGTTTATCATGTTTCCTGTGTGTCTTTAAAGGACTACAAATTCTTTCTTTTAAGCTCAAGAATGAAGTTTGTTTAAAAGGACTTTTCTGAATGTTATTTGTGTAAAACAGGAAAATATATTGAATTTTTGAGCATATAAGGCCAAATGCTGCATATATAAAATCAAATTCTTAATATAAAGTCATTTTTGAATATATAAAAATGATTCCTGAATATATAAAATCAATGTTGAATATATGAAGTTAAATCTGAATATATACAATACAATACAATACAGTTTATTTTTTGTATAGCTCAAAATCACACAGGAAGTGCCGCAATGGGCTTTAACAGGCCCTGCCTCTTAACAGCCCCCCAGCCTTGACTCTCTAAGACAGGGGTGTCGAACACCGGGCCTGGAGGGCCGCTGTGGCTACAGGTTTTCATTCTAACCCTTTTCCTAATCAGTGAGTAGTTTTCAATGCTAATTAACTCCTTTTCCCTTCATTTCAATAGCCATGTTTTTAAGGATTCAGTCCTCTGAATTGTTTTTTTTCTTCATTAAATGGCAGCTAAACAGAAATGAGACGTGAAACGAGCCAACAGATGACCAGCTAGACTGGGATTTCAAACTCCAACCAATTTTACTCCAACCAGTCTCTTAATGAGAAGCTGATACTTGCTGTTAATTAAGCCCGTTATTTAATTCAATGGCTTGTTGCTGCTCTCATTCTGCCACAGCAGACATTTCCAAATCTGTTGATCTTTCTGTCATATGGTGGCTTGTTTGATGTCTCATTATTGTTTGGCTACTAATTAAGGAAAAAGAGACAATTAAGGGGCCTGAGTCAAGTTAATTAAAACTAAAGCAAAAGAAGTTAATTAGCAGTAAAAATGGCTCATTAATGAAGAAGATGGTTAGAATGAAAACATGCAGCCACTGCGGCCCTCAAGGACTGGAGTTCGACACCTATGCTCTAAGAAGACAAGGAAAAGCTCCCAAAAAAAACCTTGTAGGAAAAAATGGAAGAAACCTTGGGAAAGGCAGTTCAAAGAGAGACCCCTTTCCAGGTAGGTTGGGCATGCAGTGGGTGGCAAAAGAAGGGGGTCAATACAATACAATACACAGAACAGAACAAATCCTCAATACAGTATAAAATAAAAAGTTTTTTTAGAAATAAAAAAATAAATAAAAATTTTTGAAGTACGGAGCAGAATTTAACAGTAGATGATATCATATAATAAGATCTGGATATTTCTAGAGTCCTGGAGACCTCATCTATCAAGCTGCCTCCCCCATTTGGCCATTCCACGGGTGAAACAGCGCTGGGCCAGCCAATCCGATGAAAGGACCCCTCTTTCCCACGATTCCTGCGATCCTCCATCAGGGATGACTTTACCTTAGGCAGGCAAAACAACTTGGCAGGTGGGCCGTGGCACCAAGTGCCACATTTGAGTACCGAGAAGAGAAACTGGAAAGGTGAGGGTTAGTATCCAATTATAACTAGCATGTTACTTATGTTTTAGTGCTAATGACTAACAACAGACATGCAGTATGTACAGTTAATCAGCAGCTCCAGTCAGGATATGCTAAACTGAAGTAGTGAGTCTTCAGCTGGGATTTAAAAGCTGAGACTGAAGGGGCATCCCTTATAGTAGCAGGCAGACCATTCCACAGTTTAGGGGCCCTGTAACTAAAAGCTCGACCTCCCATTGTTGTTTTATTAATCCTTGAAACCATAAGCAGACTGGAATCTTGAGATCTTAATGTGCGCTCTGGTTTGTGAGTCATGATAAGTTCAGACAAGTAAACCGGACCTTGGCCATTTAATGCTTTATATGTTAAAAGGAGGATTTTGAAATCAGCCCTAAACTTAACCGGGAGCCAGTGTAAGGATTTAAGAACTGGAGTTATGTGTTCATATTTTCTTGTTCTTGTAATAATTCTTGCAGCCACATTTTGGATTAACTGGAGGCTGTATAGAGAACAGTTTGAACATCCAGTGAAAACCGCATTGCAGTAGTCAATCCTACTAGAGATAAATGCATGAATTCATTTCTCAGAATCCTGTTTATTTAGAAAGCGCCTTAATTTCCTAACATTTTTTAGATGGAAGAAACATGTTTTGGACAACTTTGCAATATGCGTTTTAACTGACATGCTAGAGTCAAAGATAACTCCTAGATTGTGGGCTAATTCTGTAAAATTAATTGGGATTCCAACTGAGTTAAGTGATGACAAAATATTGTTATGATCAGTGTCATTCCCTCCAGCAATTAACATCTGTTTTATCTGTGTTTAAAGACAAGTAGTTCTCATTCATCCACTCCTTTAATTCGCTAACACAACTAATTAAAGACAACATCGGAGAAACTTCATTTGAGTTAAATTAAAGGTATAACTGGATGTCATCTGCATACGAGTGAAAATTAACATTATGTTTCCTCAATGATAGATCCCAGTACTGAGCCCTGCGGGACACCATATTGAACTTCTGTATATAAAGTCAGCGTCTAAATAAAGTAAAAAATTTACATATACAGTGGACCCTTGACTTACGAACTCAATTCATTCGCGAGGGCTGGTTGTAACTCAAGTTGGTTGTAAGTGAAGACTATTTTTCCCATAAGAAATAATGGAAATACCCATAATGCGTTCCAAACCTCCCACAGCAACACTTACTTAACCTTTTCATAATAACCTTTTTCATAATAAAAAAGGGTTGTATAATGTGCATAATTTACCAAAACACCAATAATTTTTCTAATGTACTAACCAAAAAGTTATAAAAAGTGCCTAGCCTAAGAGAAACAATAATTTCATACTGTACTCACCATTTAATTTGACATCTTTGGGTTGCAGGAAGGGAGGAGGAGGAGAATGAAATGGAAGGTGGTTACTGTTTGGAAGGAGCCTCCTTATACAAATCTTTTCTTTGTAAAATTGTCGAGATGGTGGATTTCGACATGCTGTATATATTAGCGAGATTGGTCACACGAACGCCTCTCTCATATTTCTGCACAATTTCCTTCTTCATTTCGATTGTGTTCGCTTTCTTTACCTTCATTACCTTCTCTTCCTTCCTTAGCAATTATCAAAATAAATTATATAAATCACTGCACTGACCGAAATTACATCCACAAACACATGTATCTGGGCTCCGACTGACGCTTACGAACACTTTCGGCTCTTTGTTTACAATCGCACAAGCAGATACACGTGACCACATTCGGGTTGTAATGCAAGACGTTGGTCGTAATTCAAAACCAAAATTTTGGTTGTAAACCAAGTTGTTCGCATGTCAGGCCGGTCGTATATCAAGGATTGACTGTATACAAATCAGCGTCTAAACAGTGCAATGTACAGTCATTTTTGAACATATAAAGCAATTCCTGAAGTCAGTCTCTGAATATGCACTATAAAGTCATTTCTGAATATATAAAGTCTGAATATATAATTATTCCTGAATATACAAAGACAGCGTCTTAACATATAAAGTCATTTCTGAAGATATAAAGTCAGCATCTGAATATATAAAGTCATTCCTAAATATATAAAATCAGTCTCTGTACATTTAAAATCAATGTCTGAATATATAAAGACTTTCCAGAATATACAAACTCATTGTCTAAATATATAAAGTCAGCTTCTGAATATATGAAGTAATTTCTGAATATAAACTGCTCAAACAAATTAAAGGAACATTTTGAAAACACATCAGATCTCAATGGGAAAAAAAAATCATGCTGGATATCTATACTGATATAAACTGGGTAATGCATTAGGAACGGAACGATGCCACATCGTTTGATGGAAATGAAAATGATCACCCTACAGGGCTGAATTCAAAGACACCCCGAAAATCAAATTGAATAAATGTTGTGGCAGGCTAGTCCATTTTGCTGAAATTTCATTGCTGCAACTCAAAATCGTACTCAGTAGTTTGTATGGCTCCCACTTGCTTGTATGCATGCCCAAAAATGTCCTGATCCCAGATCTGGACCAGAGCATCACTGAGCTCCTGGACAGTCTGAGGTGCAACCTGCCGGTGTCGGATGGACCGAAACATAATGTCCCAGAGGTGTTCTATTGGATTTAAGTCAGGCGAGTGTGGGGGCCAGTCAATGGTATTAATTCCTTCATCCTCCAGGAACTGCCTGCATACTCTTGCCACATGAGGCCGGGCATTGTTGTGCACCAGGAGGAACCCAGGACCCACTGCACCAGCAAAGGTTCTAACAATGGGTCCAAGGATTTCATCCCGATACCTAATGGCAGTCAAGGTGACAGTGTCTAGCTTGTAGAGGTCTGTACGTCCCTCCATGGATATGACTCCCCAGACCATCACTGACCCACCACCAAACGGGTCATGCTGAACGATGTTACAGGCAGCATAATGTTCTCCAGACCCTTTCACATCTGTCACATGTGCTCAGGGTGAACCTACTCTCATTTGTGAAAAGCACAGGGCGCCAGTGGTGGACCTGCCAAATCTGGTATTCTATGAAAAAATGCCAATCGAGCTCCATGTTGCTGGGCAGTGAGTACATGGCCCACTAGAGGATGTCGGGCCCTCAGGCCACCCTCATGAAGTCTGTTTCTGATTGTTTGGTCAAAGACTTTCACACCAGTGGCCTGCTGGAGGTCATTTTGTAGGGCTCTAGCATTGCTCGTCCTGTTTCTCCTTGCCCCAAGGAGCAGATACCGGTCCTCCTGATGGGTTAAGGACCTTCTATGGCCCTTCTATGGCCCTGTCCAGCTCTCCTAGAGTAACTGCCTATCTCCTGGAATCTGCTCCATGCCCTTGAGACTGTGCTATCCTGGAGTAGTTGGACTACCTGTGCAACCTCTGTAGGGCCTGGGTTTCACCTCATGCTACCAGTAGTGATACTGACTGTAGCCGAATACAAAACTAGTGAAAAAACTCAGAAAAGATGAGGAGGGAAAAATGTCAGTGGCCTCCACCTGTTAAACCATTCCTGTTTTGGGGGTTGTCTCATTATTGTATCTAGTGCACCTGTTGTTACTTTCATTAACACCAAAGCAGCTGAAACTGATTAACAACCCCCTCTGCTACTTAACTGACCAGATCAATATCCCAGAAGTTTCATTGACTTGATGCTATATTCTGATTAAAAAGTGTTCCTTTAATTTTTTTTGAACAGTTTATATATACACACAATGCATATATATATACACATACAATTATAATTGTAATAAAAAAATAAGATTTCTAATAAAATGCATAAAATGTATAATTACGACAAATGTCTCACTGCAAATAGCCCAAATTGCAGGTAAAGTCTTCTTTGCCTTTCCAAGAGACAATGTGATTCACAATCGTACTTCAAAAAGTAACGGGATTAGATTTTTATAAAAATATAAGACTTGCCTTGAATATCCCCTCTCAATTTAGCAGGATAGAAGAGGCTGTATCTGATTTTGGCTTTGTGTAAATGCTGTTTAATGCTGTAAAATGTGCTGTGTTTAGTAGATGTTGAGGGTAAAAAATCAGGGAAAATGAAAACACGGTTATTTTCTAATATAATCTTTTGTTTCAGTCTGAGAAGGTGATATCAGATTAGTCTTTGATTGTAATTCATTGAATCATACAATGAAGTTTCTTGGTTTTGAGGCATTCGATCTACCTATACGGTAAGCTGCTGATATCCCAGTGTCTAATTTGAAGTCCTCTCCAATTATTTGAGAGAATAACTCAGCGATGAATTTCACTGGGTTTGGGCATTCATGGTTTTCAGAGAGACCTTCAATTCTGATATTATTTCTTCTATATCCATCTTCTAGCACAGCTATACTGTCTCCATGCACTTTGCATTCAGATTTAGTAGCCACTGCTTTTATGTCATTGTTTCGACTATTTCAATACATGTGGTGAACACTTGCTTAAAATGTCTTCAAGCTGAGCATCAAGTGCTCTAAATTTATTTTCAGACTTACTCACATTTTCCTCTATTTTTTCTAGCATAGCTTTAAAGGTTGCCTCAAAGTGATTAATATCCTAAAGCAGCTCCTCATTTGTCATGTTTATGTCCTTTATATCTTTCTTTATATCCTTTGTGATCTTCTTACACTTTATCTCATTTATGTCCTCCCCGAGTATGGTAATTATTGCGGTAGTTATGGTGGTGTTCATTGGGTTGATCATTACCTTTGGCTCAGACTGCTTGTTTCGGTCTTCTCCATGCTTCGCAGGTGGAGTAGCAAGCCCAGTTGGAGTCAGTGGCATTAACTCACAGTGGGCAGTTGACAGCGTGAAAAATAGGGCCATTTTCAGTTTCAATGAACCTTCTGAAATCAACGATCGTCTCCTGGCTCGACTCACTCACACTTTCGCTCTCAGCTGGAGGTGATACTGCGGAGTCGGGTCCTGGGAGATCCATTCTTTCGCCTATCTGTCCCAGGTCAGTCTCTGCTAAGCCGTATCTTGAACTTGGACTTAAGGCCTGTTTAGACTGTCTTTTCCCTTTCTTTCTGAGACTTTTTTCTGCCAGTCATGCTTATATATACTTGCATATTCTGTAATGAAAAGGACACCGGAAAAGGAAACAGAAGAGAGAGTAGGGGTTAGTACAGATTTTGAATGAATAGTTATTATAATGATTGGATATACAGAGTATCAGGATTAAATTACAGTGAAGTTATGAGAAGGCCATGTTAAAGTAATGTGTTTTCAGCAGTTTTTTTAAAGTTCTCCACTGTATTAGCCTGGCGAATTCCTACTGGCAGGCTATTCCAGATTTTAGGTGCATAACAGCAGAAGGCCGCCTCACCACTTCTTTTAAGTTTTGCTCTTGGAATTCTAAGGAGACACTCAGTTGAGGATCTGAGGTTACGATTTGGAATATAAGGTGTCAGACATTCCGATATATAAGATGGAGCGAGATTATTTAAGGCTTTATAAACCATAAGCAGAATTTTAAAGTCTATTCTGAATGACACAGGTAACCAGTGTAGTGACATCAAAACTGGAGAAATGTGTTCGGATTTTCTTTTCCTGGTAAGGATTCTAGCAGCTGCATTCTGCACTAGTTGCAAACGATTTATTTCTGTTTTGGGTAGTCCTGAGAGGAGTGCGTTACAGTAATCTAGCCGACTGAAAACAAATGCGTGAACTAATTTCTCTGCATCTTTCGATGATATAAGAGGTCTAACTTTTGCTATGTTTCTTAAGTGAAAAAATGCTGTCCTAGTGATCTGATTAATATGTGATTTAAAATTCAGATTACAGTCAATGGTTACCCCTAAGCTTTTTACCTCCGTTTTGACTTTTAATCCTAATGCATCCAGTTTATTTCTAATAGCCTCATTGTAACCATTATTGCCAATCACTAAGATTTCGGTTTTCTCTTTATTTAATTTGAGAAAGTTACTATTCATCCATTCTGAGATACAGGTTAGACATTGTGTTAGCGAATCAAGAGATTCGGGGTCATCGGGTGCTATTGATAAATATAGCTGTTGTCATCAGCATAGCTGTGGTAGCTCACGTTATGTCTCGAGATAATCTGACCTAATGGAAGCATGTACATTGAGAAGAGCAGCGGACCCAGGATAGAGCCTTGTGGAACACCATATAGGATATCATGTGTCTTTGAATTATAATTACCACAACTAACAAAGAATTTTCTCCCTGCCAGGTAGGATTCAAACCAATTTAAGACGCTGCCAGAGAGGCCCACCCATTGACTAAGGCGATTCTTAAGAATATTATGATCAATGGTGTCAAATGCGGCACTCAGATCTAAGAGGATGAAAACAGATAAATGGCCTCTGTCTGCATTTACCCGCAAGTCATTTACTACTTTAACGAGTGCAGTTTCTGTGCTGTGATTTGTTCTAAAACCTGACTGAAATTTATCAAGAATAGCATGTTTATTGAGGTGCTCATTTAACTGCATAATGACTGCCTTCTCTAGAATTTTACTTAAGAAAGGCAGGTTAGAGATGGGTGTATAATTTTCAAGAGCAGAGGGGTCGAGATTATTTTTCTTAAGTAGGGGTTTAACTACAGCAGTCTGAAGACAGTCTGGGAAGACCCCTGTATCTAATGACGAATTTACTATGTCAAGAACATTATCAATTAGCACGCCCGATACTTCTTTGAAAAATTTTGTTGGTATTGGGTCAAGGGCACAGGTGGAGGGTTTCATTTGAGAAATTATTTTATGTAAATCAGGTAAATCTATCCTAGTGAAAGAATTTAATGTGTTTATTACGGAATACTGGGGTTTAGGAGGATCCTTAGTGTTGGGGAGATATACTATGTTATTTCTAATATCATTAATTTTTTGATTGAAAAATACAGCGATAGCCTCACAGGTTTTACTGGAAGTACTTAGGAGGCATTCCTTTGAGTTACCTGGGTTTAACAGACGATCAATCGTCGAAAATAAGACTCTGGGATTACTAGCATTGTTATTTATAATCTTAGAGAAATAGCAGCGCCTCTCAAGACGGACTGTGTTATTGTATTCTGTTATTTTAACTTTTAATATTTCATAGTCAATAGTTAGTTTAGTCTTCCTCCATTTACGCTCAGCTCTACGGCATGTTCTCTTTAAATCAGACACTCTTTGGGTCTTCCATGGTATAACAATGCTAGAAAATTTTTCAACTGTCTTTTCAGGTGCAACTGAGTCAACAGCAGCCCTCACTTTAGTATTAAATCTTTCCACCTTACTATTTACATTATCCTCGCTATTATAGTTGGCAAGAGTTATGTTTCTAGACTTCTCTAGCGCTTTCAACACAATCCAACCTCTGCTCCTTAGGGCAGCGGTTCTTAAAGTGTGGTCCGCGGCCCTCCGGTGGTCCGTGGTAGGCTAATTGGTGGTCCGTGAATATGTTCTTATTTATCTATAAAAATAGCTAAGATTTATGTTTATAAATAGTTATAGTACATTTATAAGTGTCATAATACTAATTAGTAATAATGTAATAAAAAAGTAATGTCAAGAAAGAATTTTATTGAGACCTAGCAATTACTTTTAAGGTTGTTTTATCCACAGTTTAGTAATAACGCACCTGTGTGAAATTTACCTAGCAGTATATAGTGTACACAGCCTGCCGTGAATTTATTTACCAGGGGTTCATTAATTAATTCGCGGGAATACTTTGTTAAGGTAAGAGCTGCAGATAAAGGGTTTAATGATACTGAATTTTATTTAATATGTAAATTTTATATTCTGCTGTAGAGATTGGAAGAATAAAGAATCCTCAATGGATCAGTGGCTTAAAAGTGGATTTTTGCCAACAAAAAGGCGAAAACCTGACCAGGAAGAAATGCAAGAAAGTTGTCAGGAACACGGTGCATGTCAACAAGAAATAGAAGGACAACGTGAGTCTGACGTGGACGGCTATTCAGATAATTCCCATGTTGCTGAAACTGAAAGTGGTGCAGCTAATAAAAGTGCCCTCCGTGTTAGTCAGAAACACGGAAATAAACGAAAAAAAGTGGTAAGAAAATACGATGAAAAATATATTGACTATGAATTCACCTGCATTGACGATGAAAACGAGCCAAAGCCACAGTGCGTTTTGTGCTATGAAGTGCTTTCTAATGAATGTATGAAACCTGCAAAATTAAAGCGCCATATACAGACAAAACATGGAGCAGTACAGGAAAAGCCGCGAGAGTATTTCCTCCGTAAGCTGTCTGAATTGAAAGGCGGTAAGAAGATAATGAAAAAGGCTACAAGTATCAACATGAAAGCCTTGGAAGCATCATACGTTGTGAGCAACCTTATTGCAAAAGCGGGCAAGCCACACACCATTGGAGAAGAGTTAATTTTACCCGCTGCAAAGCAACTAGTAACAATAACGTGTGTCGAAAAAATTTCTAGTGAACTGAATGTAGTGCCACTGTCAAATGATACTGTCTCGCTTCGAATTTCTGATATGGCAAATGATGTCCAACAGACTCTTGTGCATCGCGTGAAAAACAGCAAGTTTTACTCATTGCAGTTGGATGAGTCGACAGATATTGCCAGTCAGGCTAATCTTCTCGTGTATGTCAGATACATTTGGAACGAGAAAGTGCTGGAAGAACTCCTTTTTTGTTGTCCATTGCCATCAAACACAACCACAGAGCTAGTGTTTGGTGTATTATCCTCATTCATCAATGAGAATGGCATTCCTTGGGAGAAATGTGCAGGAATATGCACTGATGGTGCCAGAGCAATGTCAGGAATAAACAGTGGACTGATTGCCAGAGTGAAAGAAATTGCACCAGATGTTGTTTGGATCCACTGCAGCATCCATCGAGAGGATTTAGCAACAAAGAAAATGCGCCCACGCCTCAAGAATGTCTTGGACACGGCAGTGAAAGTTGTGAATTACATTACAGCTCGTCCGCTTCAATCCCGACTATTCCATATTATTTGCCAAGAAATGGGAAGTACTCACTTACAATTACTCTTGCACACTGAAGTAAGATGGCTATCCAGAGGAAAGGTCCTTACCCGATTATTTGAGTTACGGGAAGAAGTCCAGATTTTCTTCACCGACCATCCATTTCAACACCGCGCATCCTTGGATGATCCAGCATGGATTTCTCTGCTTGCTTACCTGGCAGATATTTTTTCACGTCTGAATGATCTCAACAGAGGGTTACAGGGAAATGTCACCATCTATGACGTCCACGACAAAATTGCATCAATGGTAAAGAAATTGAAGTGGTTGCAGAATTGTATCCAGCAATTGGATTTTTCCACCTTCCCAAACCTGGACAGTTACCTCAAAGAGAGTACCTTTGCTCTTGATGATGTTGCAAGATCAGATATCGAAGAACATTTGGCAGGCTTGCAACAACAATTCCATACCTATTTTCCCACGGCCGTAAATAACAACTGGGCTCGAAATCCATTTGCAGTGGACACTGGGGCACTTCCACAAAGTCTGACAGTTTCTGAACGAGAACAGTTGCTGGAGCTATCCTGCGATGGCACATTGGCAGCTGATTTTAAAATGCGCCCCCTACCTGAGTTCTGGATCCAGGCCCAGAAGGAGTATCCGCAGCTTGCCGACAAAGCCATCCACTTGCTGATGCCCTTCGCGACCACATATTTATGTGAAGCTGGGTTTTCCACACTCACAGCTATCAAAACAAAGTACAGAAACAAGTTGGATGTGGAGGCTGATCTGCGATTAAATCTCACCAACATCGAGCTGAATGTTCCTCACCTTTGTGCAAACAAACCGGCACACCCATCACATTGAACTATATCTGAATTTCCACCCCCTGGCAATCGCCATTACTAATTGAGTATAATATACTATTAGTTTAAGTGTTAGAAATTCCGTTGTATGTTTATTGCAGGTGAAAATGAATAAAAACGTAACATAAAGACCTCATGATCAATATACATGATAACAATGGTAAATATGCTAAAATTACTTTGTCAAGTAATTGGTGGTCCATGTAAAATAAAATTCAAATCTGGTGGTCCGCAAACCTAAAAAGTTTAAGAACCGCTGCCTTAGGGACAAGCTGACAGAGATGGGAGTAGATTCATACCTGGTGGCATGGATCGTGGACTATCTTAAAGACAGACCTCAGTATGTGTGTCTTGGGAACTGCACGTCTGACATTGTGGTCAGCAACACAGGAGTGCCACAAGGGACTGTACTTTCTCTGGTCCTGTTCAGCCTATATACATCGGACTTCCAATACAACTCGGAGTCCTGCCACGTGCAAAAGTTCGCTCATGACACTGCTATCGTGGGCTGCATCAGGAGTGGGCAGGAGGAGGAGTATAGGGACCTAATCAATGAATTTGTTAAATGGTGCGACTCAAACCACCTACACCTGAACACCAGCAAAACCAAGGAGCTGGTGGTGGATTTTAGGAGGCCCAGACCCCTCATGGACCCCGTGATCATCAGAGGTGACTGTGTGCAGATGGTGCAGACCTATAAATACCTGGGAGTGCAGCTGGATGATAAATTAGACTGGACTGCCAATACTGATGCTTTGTGTAAGAAAGGACAGAGCCAGTTATACTTCCTTAGAAGGCTGGCGTCCTTCAACATCTGCAATAAGATGCTGCAGATGTTCTATCAGACGGTTGTGGCGAGCGCCCTCTTCTACGCGGTGGTGTGCTGGGGAGGCAGCATTAAGAAGAAAGACGCCTCACGCCTGGACAAACTGGTGAGGAAGGCAGGCTCTGTTGTTGGCATGGAGCTGGATGGGCGCTCAGCATGCTCCTATCAATTATTGAAAATTCACTGCATCCACTAAACAGTGTCATCTCCAGACAGAAGAGCAGCTTCAGCGACAGACTGCTGTCACTGTCCTACTCCACTGATAGACTGAGAAGATCGTTCCTCCCCCAACCTATGCGACTCTTCAATTCCACCCGCGGGGGTAAACATTAACATTATACAAAGATATTGTCTGGTTTTTTTTTTGTTTTTTTTTACCTGCATTATTATCAATCTTTAATTTAATATTGTTTTTTGTATCAGTAGGGTGCTGCTGGAGTATGTGAATTTCCACTTGGGATTACAGTAATCCCTCGCTATATCGCGATTCGCCTTTCGCGGCTTCACTCCATCGCGGATTTTATATGTAAGCATATTTAAATATATATCGCGGATTTTTCGCTGCTTCGCGGGTTTCTGCGGACAATGGTTCTTTTAATTTCTGGTACATGCTTCCTCAGTTGGTTTGCCCAGTTGATTTCATACAAGGGACGCTATTGGCAGATGGCTGAGAAGCTACCCAGCTTACTTTTCTCTTTCTCTTGCGCTGACTTTCTGTGATCCTGACGTAGGGGGATTGAGCAGGGGGGCTGTTCGCACACCTAGACGATACGGACGCTCGTCTAAAAATGCTGAAAGATTATCTTCACGTTGCTATCTTTTGTGCAGCTGCACGGTGCTTCGTATACTTAAAAGCTCGAAGGGCACGTATTGATTTTTGCTTGAAAAACAAACTCTCTCTCTCTATCTCTCTCTCTCTCTGTCTGCTCCTGACGGAGGGGGTGTGAGCTGCCGCCTTCAACAGCTTTGTGCCGCGGTGCTTCGCATACTTAAGCCAAATAGCCCTATTGATTTGTTTGCCAGGGATTGTTTTCTCTATCTATGTGACATTCTGTGCTCCTGACACGCACTCCTTTGAAAAGGAAGATATGTTTGCATTCTTTTAATTGTGAGACGGAACAGTCATCTCTGTCTTGTCATGGAGCACAGTTTAAACTTTTGAAAAAGAGACAAATGTTTGTTTGCAGTGTTTGAATAACGTTCCTGTCTCTCTACAACCTCCTGTGTTTCTGCGCAAATCTGTGACCCAAGCATGACAATATAAAAATAACCATATAAACATATGGTTTCTACTTCGCGGATTTTCTTATTTCGCGGGTGGCTCTGGAACACAACCCCCGCGATGGAGGAAGGATTACTGTAATAAAGTATCTATCTATCTATCTATCTATCTATCTATCTATCTATCTATCTATCTATCTATCTATCTATCTATCTATCTATCTATCTATCTAGTTCTTGAAATGGAAAAAATTACTCGCGGTATTCTATTTATGGTGATAAAGTGACAGTCAATCAAAAAGCTGGGTTTCCCCATGAAGGTTTTTGAAGAAATGCCAGGACTTACTGGTACACTAAGAAGAGGTGATGGTATCCTATGTTGAAATTGGACCAGGTGCTGGTACTGTGTACCAGTGACTACCGGCCCGAATCAAGCACGGGTCCAACTAATATACGAGGGGTGTTCAATTATAAACAGGAATTTTCATGTTCTGTTCTTATAAATAGTGCAAGGTAGACGTGACTCATTGGACAAACACACACATATATGAATTGTCATTAGTGGTGCTAGCTGCTCTTTCCCCCCTTCCTGTCTAATGTAATCAACATGTCGGAGCAGGAGGTACACAGTAGTGTCTCTCTCGCTCCGTCTAGAGTGTATGATTGGTGCAAGTCATTCAAAGAGGGACTATCATCTCTTTGGTCCACTTAAGGAATTTTTAGGAGGGAAAGAATGGATCAACATGCAGTTAAAAGACTTCTACTCTTCAGGGATTAAGAAGCTTCCTGAGCACTGGAACAAGTGTATTGCAGTGGCAGGAGACTATATAGAAAAATAGTGTGTAAGTTATTTCATTGTATTCAATAAATAAAGCATAGCTCATAAATTCCTGTTTACATTTGAACACCCCTCATATATATAGTGATGTATGAGTCGATGCCTTGCACCCCAAAGACGAGGCTGAGTCTCACTACTTTAGTAAAATTAGCTTTATTCAACTCGAAGCAGGAACAACAAGGTTATTTGTTGCAGCGGGATCTACCATTCAACTATACACAGACACAGCAAATAGGCAAGGTCGAGGCTAGGTCAGTGGCCTAGTTATAATGTTCCCTGCATCACCCATCGGCTTGTAGTTGTTTCTGAGGCGCTGCGAATCTGGCCTTGGCAACAGACAAGCAACCCTGAACAGACAGGCAGTCGCACTTCTGCGTGTTGTCCTATTAGGGAGGGTCTCAAAAGTGTTCAGAAGTCTCTCTCTCTCTCTCTCTCTCTCTCTCTCTCTCTCTCTCTCTCTCTCTCTCTATATATATATATATATATATATATATATATATATATATATATTTAGAGACTACTTTGAACTGTGTTTTACGTCGATCTGAAAATATATATTAATTGATTTTGTTATTTTTCATCAACAGATGCAATAGTTTGTATTTTCTGTTCATAAGTAAAAGAACAAATGCTTAAAATAAATCCAGTCAAATCTCTGTAAAGCAGTGATTTATCTTTAACATTTTAAAATATATATTAACGAAATGTATGCAGGTATGTGTTTATCTGAGTTTAAAAGCAACACATGTATGAAAAAAAATGCTAATTTCTGGATATTCAGCTTTTCAAATTGATTGGCAGCTTTAAATATTCAGCATACAAGTTAATGTGGGCTTTTAACAGTTTATCCAAAGAGGTTACAGGAATGATAATTAGACAAGAGCATTGCAGTTAATTGGTCTTTTCACGATTGTATGTGAATTCCCACCACAGGCCACTAAATATTTCTGTTTACACCACACAAACATAAAACCCTGTAATTATACCATCTCCAAGTCCCAACTTATAATTATAATATAGCTAAAAGTTCTGCCTATGTTTTTTCCAGCAAGTACAAACATGATTGTTAGATGTTGTAAAATGTTACAGTCAGGGTCTAAAAGAGAAGATTTGACAATATATTTTGTTGTTTGTGTCAATTTAGTTGTGTACAGAAATACTAATGATAGCTGCTTAAAATGTAAAAGAATGAATAAAAGCATAAATAACCTTGAATATTAAAGCTGTGAACAAATGTAAGCTCATTTAATCCAAAACATTGAACCAATGAAAATTTTAAGACAGTGAATGGGTGCTGTTCATGATAAATTCACACAGAAATCTGAATTTAATGCGGCTGATTCTGCTTGTAAATACTATACTAAACCTGATATAGATGATTTAATATTTTGCCACTTGCAGGATGTTTAAATAGTGCCAAAGGTTTCGAGGTATAGAAGAACACAGTATGTTAAAGGTATTCACATTACTGGGGAAAGAGACCTGAGGCCTAGTAAAAGCAGCATAAAAAAACATTGGAAATGAAATAAATAAGTTACTTTATATTCTACGTTTTGACAATCAAATAAGCAGAAAGCAATATGAAGTTAAAGACAGGTAAAGACACAACAGTAAGAGTAACAGTAACAGTAAAGGCTCCATTATTGCTGAGTTGAACATTTTGATTCTGAAACAGAAGATATTGCTTATAATGTTAAAAAAAATAGTATAACACGATGTTTCCACATTAAATTCTATAATTTGAGAATAAGAGGGATAAATAACTCACTTTATAGTCATATGGTTTCCTACGCATCTCTTAAAGCATGGACCATAATACCTAATGAGTAGGCAATGGACTCTAGTGTCTTGCAAACCAATATGATAAAGTAAAAAGAGCGCTCTTAATCTTGTATTCACAATTATTATATTCTATTTATTACTGTTCATTCACAGTTTATAAATTGGCAGGCAGAGTGGCTAAAAAGCTGTTATAGACAAGTACATTGTCAGTGTCAGAGTCTTGCATGGCATCAAAGTATATGCTAATCTGTGTTACTTGAATCTTGAGCTGAAGTGTTGTTTTTGTGGGCCTTTAGGGACCAAAACCCCAGAAAACTGTGTCATAAGTGTAATTAAAAATTTATAAAAGTCATGAAAAATTTCCAAACTTGTCTAAACCATGACAGGCTCTTAATAGCAAGAATGGCATGACAGATAAACTTCGATCAGGAGTGGAAAAGTGGCAAAGATCACCTGATGTCAAGGAAGAGGAGATCCTATGAAATTTAGAAAAGGAAGGATGGGAGGTAGGAAAAAGCATGTTCCATTTGGTATCTAGCTAGTCAATCCAGGAGTGCATAGTAACCCAGAGAACTGACATATGCAATGGCTATATAGAGGAAAGCCAGAGATTAAGAGAGTAGATTGAGTGGGAAATTATAATTTCTTTTAAAGGTAGAAGCAGGAGAGTAATCAGGAATTAGAGAAAGGTCAGAATGCCAAAGCCTTAGTCTAATTACGAGCTAATTTGCAAAGATTTGTTTTAAAAAGTCTAGGATAATATACATAATGCTCCATCATTTTATATACAGTAGCTGTGGCACAATGATGTCACAAACTGCAACCCTTGCCAACAACAGTATGGTTGTGGCTAGGCAAGGAGAGTTCAAAATAGTGACAATCTTGGGAACACAAAATTGTATCAAAATGACATCACTGAAATTACACTAGAATTTAATAAAATAGTTAGAGCTATTTCTACAATTTAAAGAACTATGAAAAGATATTAATACTATGCAAGATGAAGCCTCAAATTGCAAGACATAATCTTTATTTCTTTAGTTCCTTTTGAGTTATTTTGATTTCCCTCCATTTCACTATAATACAATTACCCTTCCTAAGAGTCACTGGAAAGTCTGACGTCTTATTAGTACAGGGATTGCTTCAAAGTTCCCTCATTTAGCTACTATATACATATATTTTTGAATTTATTTGTAAGCTCAGTGGTCAGTTTATAAAGAAACTCTTGCTCGTTTTAATCAAAACCCCTCTATTCTAAAAAACTAATCGATTGGCTACAGCTTATTATAAACAGCATATATATTGCATACAGAAATGGTCAAGATGTTTAGTTGCTGTTCAAACATCAGATTGGGCAAGACACATGGTCTAAAGTTACCTTAGGATTTTTGGTTCTAGACATGGTGATTCCAGTATCTCAAAAGCAGATATCCTCCTGCTATTTTTGCAGTCTTAGAGTCTTAGGTCTTAGAGTTTACAGAGAATAGTTGGATTGAAGCCATGAAGGAGAGGCTGCAAGAATCTTCATCTCGGGTCCCCTACCTCTTGTTAGAAGATTGAACAAGTATTATAGTCGTCTGCTGGTGTTAAACATCTGGCTGAAAGGCTTCTGCGAGAGTCAAAACATCGGGTTCGTAGACAGCTGGGACCTGTTCTGGGAGATGCTGCGTTTCTTCAAGTGGGATGGTCTGCATCCAAATAGATTCGGCACTGGGTCCTCTCCGAAAACATCGCTAAGGTAATTCATCTCTCTTGACTGTCTATTTTTACTCCAAACCCTTTCCATAATGCTTTGCTAGGACATGATAATTCGGTAACAAAATCTTCCTCTAAAGTGCACTGCATTAATAATCTAATAACTAACCTCAATGCATGTAAAAAAAACTAGGCAGTGCGGCATAAATACAAATAACTTAATTACAATTACAACTCTTGATGAACAATGTATTAAAACTATAAAAACAGATTATAGATTAAATAAAAAATACACACAGAGCGGCGCTAATAAAAATAACTTAATTTCTATCTCGATTACCCATAACACACATACAATTCAGTTCTGCTGTTCCGAAACATCAAATATGGCTTTATTAACCAACAAGACATTTTCCATCAACGATCTTATTAGTGATAGGAAAATTGATTTTATTGCACTAAGTGAAACGTGGCTTAGCTCTGATGGTGCGGCTGTTTTAATCAAATCTGCGCCTCTGAATTATAGCTTTGCTCATGCGGATCGCCAAGGTAAGAAAAGTGGCAGTTTAGCAAACATTTACTCGAGCCGGTTAAAGTGTAAAGATTTCAGTTTTGGTAAAGTCAAGTCCTTTGAGTATCTTGCCATTGTTATTCATGGAGTTTCTCAGTTTCTAGTATTATCCATGTATAGACCTCCTAAATACAATGCGTCTTTCTTTGAGGAATTCTCAGACTTGGTGTCAATTGTAATTATGAACTATGACGCATTCCTAATAGTCGGTGACTAACTTTCATATCGATAATCAGTGTGACCCGAAAGTAAAAGAATTCATGAACCTCCTGGACTCTTTTGATTTGAGCAGGAACATTAGTCAAACTACGCACAAAGCAGGTCATAGGTCAGACTTAGTAAGTACTAAAGGACTAAAAGTTGATGTGAAGCAAATCATTGATATTGGTCTATCAGACCATTTTCTCTTACTATTTAATATAGAAATAATGATAGAAAATATTTACAAGAAGCATATTGTTAAAAAACACTTCTTTGATTCATCAGCAGCTTCAAAATTTGCAAACATTTTAAGCAACCAGTCAGTTTTGTAGTGCTTACTACAATAGTGAGAATAATGTAAATAGTAAGGTGGAAAATTTTAATACTAAGGTGAGAGCTGCTGCTGACACTAGCACTGTCACACCATGGAAGACTCAAAGAGAGTCTGATCTAAAGAGAACACAGTGGAGAGTTGAGTGTAAATGGAGAAAAACTAAACTGATTATCCACTGAGATATTGAAGGTTAACATAACAGAATACAACAACATAGTCTGTCTTGAGAGGCGGTGTTATTTCTCTAGAATTATAAATAACAATACTAGTAATCCAGGAGTCTTATTCTCCACAATTGACCGTCTGCTAAACCCAGGTCACTAATTGGAATGCCTCCAAAATACTTCCAGTGAAACTTGTCAGGCTTTTGCTGTATTTTTTTAATCAAAAAATTAATGATATTAGAAATAATATAGTACATCTCCCCAATACTGACTATCTTAAACCCCGATACTCCATTATAAACAAATTAAATTCTTTCACCAGGATAGATTTACCTGATTTATATAAAATAATTTCTCAACTGAGACCCTCCACCTGCATCCTTGACCCAATACCAACAAGTTTTTTCAAAGTATCAGGCGTGCTAATCGATAGTATTCTTGACATAGTAAACTCGTCATTAGATACAGGGGTCTTCCCAGACTGTCTTAAGACTGCTGTAGTTAAACCCCTGCTCAAGAAAAATAATCTTGACTCCTCTGCTTTTGAAAATTTTAGACCTATTTCTAACCTGCCTTTCTTAAGTAAAATTCTAGAGAAGGCAGTCATTACGCAGCTTAACGATCACCTCAATAAACATGCCATTCTTGATAAGTTTCAGTCAGGTTTCAGAACAAATCACAGTACAGAAACTGCACTCATTAAAGTAGTAAATGACTTGCGGGTAAATGCAAACAGAGCCCATTTATCTGTTCTCATCCTCTTAGATCTGAGTGCCACATTTGATACCATTGATCACAATATTCTTAGAAATCACATTAGTCAATATGTGGGCCTCTCTGGCAGTGTCTTAAATTGGTTTGAATCCTACCTGGCAGGTAGAAAATCATTTGTTAGGTGTGGTAATTACAAATACTTCAAAGACACATGATATTCTATAAAGTGTTCCACAAGGCTCTATCCTGTGTCCGCTGCTCTTTTCGATTTACATGCTTCCGTTAGGTCAGATTATCTCGGGGCATAACGTGAGATACCACAGCTATGCTGATGACACACAGCTGTATTTATCAATAGTACCTGATGACCCCAACACTCTTGATTCATTGATACAATGTCTTACTTGTGTTTCTGAATGGATGAGTAGTAATTTTCTTAAACTAAATAAAGAGAAAACAGAAATTTTAGTGATTGGCAATAATGGATATAATGAGGTTATTAGAAATAAACTTGATGCATTAGGATTAAAAGTCAAGACAGAGGTAAAGAATTTAGGGGTACCTATTGACTCTGACCTGAATTTTAAATCACATATTAATCAGATTACTAGAACAGAATTTTTTCACTTAAGAAATATAGCAAAAGTTAGACCTTTTATAACATTGCAAGATGCTGAAAAATTCATTCACACTTTTGTTTTCAGTTGGCTAGATTTCTGTAGGGCGGCACGGTGGTGCAGTGGGTAGCGCTGCTGCCTCGCAGTTGGGGGACCCGGGTTCACTTCCCGGGTCCGCCCTGCATGGAGTTTGCATGTTCTCCCCATGTCTGCGTGGGTTTCCTCCGGGTACTCCGGTTTCCTCCCACAGTCCAAAGACATGCAGGTTAGGTGCATTGGCGATTCTAAATTGTCCCTAGTGTGTGGGTGTGTGTGTGTGTTTGTGTGCCCTGCAGTGGGCTGGCGCCCTGCCCAGGATTTGTTTCCTGCCTTGCACCCTGTGTTGGCTGGGATTGGCTCCAGCAGACCCCCATGACCCTGAAGTTAGGATATAGTGGGTTGGATGATGAATGGATGGATAAATTACTGTACTGTACTCCTCTCAGGACTACCAAAAAAAGACATCAATCGATTGCAATTAGTGCAGAATGCAGCTGCTAGAAAAGAAAATCTGAGCACGCAGAACAGGTTTGACCCTCTAAGCGTCCCCAGTTCGCCTTCAGCTCCTAGTGATGTAATAGTGGTAGGTGATTCTATTGTTAGGAACCTCAATATCACTTGCCCTAATAGAAAATCTTTTGTTTCTTGTTTTCCCGGTGCTCGTGTCCGAGATGTGACGAGACGTGCGCCGGCGATCTACAAGAACAGGGCAGTTGGAGCAATTGTTTTACATGCTGGCGTAAACGACATAAGGCACCGACAGTCCGAGATCCTCAAGGCAGACTTCACTGCATTAATTAAAGACACAAAGGAGAGGACCCCATCGGCAAAGATCTTCATCTCGGGTCCACTCCCTCTCGTCAGACGATCAAACGAGTACTACAGTCGTCTGCTTGGTTTAAACAACTGGCTGCAGGGCTTCTGCAAGAATCAAGACATCGGTTTCATCAACAACTGGGACCTCTTTTGGGAAAGACCACGTTTTTTCAAGCGAGATGGCCTGCATCCGAATAGCTTCGGTGCCCGGGTCCTCTCCGAAAACATATCCAAGGTAATTCGTTTATCTTGACTATCTATCTCTGCTTTTAACCCCTTCCGAATTGCCACTCCTGTGCTTGGTCATGATAATTGTTTAATAAAATCTTCCATAAAAGTGCACAACATAAATACTGTAATAACCAATCTTAATGCACATAGAAAATCTAGGCAATACGGCATAAACACCAATAATTTAATTAAAGTTACTACTTTAGATGAACAATGTATTAAAACTATAAAAACATATCATAGATTAAACAAAAAATACACGCAGAGCGGCGCTAATAAAAATAACTTAATTCCTGTTCCATGTATCAATAACGCACATAGTATTCATCTCTGCTCCTCCGAAACATTGAATATGGCTCTATTAAATGTTAGAGCTTTAACTAACAAGACGTTTTTTATCAACGATCTTATTAGTGATAAAAAAATAGATTTTATTGCACTAAGTGAAACGTGGCTTAGCTCAGATGGCGCAGCTGTTTTAATCGAATCTGCGCCTCCGGATTACAGTTTTACTCGTGCTGATCGCCAAGGAAAGAGGGGTGGAGGACTAGCAAACATTTACTCAAGCAGGTTAAAATGTAAAATTATCAGTTTTGGTAAATTCAAGTCTTTTGAGTATCTCGCCATTATTATTCAGAGAGATTCTCACGTTCTAGTATTATCCGTGTATAGACCTCCAAAATTCAACGCGTCTTTCTTTGAGGAATTCTCTGACTTGATGTCAATCTTAATTACGAACTATGACACACTCTTAATAGTCGGCGACTTTAATTTTCATATAGATAATCAATGTGACCAGAAAGTAAAAGAATTTATGAACCTCCTGGACTCTTTTGATTTGAGACAGCTCGTTAATCAGCCTACACATAAAGCAGGTCATACGTTAGACTTAGTAATTACTAAAGGACTAAAAGTTGATATAAAGCAGGTCATTGATACGGGTCTATCAGACCATTTTCTTCTACTATTTAATATAGAAATAATGATAGAAAACACTCATGAGAAGCATATTGTTAAAAAACGCTTCTTTGACTCATCAAACATTCTAACCAATCAGTCCGTATATAGTGCCAACTATAATAGCGAGGAGAATGTAAATAGTAAGGTGGAAAGATTTAATACTAAAGTGAGGGCTGCTGTTGACTTAGTTGCACCTGAAAAGACAGTTAAAAAATCTTCTAGCATTGTTATACCATGGAAGACCCAAAGAGTGTCTGATTTAAAGAGAACATGCCGTAGAGCTGAGCGTAAATGGAGGAAAACTAAACTAACTATTGACTATGAAATATTAAAAGTTAAAATAACAGAACACAATAACACAGTCCGTCTTGAGAGGCGCTGCTATTTCTCTAAGATTATAAATAACAATGCTAGTAATCCCAGAGTCTTATTCTCAACAATTGATCATCTGTTAAACCCAGGTAACTCAAAGGAATGCCTCCTAAGTACTTCCAGTAAAACCTGTGAGGCTATCGCTGTATTTTTCAATCAAAAAATTAATGATATTAGAAATAACATAGTATATCTCCCCAACACTAAGGATCCTCCTAAACCCCAGTACCCCATAATAAACAAATTAAAGTCTTTCACTAGGATAGATTTACCTGATTTACATAAAATAATTTCTCAAATGAAACCCTCCACCTGTGCCCTTGACCCAATACCAACAAATTTTTTCAAAGAAGTATCGGGCGTGCTTAGTGATAATGTTCTTGACATAGTAAACTCGTCATTAGATACGGGGGTCTTCCCAGACTGTCTTAAGACTGCGGTAGTTAAACCCCTACTTAAGAAAAATAATCTCGATCTCTCTGCTCTTGAAAATTATAGACCCATCTCTAACCTGCCTTTCTTAAGTAAAATTCTAGAGAAGGCAGTCATTATACAGTTAAATGAGCACCTCAATAAACATGCTATTCTTGATAAATTTCAGTCAGGTTTTAGAACAAATCACAGCACAGAAACTGCACTCGTTAAAGTAGTAAATGACTTGCGGGTAAATGCAGACAGAGGCCATTTATCTGTTCTCATCCTCTTAGATCTGAGTGCCGCATTTGACACCATTGATCATAATATTCTTAAGAATCGCCTTAGTCAATGGGTGGGCCTCTCTGGCAGTGTCTTAAATTGGTTTGAATCCTACCTGGCAGGGAGAAAATTCTTTGTTAGTTGTGGTAATTATAACTCAAAGACACATGATATTCTATATGGTGTTCCACAAGGCTCTATCCTGGGTCCACTGCTCTTCTCAATCTACATGCTTCCATTAGGTCAGATTATCTCAGGGCACAACGTGAGCTACCACAGCTATGCTGATGACACACAGCTGTATTTATCAATAGCACCTGATGACCCCAAATCTCTTGATTCGCTAACACAATGTCTAACTTGTATTTCAGAATGGATGAATAGTAACTTTCTCAAATTAAATAAAGAAAAAACCGAAATCTTAGTGATTGGCAATAATGGATACAATGAGGCTATTAGAAATAAACTGGATGCATTAGGATTAAAAGTCAAATCGGAGGTAAAAAGCTTAGGGGTAACCGTTGATTGTAATCTGAATTTTAAATCGCATATTAATCAGATCACTAGGACAGCATTTTTTCACCTAAGAAACATAGCAAAAGTTAGACCTCTTATATCATCGAAAGATGCAGAGAAATTAGTTCATGCGTTTGTTTTCAGTCGGCTAGATTACTGTAACGCACTCCTCTCAGGACTACCCAAAAAAGACATCAATCGTTTGCAACTAGTGCAGAATGCAGCTGCTAGAATCCTTACCAGGAAAAGAAAATCCGAACACATTTCTCCAGTTTTGATGTCACTACACTGGTTACCTGTGTCATTCAGAATTGACTTTAAAATTCTGCTTATGGTTTATAAAGCTTTAAATAATCTCGCCCCGGCTTATATATCGGAATGTCTGACATCTTATATTCCAAATCGTAACCTCAGATCCTCAACTGAGTGTCTCCTTAGAATTCCAAGAGCAAAACTTAAAAGAAGTGGTGAGGCGGCCTTCTGCTGTTATGCACCTAAAATCTGGAATAGCCTGCCAGTAGGAATTCGCCAGGCTAATACAGTGGAGCACTTTAAAAAACTACTGAAAACACATTATTTTAACATGGCCTTCTCATAACTTCACTGTAATTTAATCCTGATACTCTGTATATCTAATTCATTATAATAACTATTCATTCAAAATCTGTACTAACCCCTACTCTCTCTTCTGTTTCCTTTTCCGGTGTCCTGTTGGTGGTGGCGTGCGCCACCACCATCTACCCAAAGCACCATGATGTTCCAACAATGATGGATGGATTAAAAGCCAGAAATCTGTATGACCATCAGCATCAAGTGACTCCGTGAAAAACCCGAACTACAAAGAGGACTATTTCATTTATGTTAGGTAGAATGCCCAAAGGGGACTGGGCGGTCTCGTGGCCTGGAACCCCTACAGATTTTTTTTTTTTTCTCCAGCCTTCTGGAGTTTTTTTTTGTTTTTTCTGTCCACCCTGGCCATCAGACCTTACTCCTTTCTATGTTAATTAATGTTGTCTTATTTTAATTTTTTATTTTGTCTTTTATTTTTCTTCTCTCCATTATGTAAAGCACTTTGAGCTACTTTTTGTATGAAAATGTGCTATATAAATAAATGTTGTTGTTCAATGTTGTAGCACATCACCCCAGTTTTGGTGTCACTAAACTGGGATTATGATATTGTATAGTCTTACATGTCACAGGCTGCTCTAACCAATCTCTCTCTCTCATTCTTCCTAGGGCATGAAGCGGAAGCAGAAGCAGACAATGGCCGACAGTGAGATGAATCGCGTTGCCGTTGTCGTAGAAGAACTCCAGGCACTCGACAAACAGATTCAGAAACTCCTGAGTGGTCTCGTCCGTTATAGGAGATGGACGTCTGAAGCAGAGCTCCGCTAGCAGCGGCTTTATTTTCCCAAGTATTTCATATTATTTAGAAGTATCCTGTATTTAACCCGACCAAGGAACTTCCACTAAAATATACAAGCATGAGTAACAAGAAGAAAAATCAGAAAGAACAGGAAAAGAAACTTAAAGCTGCTTCAAAGTCTGGACAGACATCCGGCCCGAGTGCAAGGTATGGCCTCTCGGAGACTGACCTGGAACAAGCAGACGAATGCGCAGATCTCCTAGGACCCCGCTCCATTGTATCGTCTCCAGTCGAGAGTGAAAATGGGAGCGAAGGTGCAAGCGATACAGGTCACGATGGATCGCCGATTTCTGAGGATCTTCCGAGACTAGAAAAGGCCCTGCAGGATGTGCTTTCATCTACTCATCGCGAGCCCGCAGCACCTGCTGTAACAGGAGCTGCATTTCCACTCGCGGAGCACGAAATCCAAAGCGAACTGTCCGAACTGAAAGAGATGATTGCTACACTGACTGCCGCCATGGCTACGGCCATAAATGAGCTTAAGAAGGATAACAAGAATGAGCTTAAGAAGGCTAACAGTGAGCTTAAGAAGGACATCATCGAGATTAAAAAGGATAACAAAGACCGTGAAATGCGTCTATTTAAACGTTTTGACGTGAACTTTAAAGGCATGTTGGAGAAATTAGAGGAACACATCGAAGAAAATAGATCCAAACTGAAAATGCTTGCCGACCAGATTAATGACGTTACAGATCAGCTGGATGATGTTAAGCAGGCATTCACGGCTCGAGTTGAAACAGCGGAACAATTGGCGTCTAACGCCGATGAAAAAGCTACAGCTGCGAATTCCGAATGCAAAAAACTCAGAGACAGACTTGCGGCCCTAGAAGATGGGTACAGAAGAAATAATATAAGAATTGAGGGTATACCTGAGAAACGAGAAAGCTCAAGCCCAGTGAAATTTGCAGTAGAATTACTGTATAAAATAATTGGAGATGATTTTAAACTCGACATTGAGATAGCAGCATACAGATCAAGTACCTTTAAACCTAGTCTTTTATTGTCCGTTTCAAGCGACTACGATGTAAGCTTGATGTGATGGCACTTCTCAGACACAAGCAAGAGATTATATTTGAAAATAATCTTATTCGTATTTTCCCCGACTTCTCACCATCAACAGCTGCAAAATGCACAGCTTACTTTGATATTAAAAAGTTGCCACAGAAAGCCGATATCAAATACAGCCTCTTGTATCCCGCCAAACTGAAAGTGGAAGTCCAAGATCAATACTATATTTTTTCAAGCAAGGAAGAAGCTGAAAAGGAACTAAAGAAGCTGTTTCCGACATTCTTTTGAAAGTTAATAAGGAGCCATATTCTATCAAGGCATGGGAAGGACCTATCCTCTGCTCTTTGCTCTTGGATCCACTTTTAAAGAGACTGGTATAATTATACATCCTTTTCTTTACTTGGACATTATATGTTTATGTCTTAATTATAGTTATAGATGTAAGTGTGGAAGTAATTAAAGTAGAATTTTTTTTTTTTACTACCTTAAAGTAGACTGTTTAACATCATACTCTTGGTTTATTACTATTTCTACTATTACATTACTATTACATTATACTATTGCATTAGGAATTACCATGTTTATCCTAGACTACTTATTAAAATCATTCCCAGGGTTCATTCTTTTTTTTATCTTAATATCTTAAAATTGCTGAAGATTATTTTAAACTTAAAGACTGTTAATGATTATATTTTCGGCAGATAGTATTAAGAATTCAGCTGCAATAGTTATCTCTTTGTTTTAATTCTCTAAGGCCGCTGTGGGGTGGGGTTTGTTTTGTTTCGGGCGTGCTCTGTCTCTTTGTATGTCAGAGGACCGGGACATCGCGAAGTGGGATCAAGCCTCATGTGTGGAGGCAAAATGAGGGGGTGGGGGGAAAAAGGGGGGAGAGAAGGAGAGCAGACTATATCTAACCTATTCTTAGGTAACTTATAACTATAAATATCAATGCAACAATAGGCTAAAATGCAATAACTCATGGGGAATTTTGAAATTAAGATTAAAACTGCCTCACTACCAGTTAAGAATGACATTAAAAACTCAGAATCAATGTCTCCATGATGGGACAGTTAACTTTGTGAGCTGGAATGTTAAAGGCCTGAATCACGAATTAATGAGAAAGAAAGTATGCTCTCACCTAACAGGCTTAAACGCTAAAATAGTATTTTTACAGGAGACCCACTTACTAAGCAAGGATCAGTTCAGACTACAAAAAGACTGGACTGGCCAAATGTTCCATTCTAGCTTTATAAAGAAAACTAGAGGGGTGGGAATTCTCATACACAGAACAGTTCCATTTGTAGCATCTGATGTAGTATCGGACCCTGAAGGGAGATATGTGATGGTCATGGGCAACTTATATACTGTAACAGTAAAATGATTTTCATAAATGTTTCTGCACCCAATGTCGATGATAAGGAATTCATGCAAAATCTATTTGCATCCATTCCTAATGTGAACACTCATAAAATTATAATGGCTGGGGACTTTAATTGTGTTTTAAATCCACTCTTAGATAGGACTCCTGTGACAGGGGGGACGACATCTAATACTGCAAAGACAATTACACAGTTTTTAAATGACCACAACTTATCAGACCCCTGGAGATTTCTTAACCCAAACTCAAGAACATATTCGTTCTACTCACCAGTGCATTATAGCTACTCAAGAATTGATTATTTTTTTATAGATAATAATTTCCTGCCTACGATTAAATCATGCAAATACGACACAATTGTTATCTCCAACCATACCCATCTAGTCTTGGAGCTAAAATCATTAAGCCCCTCACACTCACCTCACAGATGGCGTCTTAACCCTCTTCTATTGGCAGACAAGAACTGCACAGAATTTATATCCAAACAAATCAGCTTCTTCCTAGAGACAAACACGCCCACAGAGGTTTCTGCAGGAACACTCTGGGAAACTCTAAAGGCCTTCTTAAGAGGACAGATTATTTCATATCTTTCCCTCAGAAATAAATTAGAAACCAAGAAAATGTCAGAGCTAAGAATCTATTTTCATTGTTGTATGACTGCTGTGGAGTCTGCTTACACATTTACTTGATTCTACATGTCTAGTGTCAGGAGAAAGATGAAACGATTCAAGCTGCAATTCAAGAATGCATTGATTTTAGGTACATGTAGGTGGTTAAGAGAAGGGCTCTGTAGTATGCAGACAGGCATTTAGTGAGGAAATGACAATTGGGCACAAGCAACTGTATAAACAGACAGGAGAATAACTAACAATCTACAGTACATAATGAGTAAGTGAGTTTTTTTAGTAAAAAAGAAATATGTAAAAAGTTGACTGGATCTTAGCGGTCAGGAAAGTATAGCAATTAAGAGAGCTCATTAATACAAATGAATACAAACAGGGTGAGTGGAGAGCTTGTAAGTAAGGAATAAGAGAAGTTACGAGAACAGAGAAAAAAGTAAGGTAAAACAGACAGCAAGCAGTCAAGGGGAGAATAATACAGGAACTTAAGGAGCCAGAAGGAGTAAAATAACTATAGTAGTTTTTTAATCAAATTTTTTAGTTTTAATTGTTTACTTTAGTCATTAAACACAAATTGTTTAAATGTTATTTTAAAAACTTTGAGTAGTTTTAATAATCCAAAGCAAAATTTTAATAATTAGGCCAGTGCAATGCAATTTCTGTTGGACACTATACTTTTTGGAGAATGGCTTAAAGGCTATATATGTACGAGATGCCAGCTCATCCAGTACCTTGAACTCAGGGGGAGGAAGAGGTTGCTAGACTGTGTTGTAGTAGAGAATCCTGGCTCTGGCATCCTTGAGAAGGATAGTGTGAACCCCTAAGGTGGTGTGGGAGAAGACTCCAGACCAGACAGATAGAGATAGGTGGGTCACAGTCACAAAGAACAAGGCAAAAGGTGCACACTATCTGGGAGACATCAAATCGAGAACTAGAAGTGTCAAACTGTTTTCGGGTTCTTGCAAAGCTGGATGCTGTCTCTGAAGATTCTGAGGTGGTATGCAGGCCACCTCAAAACCAGTTCCCAGAAAGAAGGAGGTAGTGATAGTGGGACTGCTTTTGGAAGAGACAGGACCTATTCTGTAGAGATGGGTTACATCTGAACTGGAGAGGTGTCAATGTGTTAGGGTGGCATATGAGTAGGTTATTTGAGGGTTGTTTTTACTAGTTATTGAGGGGGCTTGAGTTTAGTAAAAGCAAAGTTTAAGTGCAAAACTAAAATGAGTAACACATTCTAGCCTTAATACTAGAAGTATCAAAAATAAAACAAGTTAGCTGACATTGTATGTAGCTGAGCATAATTATGATATTATAGCAATAACAGAAGCCTGACTAAATAACAAAGATGGGGATGGTTATAATATAGAGGGATATGCATTGTTAGGAAGGATAGACAGAAAAGAAATGGCAGGAGGGCTGAAGAGAAAAGAAGGGAAGGTTGTCAAACAGAATTTAAACAAGTGTTCTTCATCTGGACAATGAGCCCCATCTTAGTGAAGACATGTGGATTTATCATGAAACAACTACAATATTTATTTATATAGCACATTTTCACATAAATGGTGTAGGTCAAAGTGCTTTATAAGATGAAGAAAGAAAAGTTTCTATAAAACAAAAATACGATTAGGCAATACTAAGTAACAAAGAATAAAGGAGGTCCTATGGCCAGGATGACAGAAAAAACAAAACAAAAAAACTCCAGATGGACTAGAGAAAAAAAAAACAACATCTTCAGGAGTTCCATGGCCACAAGACCACCTATCCCCCACTGGGCATTCTATCTAACATAAATAATCTAAATCAGTCCTCATGGTTTTCAGGCTTCACTTGTAAGAATTTGAGTATGACAGTTATTCTGACATCTGGGGTACTGCCTTAAATCCATCAACACAGGGACTGCAAGGTGCCTTAATCTGGAGGTGGTTGGGCAGAAAAACAAGTCAAGTTAAGTCAAGTTGGGGAGCATGCACTGGTACAGTACATTGCTGCACCTACCACACAACAAAACAGTTCAGGATCCTGGTTGGCAACCCCCCAGGCAGACCCACCCTCCGGAAATGACGTTCTATCTGCCGCAGCCAGGTGTTACGCGGGCAACCCTTTCGCCTGGTCCAGCCACTCGGGTCCCCAGCAATGAGAATCCTGCGAGCTGGATCACCTTCGGGGAATCGCGCCACATGGCTGTAAGCTCACTCACAATGCAGTTAATGTGCCTCATTCGGGACTCCATGAGCAACCACTCATTCGACACAAAGTCAAACCAGCAGTACCCAAGGATTCTGTGAAGAGACACAGTACCAAAGGAGTCCAGTCTTCGTCTCAGGTCACTGGATAGCATCCATGTCTCGCAACCATATATCAAGACAGGAAGCACCAGGACTCTAAAAACTTGGACCTTCCTCCTTTTGCATAGATATCGGGAATGTCACACACCCCTCGAGAGCCCCGATCAGAGCCTCCATTGAGTCCGTGAAGATCACAGCATCGTCAGCAAAATTAAGATCAGTGAATCTTTCTTTACCAACCGATGCCCCAGAGCCTCTGGACCCCACAACCTTGCCTAACACTTGGTCCATACAAGCATTGAACAGAGTAGGAGCAAGAACACACCCCTGACAAACCCCAGAATGAACTGGGAAAAACACAGAGGTTCTGCCTCCACTCTGCACAGCACTCACAGTACCAGTGTACAGGCCGATCAAGATATCCCGCAATCTTGAGGGGATACCGCGAACCCTCAGGATGTCCCACAGGGCAGCTCAATCAACAGAGTGGAAAGCTTTACAAAAATCGACAAAGACTGCAAAGAAATTCTGCCGATATTTGCGTTTGCTCTCCATGAGAACCCTCAGTGCCAGGATAAGGTCGATGGTAGACTTCTTAGGCGTAAAACCAGACTGCTCTGGTTGCTGGTAGGTGAGCAAGTGATCACAGATTCTATTGAGGATGACCCTAGCAAGGACCTTACCCGGCACTGAGAACAGCGTGTGGCAGGCCCAGCCAGGACACCTGGAAGGACCGGGAGAGGGATTATACCTCCCCCAGGCCACAAGAGGGCAGCCGCCCAGGTTGCTATGGGGGTCACGGGAACCCTATTGGGCAGTGTTTCCCAAACGCGGTCCTGGGGACCCCCTGTGGCTGCAGGTTTTTGTTCCAACCACATTCCTAATCAGTGACAACACCTGATAGCACTGATCTCATTTAATTAGCTAGTGTTTTTTTTTTCTTTTATTCGACACTCAGAAAAGCATAGCAGCGTGATTTTTACATTTACAAGATATTTATAAATAGTTCTGTTTTTGCTATAGATTTAAATGCTTAACTCTCTTTTGTTGATTTCATTATAATTTGCCCTTTCTTTGTGCAGTTTTTCCCCCTTCATTGTATCTTAATAATGACAATTTAAAACAAGCAGATCAGACACCCAGGCAAACAATACTGAATAATCAAAGGCTGCAACTACTTTAGAGTCAGACCCACTAATTAGTAAATAATGGATTCATTAAACAATTAGAACACCTTGAAAAGTAGAATGAAAATCAAGATGAAAATACATTATTCCTATATAACTGCTTGGTACATTTTAATATTTTTTTTTAGCAAACTTAGTTTTCTAATTTCTATACTGTTCCCTAAACACAGTTCTTGGGAAGTATCAGTTCACTTAATTACCCCAGGAGTTCAATTAAAAAAAGAAGCTGGTTGGAACAAAAACCTGCAGCCACAGGGGGTCCCCAGGACCAAGTTTGAAAAACACTGCTATAGGGGCCCGTGGCCACTGCCAGGGGGCGCCCAGTTGATCCTAGAGCACTGGAAACCAGCACTTCGGCCACACCAGGAAGTGCCAGCGGAGGTTCATCAAGGGGCACCTGGAGCATATCCGGGTGAGCATAAAAGGGGCCACATTCCAACAGTCGGGGAGTGAGAGTCGGGAGGAAGAGGACAAGGCTTTGGAGTGGGAAGAGAAGGCAGCCTGAAGAGCACCATGGAGAGGCCCAAGAAAAGGGTGTTTGGTGCTGGAACACTGTGTGCTGTGCGGGACTTTAATTAGTGTAAATATTGTAAATAAACCATGTGTGGTGGACTTAAGAATGGTGTCTGTCTGTCTGTGGCCAGGCTGGCTCTCACAAGTGTTATCCCGCTGTAGTTGCTGCAATCCAGGCGATCACCCTTCCCTTTCCAGACACAGACGACAAGTCCCGTTTTCCAGTCAGTTGGGATGATGCCAGTCACCCAAATGGAAGCAAAGATTGCTTGCAATGGAAAGTACAGTCCCCTGCGGCGCTCCTGTGTTGCTGATCACAATGTCAGACCTGCAGTTCCCGAGACGCACATACTGAGGTCTGTTTGTAAGATAGAATCCACGATCCATGCCACTAGGTATGAATCTACTCCCATCTCTGTCAGCTTGTCCCTAAGGAGCAGAGGTTGGATGGTGTTGAAGGTGCTAGAGAAGTCTAGAAACATAATTCTTACAGCAAAAAACAAAAAAACTGTTTCTAAACTGTACAAGGCAAGGTCTGGAAATGACAAATAAATTAATAATTAGTAATTAATTAGTATGTTTTTTTTTGTTTAAAAATGTAGAAATTTGTCTCCATCTTAACCTTTTGTCCACACTAGCCCAAAAAGATTTTGTAAACACAGCGTCAGTGTTGTGGTGGACAAGAAAAAAGAGAATTATCTGAAAATTATATAATCACACTCTGGTAGGTTTTATGTGGCCCTTCCTTGATTGTATTCTGCTCATTACAACACCTTATTTACTGATTGGTCACCCTTCATGGCAGAAAAAATTATTCCAATATAGCATTAGATAGCGCTTGTTGTGTTGCCTACCTGTGAACATCTAAATTGTGTTTTGTGCAGTTTGCATGCTGCATACATGCACAAAAGGCAAATAACTTCTTGCTAGAGTTCCGGGTATGATGTTAAACTGCATCTGGCCCTGCAAGCGGTCCTCCAACTTTAAACCTGGCCCACCTGGTCCGTTCACACCTCTCCGTCAGTGTCTTCTGGAGTTGTATAGGGTAAATAATATATCATTATTTGGAACACATGCATTTCATGTGTGTTCTGTGATGTAAAATGTGATGTCATTGCACCCCTTACTTAAAAGGCTGGTTTGGTGTTTTGAACTTTGTCAAAAGATAGCTAACTTTCCTATGTACCAGACTTTGCTCGAATGACAATCAAGAAAAAAATTTCAAGACAAAAGCTGGGATCTTTATTGAATCTCTAATTAAGAGAGTTTTTATCATAAATTATATAAGCACAGTTTGAAGAAAAAAAATACAAAATTGGCAAAGAACATGACTGCAAGGGAAGGCCGCTGCTTAACTAGTATACACACTAAGGAAAGAGCATGGTCATAAGGAAAGATCATCCTGTTCCTCTCTGGAGGAGTAATAGAATGAGAGAAACCAGTTCTGAAAGACGGATAATGTTGGGAGTAAAAAAAGATATCAGTGGCCATAGTTGAAGAAATGGAGAGTGGAACAGTGTAACTGGAGTTTGCCCAAGAAACACCTGTTGGCATGCAGATTCATTTCTTTATGTCCAGCAGTCCATTGTAATGGAGAATGATTGGTAATCAGAGTGAACTTCTGGCACAAGAGGTAGTACTTCAGTTGGGAAATCAACAAATGAATTGCCAGAGCTTCTCTGTCCACATCTGCATAGCCAATCTTACTGATCCTGTAGTTTCCAGTTTTAGTACTTAATAGGGTTTTCTTCACTTTTGACAATCTGACTTGTATAATGTGGTCCCATGATTAAAAAGCGTGGTCTGTGAGTTGAAAAGAAGTGTTAGCATATGTAGGATAACTGTCAGTGGAAAAATAAAAATGAAAGTGCTTGAGTATTGAGCCCTATATTCTGTAGGTCCTGCAAATTTGCTGAATTCCTGTTCCTTGGAATATTTAAAGAGGAACCTAGGAAGAGGCAGGACCCTCAGGTGAGGTTGAGGTGAGTTGTTGTTCTGGTTCATAGTCTTCAGGGTAAAAGAGGAAAAGCAGCTGCATCAGGTAAAAAATCCCTCTCTTCACTTTCTTAAAATTGATTGTTATCAAACACACAATCTACTCATGTGTTTGACAAAAAACAGCATAATTTTGGAATAAATTATACACTGCCAAAGTGAAAATATAGGGATAGATTTCTATGAGGGGTCACACATGTGCGATTAGGGGATAGCCAAGGGGTCCAATTCAGGGAGTGAAAATGCTGGGAAAAGGGTTGGTAAAGGGTATTGATGCCTTCTCTCCTTCTTCCTACAGAACTACAGAATGACCTCACGTCTGGCCCTCCTTGATGACCTCAATCTGCTTCCTGCCACCTCAATATAAAGATCACTTACAGTTACTGATTTGTCTTTTTTTTATTTTACAGTGATCAAGACTGGTATCAAGACTGGTATCAATCATTTGTGTCTACTCTGCCAACAATATACGGGGCCAAACCTTTATAGTGGCATTTTGAATATTATTTCTGATTAATTCCAGTCTCCTAAGAGGCTTTAAATAGTGAGGAATATACAGTAGAGTGTATATTTTAAATAGGAGAAAAGGAAATAGGGAACACAATAAGAGGAAGAGGAAGAAGGGATGGTAACAAAGCTCTACATGTCCTGGGAGCTGACCTTAGCTGAAGATAGATAATGAAAGAAGCATTTGCAATTTTTGTCATTATTTCTCAGTGTTGTAACCATCCAATTTACCATTGTTGTTGTCCTCAATAAACCCTATTTTTTGGATTTATGGTCTATATCAGTTATTGTTCAGAGTCTGGGGTCTGCTTCTAAGTATCACAATGTGTGAAAGATACTCAGGAACAAAATAGTCTGGGTTCACTCAAGCAATCATAGAAATGCAGAACATGAGCATATGATATTTACACATGAAGCAGTATGGGGGAAATCAAACTACAAGGGTATAAGATGAATAAACAATAGCTGAAAATTGTTTTCCAGACCAATATTTATAACAAATGTATAATTTTTACATTTACAACAATAGAGTTCTTCTAATGGAATAAAAAAGCAGAAGGCTCTGATGATGATTCAGAACTGCAAGTGTACAGCACCATCATGACTTAGTAGTACAAGAGCTTCCCTTTTAAAGTGGTTTCCAGCATTAATAATTAACGAGGATGTTTTTTTTTCTTTTAAGACAGAGTGATAGCAGATCAAACTTTGGTAAGCAAAAGGTTATGTACTGGCCTTGTGGGTGGAGTTCTCAGAAAATGCTATAGTCTTATCAACAACAGAAGCACTGTCATTTTGAACTTTTTTTTGTTTAAAAGCATTTCCCTGGAAATTTATAAGAATGATTCAGCAATATATCACATAAGTTCTTTTAGTCTTCAGTCTTTCTGTTTTATCTACCATCCATTTTGTTTATTTGGTAGATCCTGATTTCTGATATTACCTGCTGTGTTATACAGTATGCCAATAATGTGCAAAATTATATATAACCTTAAATTTAAAATTGAAATAAATGACACGTAACAGTCAAATGATGGATCTTATTGTTTGAGACATTGTTTACTATATAATGTTAGAAACCATATTGTATGGGTGATTCAGTGGCACAATGGTAATGCTGATGACTCAGGGGTATTCCCTGCATGAGGTTTGCATGTTCACCCGGTGTCTTTGTTAACTTCCTCTTGGTACTCTGGTTTCCTCCCACAGTTCCTCCCCTGCAATATACTGGTGTCTTGCCCAGGAGATTAAATCCTACCTTGTGCTCTATCTGGTTTCCTCCCACAGTTCCTCCCCTGCAATATACTGGTGTCTTGCCCAGGAGATTAAATCCTACCTTGTGCTCTATCTGGTTTCCTCCCACAGTTCCTCCCCTGCAATATACTGGTGTCTTGCCCAGGAGATTAAATCCTACCTTGTGCTCTATGCTTTCTGGGATGGGCTCCAGCCCCTCATGATCCTTTTCAGGATTAAGTGGGCTTAAAAATTGATATGATCCATTCATATATCACTTGTTTTGGCAAAAATTGTAAAAGCAATTTTTCTTTAAATTTTCTTATTTTCTGCTTTAACATTTCGTATGCATATTCTAACAAGCTACAGTACTTCCAATTTGTAGGAACAGCCTTAGTTAGATGATAACATCTCTAAGTCAATGAGCTTCCTCCTCATATTTATATGTTTTATAGCAGCAAACTGCTGGAGAAGTTAATGATCACATAGCCTGAAAATGGCAGCCTCATTCTTATGAAATCCTCTGGAAGGGATCAAGTAAACAAAGTAATTTGTTAAGACCAATAGAGTGGAATGACAATTGTAATGTTGTATTCAAGTGAAATCAACACAAGAACAATATACACACATAAAAAAAGATTTTTATAGCTATACTAGCCAAAATACCCAGTATTGCCTGGGAATATTTAAAAATACATTTGTTTCTTACCTTAACCCATTATATAAACTGTTGAACCTTTTGTCATTGCTGGCTGAAATGCATGTGTACCATCTATCACCTACTTTACCTCTCCGCTATCAGTTTCTCTGCTGTCATTTGTCAAGAATTTGTTCTCTTTGTATATAATTGGATTACATAATTGTGGTAACTCCCTCCTAAGTTGGAACCATGTACGCTACTTCTTGTATTTCCTGTTTTACTGTGGTTTCATGAATAGATATTTAATGCCATAGTAAGAAATGTGATGACCTGATGAATAATTAAATCATTGATATAACATTTAAGCTGGATAAAACTGGGTTTTTGTGTTGTTTTGTGTTGTTCTCACTATGGAACCCAAGTGTATTATTGAGGTATTCCCCTATACTTGCCCTTTACTTATTTTCTTCAGGGATAAGTGTACTCACCAGGGACCTCATGTATAAACAGTGCGTACGCACAAAAATGTTGCATACTCCCGTTTCCATGTTCAAATCACGATGTATAAAACCTAAACTTGGCGTAAGGCCACACACATTTTCACGCTAGCTCAAACCCTTGCATACGCAAGTTCTCCGCTTGGTTTTGCAAACTGGCGGCACCCAGCATCAAAACAGTGCTTTTGTTCCATTATGGTTTCTCTCTCTTTTTTAGATCCACATCCCTGATGCAGCTTTATCATATACACTGAAATTAACCGAATATTGTTTATTAGTTTAAGGCATCTAATTGTAATTAACCTTTAACAGAATAATGGTCCACGGAATAGCCAAACTATTCCAAATACCATAGCTGCTTTAGCGTTGTTACTCTCACTGCACATTCTTCTTCTTCTTTCACCTGCTCCCATTAGGAGTTGCCACAGTGGATCATTTTTTTTCCATATTACTCTCACTGCACCACTCAGAGTATTTATATCACTGTATCTGAGTGTGGAATCAAAGCTCTACTGCAGTTGATCGGAAAGAGAATTATCGGTATACAGCATCATGCACACGCTGCCTCAGCCATGCTGTCTATTTAAACTGCTCTCATACGACAAATGCTTCAGAGCCTTTCCTGTAGGGACATTGCGGTTCAAAAACAGCTTCATCCCAAGAACTATAAACGCAATCAATCAGTCCATCAAGTGCTCCTTATAGAACTGTTTGTACTTATAAGTACAATTACCTCACTGTAAACTTGCAATACAGTTATAATATTGCACAACCTGAGCCACTTTATAAAGCGCGTATTTACATATGATGACAATATCATTTTTAAGATGAAATGTAGCAAAATATGTTTATTACATTATACAGATAAAATGTTAACATTATTTAAATAATCTATATTGTTAATAATTAAACATGTGAGGACACTGTGTCTCAGCGCTAGCGACGAGCTGGTGCCCATTCAGGGATTGTTGTATTCTTGCTGGGACTGGCGTGACACTAGATGGATTGATGGATAGAATAATTAAACATGTACTACGAAGATATTTCAATGTTCCTTAAAAGTTTTGACGAATCAGCGTTCTAAGCCTACAGATGGCTTGACATCTATTACAAAGCTGATTGTGTGGTGATTGGTTACTTGGAGAAAGAAAAGGAAGGACAGGAATTGGAGGTTAGTACGTTTGAAAGAGACAGTACTGCTGCAATAAATTATTTCATTGAAGGTCGCACAAGGCAGGAACAATCTCTGGACGAGGCACCAGCTCGTCACTATCACTGCATCACCGTGTTCCCATGTGTAATAATATGCTTTAATTTCTATCATCATGAAAATGATAACAAGCATACATCTCAGTATCTAAATTATTCAGAGAGCTCTAATATCACAAATATAATGGATTCTGTGTCCTGTCATAGGAAGAGAAAGCCTGTTTAAGAATCACAGAGCACATAGAAGAACAAATACAATGCAAAGCATTTAACGTGCTACTTTAGTTATGATGGTATTTGAGAAACTAGTAAATTAAAGATTCTAAAATGAAGTTTATGATGTTCTACTTTAATGACAAAATAAACTACGTGATTAAAGTGGAAATTTCGAGATTAAAGTTCCATGCTTTTTTTCCCCACTGTGTTCCTATTTTTTTTTTTCTTTTCTCTGTGCCCTAATAAGCTTCCATATGACACTCAGATGGTGGGCTACGACTAACCTTTTCACAGAGACTTTGATATCTGACAACTTCTTTTTTATTTCGGGCACTGTGCAACTTTGTGAACTTGAACTTTCGAGTTTCTCCGACACTCTATGTCACTCGATCAACTTCCTTTTGTTGTTTTTACCACTGTTTAAAGCAACAAAGAGTATGTTTTTCCTTGCCTCCACTTGGTATTCGCTGAAATTCTTCTGTTTTCCCTAGTGCTTTTGCCATTGCCTTTTCACAGAACGCTGAGCTTAAGTGCTATTTATATTGATTTGCATATTGAAAGAGGCTCAATTCTGGGAGGAGTTGGGGAATGGCAGCAGGCGCATGCATGTGCGTTACATTTCACGCTGACCGGGATTTATGCATCTGGATTTTTTTGTGCATACGAACATTTCCGCTTTTGTCCGTATACCATGTTTTAGTGTGAATTTTTCTATTGCTTTAACACACACAAGTGCCATATAAATAACACATTACATAATCCGTCATTCCCTAGTGCTTCAAGAGACATACTTATTATAAGCACGAACAACGTACAATGTCTTAGATATATCTCAGACCTAAATATTACTTTTGGTCTTGGAGAATATATTCAAATATAGAATGGCTCAGAATCCTTGTCTCTAGGCCATTTATCAACCACTGATGTCTCGCTTTAATACACTATTCGCTGTTGGATGAGCTCTCCTCCTCAGCCTGATAAAACCTTGCATTTTGGATCAAATGGCACTTCCTTACCGCCCCTGGGTCTCCAAATATGTCCCTTATAACTTCAATCACTGTAGTTATAAAGAAATGGTATCGAAAATTAAAAGCAACTTGGTATTTATTAAACAACAATAATACCAGTAGAGAAAATGAAACTGTAGATAACAAAGTCTGAATATATATAGTCAATAGAAAAAGCTTATAAAAAGTTAGAGAGAGGTCAAAGATGAATGTCCTAGGGCAGGGGTAGGCAACGTCGGTCCTGGTGAGCCGCAGTGGCTACAGGTTTTCATTCCAACCCAATTGCTTAATTAGAAACCAATCATTGCCAATCTCAGACCTTATTTAATTTTATGGCTTGTTAGTCTGTGCAATGTAAGGCTCTTATATCGTAGATTTTTTTCCTTTCCAAGGATATCATCCAAATGATATGAAGGCTAAAACAGATCATTTTCAGTCTGTCACATTTTTCTATTAAGTGTTTTATTAAATCAAACAGTGCATGATGAACACACACAGATGTAATTGGAAAAAAGCTAGCTGGAGAACTGCTGGCTGCTTTGTCTTTTACATCTTATTGCTAATAAGGAGCAATTAAAACACTGAATGCAGCAGTTTAAGATTGAAATAAGCAATTAAGGTTGGAGAACCTTAACAAGCGAGACCACTAAAATGAAGCATCAAAATGTCACTTAAGCAATATGTGCTTCATCAGCAATAATTGAGTTCTCGTTAAGGAACTGGGTTGGAACAAAAACCTGCACATACTGGGGCTCACCAGGACCGACGTTGCCTACCCCTGTCCTAGGGTGAAATGTGAAATGTGTCCTAAACTTAACCGGGAGCCAGTGTAAGGATTTAAAAACTGGAGTTATGTGTTGGTATTTTATTGTTCCTGTAATAAGTCTTGCAGAAGCATTTTGGATTAACTGGAAGCAGTATAAAGAACAGTTTTAACATCCAGTTAATCCCGAGTTGCAGTAGTCAATCCTACTACAAATAAATGCATGAATTAAATTCTCATAATCCTGCTTATTTAGAAAACGCTTTAATTTCCCAACATTTTTAAGATGGAAGAAACATGATTTAGACTGCTTTGAGATGTGCACTTTAAATGACATGCTAGAGTCAAAGATAACTCCTACATTGCGGGCTGATTCAGTAAAATTACTGGTGATTCCAATGGAGTTAAATGATGACAAAATATTGTTGCAATCAGCATCATTCCCTCCAATAACATCTCTGTTTTATTGGTGTTTAAGGACAAGTAGTTCTCATCCATCCACTTCTTTAATTCACTAACATAACTAATTAAAGACAACATTGGAGAAACTTCATTTGGTCTAAAAGAAAGGTATAACTCATCTGTGTACGAGTGAAAAATAACATTAATGTTTTCTAATGATAGATTCCATTTCAAGCATTGTATAATGATGGAGTACTGTCAGCACATATATGTATATACTGGAATCGATATAATAAATAAGAGTAAGCCAGGGAAGGACAGTGCCTGTAAGCCCAATGTCATTTTCTAGCCGGTGCAATAAAATAGAATGGTCAATAGCATCAAATGCTGTACTTAAGTCTAACAACATAATTACAGTGGAGTTTCCTTCATTAGAGGATATCAGAATGTCGTTTACAACCCGTGTTAGTGCCGTTTCTGTACTATGACCGGTGTGGAAACCAGACTGGAACTTCTCAAATAAATTGAAATGCATAAGGTGTGACAGAAGCTGAATGCCTACTACTTTTTCAAGAATTTCAGAGAGAAAGGGTATGTGTGGGTCTAGGTCTGACTTTCTAAGTAATCATTTGATGACTGACACTTTTAGTACATCAGGTACTGTGCCATGCAATAATGAACTATTAATAATGTTAAGCATATGCACTGCAAGAACATCCATTGCGCTTTTTACTAGTTTTGTTGGCACTGGATCTAGAGAACAAGTAGTAGGTTTCATTTTAGATATTAAAGTCAAGACTTTAGGATTAAATTCTAAAGTATTGAATGCAATGTGAGAAAGAGTCTGCCATGTGTCACAAAATCAAAGAACCCACAGAAAGGTTTGGGGCAGCCACCCTTATATTATTCCCTGGCTGCAAAATGGCTTACAGGTTTGTACTGATGTGTACATATTGGAGTCCAGAATAGAACTGAGGAAATGGAGGAAAGGTGGTGGCTTTAAAGGTCAGCATAGGAAGTGACATCAAAGAGGCAGGAACCAGAAGAGTCTTCATCCATAGGCTCACACCCGGAAGTGACATCAAAGGGACCGGAACCAGGAATGATGTCATCAGGGCCAGGTGGAATTTCCCATGAATGGTCCATAGAAAAGCAAGAGAAAGAGTCAGTGCACTCCGCTAAACCCCCGGTCTGGCTCGGAATTACTCTCATTCAAGCCCTTTAGCAGCCTCATTGCGCACATGTGTGACACAAGCTAGAATGTGGTTTGCACTGTGATGCTGAAATCTAGGATCTTACATTTTTTATTTTCTCATTAAAGAAGTTGATAAAGTCTGTACTGCTAATATCTGTTGTTATTTTGCACTGTAGATCTTAATTCCCATTTGTTAAATCAGCCACTGTTCTAAACAGTACACAAGGATTATTATTATTGTTATCTATTATTTTAGAATAGTAATCTGAGCGAGCTTTAAAGAGAGCCTTTTTATATTTTTTAACACTCTCTGTCCATGCAATTTGAAAGACCTGAAGCTTTGTTGTTCCCCATTTGCACTCCAGTTTTCGACACTCTAAGAGCTCAAGTGTTATCATTAAACCAGAGAGAGTTTCTTTGTGCTTTGATCACTTTGTTTTAAGGGGAGCCACGGTGTCAAGAGTATCACTCAGGGTCACATTGTAATTTGATGTTAGCTGATCTAAATTGTTTTCCACTTTTACATCTGATGTTAATTGATCTAAACGGTTTTCCAAAATTACACTTGACTTACTCAAAGTATCTAGAAATTTTGAAGCAGAATTACAATCTAGAGGTCACACTGTCTTTGTTTTAATCTGTGAGTGCATTGGCAAGGGCAGGACTAAATCATGTAATTAAGTAGTGATCACAAATAACTTCATTTAATGGAGTAATATTTACATTTTGAATTTCAACTTTGTACGTTATAATTAAATCTAATGTGTGGTTATGATTATGAGTTGGAACTTTGACAATATGACAAAATTCTATTGAATATAAAAAATAAGTGAAACATTTGCTAAAAGTGTCAGTTTCCACATCAATGTGTACATTAAAATCCTCCATGAATACTACGTGATCATAATTTACAGCCAAATCAGATAAAAGGTTGCCAAATTTAGTTGTGAACAATGAATATGGCCCTGGTGGTCTGTAGACTAGCACTACAATTGGTTTGGAACAGCTTTACTTCCAAGAGAGTTAATGTTCAATAAGCAGCATTTAAAACTGCATACTTCTTTCTGAACTGGTGATATATTTTTGTTTTAATTTGAAGTAAGTTTCTATTACAGGTGCCCCTGGTGGAGGGCCTGGTTTTATCTCTTTGTCTAATTATAGACCTTATTTTTTGGTCAGCAAGTAATTTAAGGTCTGCATCATGACTAAATTTACTAGATACCCCCAGAACAGGGATTCTGGATAACAGCTTCAGGAAATGGACAGGTGGGATAAAAAATAACCTGTGATTTAAGATCACACAACTGCGGCTTGGATGGTACTCTATTCAGTCAGACAGGGAGTTTTGCTGCCACATTTTGGGATAATAAAAAAGATCCCCTCTAGTTAGGATGAAGACCATCTCTTTTGAAAAATCCAGGCCTTTCCCAAAAATCATCCCAGTTGTTCACAAAGGCTATGTTTTTATTTGCACACCAGGTTTCTAACCAGCAATGAAGGGAACACAATCTGCTATAAATCACATCCCCTATAATCTTGGTCAGGGGCCAGATACAATTAAATTGTAACTTTTTCTTTTAGCTTTGGTGCATAGAGAGTTGAAATTCCCCTTTCATACCTCAGATTGCTGTAAATATATATCATTAGTGCCAACATACAGCAATAAGATAGATACTTCATTGTCAGCGACACAATCCAATTGGGCCTCTCTGTCACAAATCTTCACCCCTGGGAGGCATTTAACACTATAATTACCAGAGCCAACGGAAAAACTCGTGAATCCGGCCCATATTAAATCCCTTTGCACCTCTCCATCAGCCTCTTTTGTCTTGTAAATGTGTCAATAAGCCCAAGCAGCTAGCAGCCTGCTATACCATTCCCCCCACCGCCTCAGAATGGGCAAGAAGTTCTCCCAGTTCCTGCCTTGAATGATTATCTGGGAGTGAGCTACCCAGAATTATAAGGGGAAATAATTTGGTGTGTGTTTTGTGCCTACAACAATCTATGTAAACACATTGTTAAAACAGAAACGTTTTTCACGTTTTAGTAATAAATGACAAAATGTAGACATGAACTGTATAATGTGTGAAGGCTGATGGCCAAATATCAAATAAACACTTTCACAAAAGGTGCAAGTACAATACGACTGCTTCTGTGGTGTAGCGGTTAGTTCTGCCAACTAATAATCCTGAGTTTGAAACCATCTCCCCTGCAAATTTACTGTTTTGAGTAGTGAGCTACTCTTATTGGTTAATATTATACAAAAAAAACATACATTTGAGTTGTGTCTGTAACAGCCGCTGTAAATTTATAGCACTTGTAAAAGTTTGCGTTTTTTTTCACTTTTATTCTCTCAGTCATGATCACGATACAACACCCCTCCCCACCCCAGATCTGACGCTGTTAGTTTTTATTTGAGACTGGAAATAACTGTAGATGTGAGTGGTGTTTTGAGACAATGGAACTGGAAATTCTCTGATCTGGAGGGATAAAAGCTGACACACAACTTACAGAAATACCATAAATTTATTGCTGATCTGACACTGTTTGTTTTTTACAAGTGCTGTAAATTTACAGTGGCTGTTACAGACACAAATCAAATGTATGTTTTTTGTATAATATTAGCAATAAGAGTAGCTCACTACTCAAAATGGCAAATTTGCGGGGGAGATGGTTTCGAACCCGCGCGGCCGCCGAGTATTCTTTAGCTAAAACTCCCCATACCTTTTCCAATTCACTCTCTATGGTAGTGCTAAACCACTATCGATGTGATCTATTTTCTGCCACTTCTGTTTCGGGGGGGGTGCTGTTCTGCGCTTTTCGCTGCTCTGCCTGCTTGCCTACAGCGTCTGCCTTCGTTGACGTGCTGGAGCGTTTTTTTTTCTTTCTTAAGTAAATCTTTAAGTTTAAAACGTGGATCGCGTGGTTATTTCTGTTGATTAATTTATGCTTTCATTGATTATAGCTAATACTGTTATCAAGTGTTGGTCGCTATTTTTGCCTGTTGTATACAATCTATCTAGCGTCTTTCACATCTATCTACACTCTTACTGCCCGCTTGCCTGCGTGCAGCGTGTGTCGATTGATATATGATTTAATGTATTTCTTTTTGACATACTGTAATTCTACGAGTTGTAAAATACATATATATATATGCATATAAAAATATATAAATAAAAAATGAAACTACTATATAGCTAATACTGTTATGTATCTGTCTAGTGCCTTCCTTATCTATCCGTTTATCTCTGCCTTTTACATGTGAATGTACTCTCACTGTCTGCTTGCCTTTCTGCAGCACCTGTCATATAGTGCCTTTCACATCTATCTATCTATCTTTTTTCTCCTGACAGTTTTATATCTTCTATTATACAGTGCCTTCCCAGTTTATCTGTCTAGTAAGTTCTTTGTCTGTGCATTATTCAGTGATCTGTCTGACAGTGTATGTCTTACAGAACTTAAAAATAAGAACAGTTATAAGGACACTTGTTCATGTTAATTGCAGTCTCAATTTTTAATTTTTTTAAAAAAGAGCATCCCATATCTATTATACAATGACTTTCCTATTTATCTGTCTATCTAGTGCCTTTCAGATCTATATGTACTCTAACGGCCTTCTTGCTTCCCTGCAGCATGAGTTGAATAATAAACAGACTGAATCATTTTTCATTTATTGACATAAATCTCAGATACACACATATACTGTATATAGTATATATACTGTATATATATAATAAAACTAATACATTGCTAATGCTGATATCTGTCTAGTGCTTTCTCTCTCTGTTTTCTTATATCGTGCCTTCGCTGTCTGCCTATTATACAGTGAATTCCCTGTCTATGTAGTAAAAATAGTATTATTACTTTTCCTAGTATATAGTGCCTTTCCTATCTATCTGTCTTATATAATGCCTTTCATGTCTGTCTGTCTATCTACCTATCTAGTGGCTTCTTTGCCTGTTTATTATTTACTGTATACCCTGTTTTTTATGGCAGTTTTGTATCTGTTATACAGTGCCTTCCACATCTATCTGCCTGTCTAGTGCTTTTTACATCTACATGTACTCTCACTATCTGCTTGCCTTCCTAAAGTATCTGTTGATTAATAAAAAGGTTGTACCATTTTTCATTTAGTAGTGCTTTCTCTGTCTGTTTTTTATACAGTGAACTCCTTGTCTATCTATATAGTAATAACAGTAATTTTATTATTATATAGCAGCTTCCCTGTCTGCCTATCATATACTGCCTTTCTTTCCTATCTATCTATATATCTATCCCTTTAGCTGTTTTTTATATATCTATTATACAGTACCTTTCCTGCTTATTTATATATCTAGTGACTTGTCTGTGTGTTATGCATCTTAAAAATAAGTTATAAGGACACTTGTTCATGTTAATTGCAGTCTCAATTGTTAAAAAAATATTTTGAAAGGAGCATCCCACATCAATTATAAATTTTATGTCCGTTTGAGGTTAAAAAGATAAAAAAAAAAACAACTTTCTCCCCAGCGGGGAATCGAACTCTGGTCTATAAGGCACAGTAGGCTTGCTGCGTTCTGATTGACTGAGCAGTCTGTGTCAACTATCCACGACTGGCCACTCGGGACCTCTGGATTATAAGTTGGCAGATCTAACCACTACACCACAGAAGCTGTCATATTGTACTTGCACCTTTTGTGGAAGTGTTTATTTGATATTTAGCCATCAGCCTTCACACATTATACAGTTCATGTCTACATTTTGTCATTTATTACTAAAACATGAAAAACGTTTCTGTTTTAACAATGTGTTTACATAGATTGTTGTAGACATAAAACACACATTCAAATTATTTCCCCTTACAATTCTGGGTAGCTCACTCCCAGATAATGAATCAAGGCAGGAATTGGGAGAACTTCTTGCCCGTTCTGAGGCGGTGGTAGGGATGGTAGAGCAGGCTGCTAGCTGCTTGGGCTTATTGACACATTTACAAGACAAAAGAGGTTGACAGAGAGGTGCGAAGGGATTTACGAGTTTTTCGTAGGCTCTGGTAATTCTAGTGTTAACATTAACAGCTGGTTTAACATTGTTTGGAATTCTAACATTCTAACTTTGTTGTTCTCAGGATCTGCAGGCACGCTGCAGAGTTCTGAGAATCTGTTCTGGGTTCGAATTGGTGACCTTGGTGATGAGGAACTAAATTTTGGCTTCTTACACCCCGGTATTACTGTTACCCACTCGTCCCGTGGCTGAATTGGTGTTGCTGATTACTATAGTGGGAACTGGGGGGTATTTTCGTGCATCGCTTAAATCATCCAAGATCAGGTACCTCATCTTGGATAAGTTAATGCTGGTGACACTCATCCGAGATAGGTCGGTTTTTCAAACGCAGCCGTGTAGTAGATTAGTCTAGCTGGATCTAATCATCCAAGATGATTGTGTGCACCCGTGCTGATTGAAAAGCCCATATATATTGAGTCTAGAAAACATGATCAGCAAGTCTTTGATAGGCTGTAACAAAATGACGAAAGAACGGGCACATTTTTTTTTTCACACTCGCGGCGTAAGACCTTTTATTCGAAGGACATGAAGAATTTCAAGATTTAATATGCACAAGGGGTAACACTGCAAAAGCAGCTCAGACCAGAAAAGACGGCTGACCGACAAATTAAACGCTAAGTAGTGTGCATTGTACTTACTGAATGCAGCATTTCATTTCCTATGTGTCAGATTAATTATTATTTAATATGTCATAATTCCAGATCAAACGTGAGCACAAGGAGAACATGGGAACAGGTTAAGGTGAAGTACAAGAATATACTTCAAACTGGTAAATATTGGTATATAACTATTTAAAGAATTGTTGACATAATTAATCATATATAATATAAAAAACATTAATTTTAAAGCTAATAAGAAGGCAGACAAGCAAAAAACAGGTGGAGGTCCACGCGGTCCAGACCTAACCCCTGCAGAAGAGTTGGCTCTTCAGCAAAATGCCCATCGCCCTGTTTCTGAGGGCATTCCCAGGGGGAAGCTCCTCCTCAGAACCAGTGGCAGGATGCAGTGGTCACTTCATTTCAGGTAAAGGATGATCATTGCATATATTTGTCCTCCATGTGTGCCATAGGTATGTTGGGTCAGTTGCAGGGAATGTCATATCCCTAGAACCTGTGTCTGACCAACGAGATATTGACAAAGGTCAAATATTTGATGAAGACACTGTGTCTGATTATTCATCAGGAGGAGAGGTATATTTTCCAAATAATGTTTGATCAAACTCCACTCTGATCAATCCCATGTGCCCCAATCACATTTGGAAATCCTGGTAATGAGAATGTTAGGCTGATTGAGATACTTCATGGAACTGTGGGTGTTTTAGCCTGTGTATTACCTACCTGCAATGGCATGAAATGCCTTTTTTATTGTCTGCACACGCAGGTGTCCAGGAAACACTATGAAACCCGAAGGAAATATTTCAGAGCCAAACAGACTTTACGATTTGCCTGGCAAACTGCACTTTTAGTTAGATTTTCTGCATCGCCTACAGTATATAAAAAAAGTGCCGCTTGTAAAAAACCTCAAAGCAATGCATACTGTCTGTGTGTTTTTGAGAGCCCGACTTCTCCTAGTTTGACTTCAAATATAAGGTGCTTGTAAGAGCCAATTTTAGAAAGTTAAAGTTTTGAGTTAAACTCATATTAATGTTTGCTTTATTTGAATAGAATATATATCTTCTATAGTCATAGACAATGGTATAGTCTTTTCCCCCCATAAGTTAGCAAGATATAGAATATTCTTACTGTAACTGAGAAACTGTGAGTTAATAAGCTCAGTTGTGTTTAGAACAGGTCCCAGTAAACAGGGACTTGAAAGACCCATTTTCTACTCAGAGATGGGATAAGCATACAGTTTTCTGACCGCTTTGAAATGGTTCAGAAATTATAAGTGACTAGTAACGATTTAAGATGTAACAAGAATAAGCTTAGAACTAAATTTTTTCTTATTATAATTTTTCCTTTTTTTTGCTATTTTAATTTTCTTTTTTGTGTGAACTGTTTTACTTTGAAACTTAACTAAACTTTTAAAAAACGAAGATATTTTGTCTGTGGAATCATTTCTGCGCGTCAGGCTTTTGTTGAATCCCATTTTTTTGAGTTGGAGCTGCTGAATTTTGGAAACTTTGGGAAAACGCAGTTACATATTGTCAGAAAACTTGCCATCTTGAAAGCCTCGAACTTGAACTGGAATCTACCATCTGAGGACAGAGGACGCTTCTACTTCAGAACTCGTCAACGAAAGAAAAAGAACTGAGTCACCCTGAGGTACTGTGCTCTTACCTTCTATCTCTGCGCTGCCGTAATAAAAGCAAGGTCGCTGTACCTGAACTTGAAGATTTCAAGAGACTGTGATATTGTAAAAGATTTTGTGGATGATCGCTTTTGCCTTTGCCTGAGTTTTTGAAGCCTCGCTATAAGGAAGTATCTGCTTTGTTGGAACGTTCCTATTGTGATGTTTGTTGCTGACAAGAGAACCAGCTGTCAATCATTTGAGCTGTTATCATGGCAATGTCTAAGCATAACTCAAGTGAAGTTAGTAGTGAATTGAGTACTGACTCTAAGCCAGAGAATGTAATCGGAGATCTTAAAGGTCATATAATTCAGAGGAAAGATAAACTTTCTGTGCTTATAGCTGAAATAGAAAGTCTTAAAGATACTCCAGAAAATCATTCGGAAGTAGCTGAAAGACTTGAACATTTTTGCGAGACGTACAGTGAGATAGAAGAGTTGAATCAAAGGCTAATATCAGCGCTAAATAAAGAAAGCGCGATTAAGAAACAGAAAACGACATTCGCCGAAAGTTCTAAGAATTGGAACGAATTTATTAATGTTACAAAGCTATGGCTGAAAGATACAAATAGACTGTTGACACATAAATCAGACGAGCATCTAGTTAACAAATTCGAAGGGATGCAATTGCAAGAACGGGATCGCTCAAAGTCAAAGACACGAAAAGCTTCACCGCACTTAAAGCGCGCTTTGGAAATTAAATGTGACTTTTTAGCCCAGAAAGGCGCTGCAGCGGCATCATCACCCTCATCGACAGTCATACTTGAACGCACAGAACTCGATAGTATTCTACAAACGTTACATGAACTTAAAGCTAAAGTAGACAAGCAAGAACAACTAACAGCTAGCGTAAAAATCGGCACTGAAAGCTCTAGAAATGATTTGCTAGATGTATTAGTGCGAAATCAAGCAGAATGTCAGAAAGCAATTACCGAAATGGCCAACGGCTTGGCTTCGTTAACTCAACAAAACAGAGCTACTACTCCACCACCTCCAGCACCAACCCCAGCGCCACGAGGTGGAGTACCACATAGACAGGTCCCCTTATTTTCAGGTGACCCACTTGCCTATGCAGATTTTATTAGAGCCTTCGATCACGCTGTAGGTCAAATACTAGAAGACCCACAAGATAAATTAGATTACTTGATTCAATATACAAGAGGTCCACCTCGAGAAATGATTAATGGTTGTACACGATTGCCACCAGAGGAAGGTTATAAAAAAGCTATAAAACAACTTGAAAGTTACTATGGCAACCAAGCGTTTGTAATGGATACCTATATAACTAAGGCATTGAAATGGCCTCAAATAAAACAAGATGATGGAGATGCCTTGAGAGACTATGCAACATTTCTTGATAATTGTATGGACTCTATGACTAAAGAAAGACATAAAGCTGCATTTAATAGCAATGAAAATTTCCGTACTATACTCTCAAAACTCCCACGCATGTTGCAAATTATGTGGAGTAACGAAGCTTATGAAATTGAAGAAGAAGAAGAAAGAGAGATTGACATTAGTGATTTAACTATCTTTTTACATAAACAGGCTAGGATACTTATGCATCCTATTTTTGGCAGAAAAGAGAAAAAGGAAAAGACTGAAAAGCTTGATTCTCCTCAGAAATACAGACATAGATCAGGAAGTATTTTTACCACAAGTATTTCCGATGCCGATGAAAAGGAGGCAAGAGAAAGGTCTGTTAGTGATAACTGTGCATTTAAAAATCCTTGTGTATTCTGCAATGGGCAGCATATCCTTGCTGAATGTAGTAAAATCAAAGAATTGCCGCACAAAGAAAGAATTGACTTTTTAAAATCTAAAGGTTTATGTTTTCGTTGTCTCAAACATGGGCATCTTAGTAAGAACTGTAAAGAAAAAATGAAATGTCAGACATGTTCTTTTCAACACCCAGACATCCTGCATATCAAAAAGGATTCCGGAGCAACATCTAAATCTACAGCTAGTGTGGCGACATCTACTGAAACGGAAACCGAGACTGGAACTTGTAACTTTACTGGGGCCGGAGAAGAATGTGCATTACTAGTAGTTCCTGTTAAGGTAAAATCTAAGAAAAGTGAAAGGTATGTAGAAACATACGCCTTTATAGACCAAGGCAGTACAGTAACAATTTGCACTGAAAGGCTACAGAGACAATTAAATCTTCAAGGGAGAAGAACTCAAGCATTTCTTAAAACCATGAATAATTATGATGATGAATATATTGATCTGCCAAAGGTCTTTACACAGGTCTCCATTCCAGTGGACAGAGAAAATATTCCACTACAAGAAGACATCGATAAGTGGCCATATCTTAAAGAGGTACGTCTAACTCATATTGACTCTGAAGTTGATCTTTTAATAGGAAACAACTACCCAGAAATCCTCAAGGAGTCACGAATTATACCTTGCCAAGGAGGTGGACCCTATGCTATGAAGACTGCACTTGGATGGGTGGTTGGTGGACCATACAAAGAGACAGATGACCTAGCAAAACAAAGTGGTAAGCTACCCAAACACTCAATCAATCGTGTGTCAATAACAGAGATTGAGGATATGTTGCTGCAACAGTATAACACAGATTTTCCAGAACACAGCTGTGAAGAAAAGGAGGAGATGTCACAGGAAGACATCAAGTTCATGCGCATAGCCTCGGAATCTGCGAGACTGGTAGGTGGCCATTATTCTTTAAATTTGCCTTTGAAGGATGAAACACTTATAATGCCAAACAATCGCTGTATTGCTGAACAGCGTGCTATTGGACTCTAAAGAAAACTGAGCAAAAATTCAGGTTTCCACGGAGACTATAAAGCCTTCATGAAAGAAATTATAGACAATGGTTACGCCGTTAAGGTACCCAAAGAAAACCTAAATTGCAACGAAGGCAGAGTGTGGTACATCCCACATCATGGTGTGTATCATCCAAAGAAAAATAAAATTCGAGTGGTCTTTGACTGCACAGCCACCTACCAGGGAATCTCACTTAATGAGCAATTATTGAAAGGCCCCGACCTAACTAACGCACTCATTGGCGTCCTTACAAGATTCAGAAAGGAGCCAGTAGCACTAATGGCAGATATTAAGTCAATGTTCTACCAAGTTAAAGTACCAGATAAAGACACTGATCTTTTACGTTTTTTTATGGTGGCCTGAAGGTAATCTAAATAAAGACCTTGAAGAATACAAAATGACAGTACATCTTTTTGGTGCTACTTCTTCACCCAGTTGTGCTTCTTATGCTTTGCGTAGAACAGCCGAAGATGCTAGAGATACATTTCCTGAAGAAGCAGTTAACACAGTTCTCAATAACTTCTATGTGGATGACTGTTTAAAGTCAGTAACAACAGAAGAACAAGCTATAAAGCTGACAAAGGACCTCCATGCTCTATGCCTCAAAGGGGGATTTCATTTGACTAAGTGGGTGAGTAACAACGGAGAAGTTTTATTGTCTATACCAGAAGAAGACAGAGCTCATGAACAAAAGGACTTAGACTTGAGCCACAGTCTCCTTCCCACAGAGCGTGCCCTGGGTGTCCAGTGGTGCACAGAAACGGACAGTTTCAAATTTCAGATTAAGTTACAAAACAAGCCCGCTACAAGGCGTGGTATTCTGTCTGTTGTTAGCTCAGTTTATGATCCACTTGGTTTTCTAGCACCCACCCTATTGCCAGCAAAACTTATTCTAAGAGACTTATGCAAAGAGAAATTTGGGTGGGATGAAGAAGTAGAAGTCAAACACATTCAGAAATGGAAAAAATGGATGGATGATTTGCAGTTACTTACAAACTATAAAGTGAACAGATGCTTCAAACCTACCGGGTTTGGAACCATAAAGACAGCACAAATGCACCATTTTGCAGATGCTAGTGAAGATGGATATGGCACTGTCGCTTACCTTGTCTTAACCAACGAAGAGGGCAAAAAGCATTGTTCATTCCTGATGGGCAAGTCAAGAGTTGCACCATTGAAACAGGTCACGATTCCAAGATTGGAGCTGACTGCAGCTGTTGTGGCAGTTAAAATGGACAAAATGCTTAAAGGTGAGCTTCAAATGCCCTTAGAAGAATCTACATTTTGGACTGATAGCACCACGGTGCTAAAATACGTTTCAAATGAAAGCACTCGGTTCAAGACCTTTGTTGCCAACAGAATCTCCGTGATCAGAGATCATTCACAGCCTTCACAGTGGAGGTATGTCACATCTGCCCTTAACCCGGCTGATCAAGCATCCAGAGGGCTAAGCATAGAAAACTTTCTCAAAAGCACCACATGGTCACAAGGTCCAAGTTTCTTATTGAAGCCCGAACGGGAGTGGCCAAAAAGACCAGATCAACTGAACAATTTACTCACTGAAGATGATCAAGAAGTTAAAACCTGTGCAGTTAACATGACAAAAATAGAGGAAGCAACCGAGCCCATCAACAAACTAATCACTTATTTTTCAGATTGGCATCGCTTGAAGAAAGCAACGGCTTGGTTTCTCAAGTTTAAAGACTTAATGCTGAACTTAAGAAATGAAAGAAAAACATTTCAATTAGAAGTCAGTCAGACTAAAAGTGATCCAGAAGAACAAAAATCACTCATTGCAAAGCACATGAAAAAATATAAACTGACTTTAAAAACAAAACCAATTTCTCTAGACGATTTAATTAAAGCCGAATCAGAGCTTATCCGCCTCAGCCAACAGCAAGAATTTCCAGAAGAATTAAAGGCTTTAAAGAAAAAGACTTGTGTTAAAAAGAACAGTCAAATCTATAAACTTGATCCGATCATACAAGATGGAATACTGAGAGTTGGAGGAAGACTCTGCAAAGCTGCAATGCCCGAAGAAACTAAACATCCTGCAATTCTACACAAGCATTCACATGTTGCTTCTCTCATATTGCAACACATTCATAAACGAATTGGACATTGTGGGCGCAACTATGTGCTCGCACAGCTACGCCAGAAATACTGGATACCTCAAGCGAATTCAGCTATCAGAAAAATAATTTCAAAGTGCACAACGTGCAGAAGATACAATGCGAAAGTAGGTGAGCAAAAAATGGCAGATTTGCCAGAAGATCGCCTAGCACCAAACCAACCACCGTTTACAAATGTCGGAGTCGATTATTTTGGCCCCTTCCTAGTCAAAAGAGGAAGAAGCCTAGTTAAGAGGTACGGAGTAATCTTCACATGTTTAACAACCAGAGCTGCGCACATAGAGATTGCACATAGTTTAGACACTGACTCTTGTATCCAAGCCATACTCCGATTTACCGATAGAAGAGGACAAGTTAAAATCATGCGCTCAGACAATGGAACAAATTTTGTTGGGGCAGAAAGAGAGCTACGAGAAGCTATTAAAAAATTGGAACACAAAAAAATCAACGACGCTATGATGCAAGAACAAATCAAATGGATTTTCAATCCACCATCAGCTTCTCATCAAGGTGGAGTGTGGGAAAGACAAATAAGGAGCATAAGAAAGATCTTAAATTCAACACTAAACCAACAAACACTCGATGATGAAAACCTTCCTACAATGATGTGTAGAGTGGAATCAATACTCAATAACAGACCCCTTACAAAGACATCAGATGACCCAAATGATTTAGAACCACTCACACCCAATCACTTGTTGTTACTGAAGACAAAACCTAAATTACCACCCGAACTCGTTTCAGAGAATGAACCATACCCAAGAAGACGCTGGAAACAAATTCAATATATGGCCGATTTGTTTTGGAAAAGATGGACTAAAGAGTATTTACCAATACTTCAAGAACGTCAAAAATGGCTTGCACCAAGAAGAAATTTTGAACCAGGGGACATTGTTTTAATTGTAGATAAAGCTACACCTCGCAATTCCTGGGTAATGGGTCGAGTCATCAAGACAATGCCAGATGCCAAAGGTGCAGTCAGAAGAGTTTGTGTGCAGACCAAAACCAGCACACTGGACAGACCCGTGAACAAACTGTGCCTGCTTCAAGAAACAACCAATTTTTAAAATGAGAAACTTTTAAAATGTTTGTTTGCAGTGTTATTGCTAGTGATTTGAAAACAATAGTCAAAATAAAGCTAACTGGCTCATATTGAAGTAAAGTATAGTAATTGACTCCGCTCCTGCATAGCCAATTAGGGGCCGGAAATGTAAGAGCCAATTTTAGAAAGTTAAAGTTTTGAGTTAAACTCATATTAATGTTTGCTTTATTTGAATAGAATATAATATCTTCTATAGTCATAGACAATGGTATAGTCTTTTCCCCCCATAAGTTAGCAAGATATAGAATATTCTTACTGTAACTGAGAAACTGTGAGTTAATAAGCTCAGTTGTGTTTAGAACAGGTCCCAGTAAACAGGGACTTGAAAGACCCATTTTCTACACAGAGATGGGATAAGCATACAGTTTTCTGACCGCTTTGAAATGGTTCAGAAATTATAAGTGACTAGTAACGATTTAAGATGTAACAAGAATAAGCTTAGAACTAAATTTTTTCTTATTATAATTTTTCCTTTTTTTTGCTATTTTAATTTTCTTTTTTTGTGTGAACTGTTTTACTTTGAAACTTAACTAAACTTTTAAAAACGAAGATATTTTGTCTGTGGAATCATTTCTGCGCGTCAGGCTTTTGTTGAATCCCATTTTTTTGAGTTGGAGCTGCTGAATTTTGGAAACTTTGGGAAAACGCAGTTACAGTGCTAATAAATCTTTGAGGTACAATATTCCCCCTCGGCTAAAGCGGTATCTTTCGAAAAGAATTTCCTCCAGGAGCAATAAAGGATCTTGCCGATCGCGCAAACCCCTCTCTATATGAAATTCTCGTCTTATAATTTGCACACCAATATCAATTGGTCACTCATTCATGAACGGCGAAGCCATGACTGAATGAATTCCTCGCACGGACACTGATTACGTGTGTGAGCTAATCGTTGTTTACAACAAACTTGCTGGAAGTGTTGTCATAGCAACACATCCTAATCCTCAAACCTGCTCGGAGCAGGTTTGTTCTACGTAAACAAGGGTTAATTTACACACATAATCAGTGACAGTGCGTGGAAGTCATCCAATCATGGCTTCGCCGTTCATGAATGAGCGACCAATGGATATTGGTAAGCCAATTATAAGAAGAGAATTTCATATAGAGAGGGTTTTGCGCGATCGGCAAGATCCTTTATTGCTCCTGAAGGAAATTCTTTTCGAAAGATACCGCTTTAGCCAAGGGTGAATATTGAACCTCAAAGATTTATTAGCACCTTATATTCGAAGTCAAACTAGTCGAAGTCGTCTCTCACAACCACACACATGCATTGTTTTGAGGTTTTTTAGAAGCGGCACTGTTTTATATACTGTATGCGATGCGGAAAATCTATAACTCAGCTCTGGCACATTTCCTACCATCTTCAAACACACTCTGATAACCCCACTGCTCAAAAAAACAACACTCAATCCATCACAAGTTAAAAATTACAGACCTGTCTCTCTCCTTTCCTTTCTTTTCAAAACACTTGAACATGCTGTTCCTAACAAGGTCACTTTCTTCCTTGTACAGAATGGTTTGCTTGATACCAACCAGTCCGGCTTCAAGAGGAACCACTCAACTGAGACAGCTCTACTGACTGTGGTAACCAGTTGCTAGAGTTACTAACATGTCATTAGTTCTGATCCTGCTAGATCTCTCCTCTACCTTCGATATGGTCAACCATGACCTCCTTCTTGCCACACTCTCTGACCTTGCCATCTTTGGGACTGCTCTCAGATGGTTTGAGTCCAATATCTCGGGCAGATCCTACAATGTGTCCAGGTGAGAAGAGTTGTCAAAGGCACACCAGACATGGACTGATGTACCCCAAGTATTGGTGCTAGGTCTTCTACTTTTCTGTGTATATCCCACCTCGCTGGGCTCCATCACCAAATCCCATGGTTTCTCCATTCAGCGCTATGATACAAAGGTATACCTGTTTTTCCCTCCAGAGGACAATACAGTATCAGCTAGAGTCTTTGCATATCTTACTGATATCTCATTCTGGATAAAGGACCACCATTTTCAGCTCAATCTGGCAAAAGCTGAGCTTCTTGTGACCCTGGCCAGCCAGTTTGTTCAACTCCTCATCTCTATACAGCTTGGCTCACTGTTGCTAACTCCTCCCAAGTCAGTATACAACCTTGGGGTGGTGATTGATGAGCAGCTATCTTTTTACCACACTTATTTTAACTTCACCTGTTTGTTGTCTGGTACAATTTTTGTAATCGATATTTAACCCAGTTCCTATTGTCCATATGACTTGATATTTTGCACACTTACTCATTTCCAATGACAATACATGAGTCAATAATCAGTTTCACTGATTGATCAATTAATCCATGTTAATTAAGAAGTTTAATTTTCATATGAAGAATAGTTAAAGATTTCACCAATAGATGGCACCAGTAATGGATAAAAATATTAAAGGAAGTGTTAAAACATTGATTACAAAATTATACTTAAAAAGACTAAAACCCAAGACTAAAAAGTAGAAAAAAAAAAAAAAAAAAAAAAAAATATATACACACATATATATACACACACACATATATATATATATATATATATATATATATATATATATATATATATACACACATATCTATATATATATATACACATATATATATATCTATATATATACTGTATATATATATTGTGATGGACGACCGGCTATGGACTCCGGTCACCACCCCCAGGCCGCTAGGAGGAGCCCTCCGGACAGCATATTCGTGCCCCGAGTTGGATACCTTGGGGGCCACCAGGAGTCGCTGTAGGGGGGCTAGTGGGCTCTTACATGCCCTATAACCCGGGAGTGCGTGTCAGTCACGTGACTGGAAGAAGCGACGTGCTCCCGGGATGACGAAGAGGACTGTTTGCCCTGACCCGGAAGGAAATGGACTTGTGGGTTGTGCTTAGAACCACTTCCGGGTCAGGAGCTATAAAAGGACTATGGGTAAGCCCAGACATTTGAGCTGAGCTGGGAGGTAGGAGGGCGAAGTGTCTGGGAGTGGAGGATTGTATTGGTTATTGTAGAGAATTGTAGTTAATGAGTGTGGGGAGGAGAGTGCTTGGTGCACTGTGTTATAATAAAAAGAATAGTTATTATACTTTCACCTGGTCTCAAGAGTGGTACCTGAGGGTTCGAGAGGTGGACAAGCGCTATATCTGCTACAATATATATATATATATATATACACACACATATCTATCTATCTATATATATATATATATATATATATATATATATATTGTGAGCTGCGGAGCTGGACGCACCTCCAGAGAATACAGACACTGCTGGGAAAATCCCTGAAAAACATTAACAGACTACCTTCACATTCCTCCTTACCTTTCTGACAGCTCTGTCGCGTAATATACCTCTCGCGCAGTACTCTGCTTACTTAAAAAGCTTGTATGGGCTTCTGTCAGTTTGGTATTGATTGTTTGTGCTTCTCCTTCTCTCTCTCTCAGGCTTTTCATGCTCCTGACACGTACTCCTTCGAAGAAGATACCTATGCTTACTTTTAATTGAGAAACGGAAGCGTCGACTCTATTCTGTCAAGGAGCACGTTTAAAACCTTTTAAAGAGACCAAATGTTTGTTTGCAGTGTTTGAATAAAGTTCCAGTCTCTTCAACCTCCTCTGTTTTCTGTGCAATTCTGTGACCCAAGCGTGACAAGTGGTACCAGAAGTCGTGGCACAGATGGATGCTGAGGAGAACAGAATGTCCTGCCTCAACAGAATGTCCAGCCTCAACAAAATGTCCCGCCTCAAAATATTCGGCGAATCGTTCCACTGCCTCCGCTACCAGACAATGCTAAGAATGTGCTGACGAAGATGGGTCCTTCCGATGACCCAGAGATGTTTCTTTTGGCTTTTGAGCAAGTGGCGACTTTGTTGGGATGGGACAAACGGCACTGGGCCGTTATCGTCACCCCTTTTTTGTCTGGCGACGCCTTACTTTCCTTACGAAATGTACCTGATGATAAGCTTGGCAATTATTATTTCTTGAAGGAGCAAGTTCTTTTGCGTAAGACCACAACCTTTTTGTCTAAAGGATTTGCACTTTATGACTGGAAACTGATTATGAACGGTCACATCCGAGCGCAAATACAAGATTTGATTCATAAAGTCCATTGCTGGTTAGAGGGGGACAAGATAGAGCGAGTCATAGAAAAGATTGTCATGAATATAGTACTGGCCGGGATACCTGCACTTCTCCGAGCTGAGTTTCTCCGTCATAATATTGAATCACTGACGATGATATCTCAGCGTTTAGAAGGTTCTCAGACCGCTTGGAGAAAAAGCAGTGGATTCGGTACCCCGTATGCTGCGTTTCAACCTCCGAGAGACCACCCAGAACATTCTCGTCACCTTGATCGTAGACCTGAACTTCAGGACCTGATCATTGGATGTCGTCGGGAAGGCCTCTGGGGAACGCGGTTGCTAATGAGATGCACATTCCTGGAGATGCGGGAGGCAGTCGAGGCCGTGGACGTCGCCAGGGATATTTCGGCAGTGGTGCTGAACGAAGATGTTTCCGGTGTGATCAACCAGGTCACTTGGCAAAGGAATATCGCCTGTCTCCAGCTCAATCGATGGAAGTTGGTTTAGCGGAGATTTGTTGCTCGCATATTCCCGATTCATCAAAAAAAAAAAGATGGCTTATTGATATCGGTGAAGTTGGGGGGCCGCGAGATATCAGTGTTGTTGGACTCGGGCAGTGACCTTTGTGTTGTCAGAAGGGACTGTCTTGACGACGGATGCCTTAGTAACACTGAGACTGTAAAGATACGTTGTGTACATGGAGATGTTAAAGACTATCAGACATTACTTCTTCCTTTAACTTATAAGGGTAGTCACTTTAAAGTTTGGTCTGCTGTTTCAGACTCCTGCCCCTGGCCTTTACTGATAGGCAGAAGAAATGCCCTTTTTCCTAGACTAATTGCTGAACGTCACGCACCGGTTATTGAACCGCCTGTTGAACTTGGAGGTGGGGAAGGAAAAGAGGAACTAGTGGCGGTCGGCGATAATCTTGAGCCCCAATTAAACACTGTACCAGAACCCCAATTAAATATTGAACCTAATCTCTCCAGCGAAACATCCCCCACAATTTCCCAGGGTGGCAGGAAGGCCCTTCTACATCCTCCCAGATTGCAAATGCCTCCAAACTCAAACCGAGTACTAGCGTGCAGTCGGATTTTGTGCGCTTGCAGCATGCTGATAGCTCATTAGAATATGCATTTAAACAGGCTTGCACTGCTAGTGACTCCTATTATCAAGAGCGTGATACCGGAGGCTTGAAAACTCCACACTTTCTAGAAAAAGATGGTTGTCTTTTCAGAGTGATTTCAGACCATTTAATGGGGGAATTTATTGAACAACTAGTTGTACCTGAAGTGCATAGGGAAATTCTTTTGCAGCTGGCCCACTCTCACATCTTGGGAGTGCACCTGGGGGCTGATAAGACCACAGAGCGGTTATCAAAACGATTTTATTGGCTGAATATGTGAAAAGATGTTGAACGGTTCTGTACTTCATGTCCTGACTGTCAGATCGTCTCCGCTTATAAGCCTCCTCGGGCTCCCCTTTGTCCTATGCCTATTTTGGAAGTCCCCTTTCAGAGGGTGGGATTAGATATTGTAGGCCCTTTGCCTAAGATTAAGAGTGGGTATCAATATATGCTGGTGTTGGTTGACTATGCAACACGATATCCAGAGGTGGCTTCTTTGAAAAAGGCCAACTCCTCTGCTGTAGCCAAAGCTCTGTGCAGGATTTTTACTCATGTTGGCATCCCTAGGGAGATTTTGACTGATCAAGGCACACCTTTTACTTCTTGTGTGATGAAACAATTGTGTGACAGCTTTGCTATTAAGAAATTGAGTACCACTGTTTACCATCCACAGACTAATGGTTTGACTGAACGGTTTAACAAGACTTTAAAACAAATGATCAGACAAGTTGCTCATAATGATCCCACATCCTGGGACTCTGTTCTGCCTTTTGTTATGTTTGCGGTGTGGGAATCGCCGCAAGCGTCCACTGGCTTGAGTCCGTTCGAGCTGTTATTTGGCAGGCGACCCAAGAGGCATCCTGGATGTTGTATGGGAGGAATGGATAGGAAACGAGTCAACAGCTCCTGGGCTGAGCTTTGCAGATCGGGTAGTTTCGTTACAAGATAGAATTTCTAAGCTTTCTTCTATTGCTGTGGAGCATCAACAACGCGAGCAGGAAACACAGAAGCGTCTTTACAATAGGCGCAGTAAGCTTCGCGAATTCAAACCTGGTGATCGTGTTTTGGTACTGGTTCCGTCTGACATGCACAAATTCCTAGCTAAATGGCAGGGCGCTGCCATTATTGAGGAGCGTATGGGACCAGTAAATTACGAAGTTAGAATACCTGGCTGGCGCAAACCATTCCAGATTTTACACGTTAATCTCTTGAAGGAATGGTATGATCGGCAGGGTATTTACACTTCCTTAGCTGCTGTCTCTCAAACTGATGTTGCCATTGGTAACGATTTGACTGGCTCACAAAAGACAGAATTATTACCTTTGATTGAACGGAACACTGATGTCTTTTCAGACTTGCCAGGCGTCACTAACCTAGCAGAACATAAAATCACTACTGAACCCGGTGTCTGGGTACAGATGCGGCCATTTCGAATCCCGGAAGCACAAAGAAATATTGTGCGTGAAGAAGTCAAGAAGATGCTGGCATTAAGTGTAATTCGTGAAAGTAAAAGTGACTGGTGTAGTCCGGCCGTATTAGTCCCAAATCAAGACGGTTCAGTTCGCTTCTGTATCGATTTCAGGCACTTGAATAAGGTCTCTAAATTTGATGCTTATCCAATGCCCCGTGTTGACGAGCTGTTGGAAAAACTGGGTCAGGCGACCTATATCTCCACGCTAGATCTCACAAAAGGTTATTGGCAGGTACCTCTAGAGGCTGACAGTTGTGAGAAAACAGCATTTTCAACTCCTGACGGACTTTATGAATTTACGAGACTGCCGTTTGGTCTTCATGGGGCACCTCTAACTTTCCAGCGTATGATGGATCAGATATTGCGTCCTCACTCTGAATATTCTGGGGCATATCTTGATGATGTGGTGATTTTCAGCAATGATTGGCATTCGCATTTAGAACGTCTTCAGGCTGTCCTTGACAGCCTGAAACAGGCTGGCTTGACTGCTAACCCTAAGAAATGTAAACTGGGTATGTCTGAGACTCATTATTTAGGTTATTCAATGGGCAGAGGTTTATTTCGTCCACAGTTGAGAAAAGTGAAAGAGATGCTTGCTTACCCCCGGCCTAAAACGCAGAAACAGGTATGCGCTTTTCTGGGGCTTGCGGGTTATTACAAAAGAGTCATCCCTGACTTTGCGCATAGGGCTGCCCCTCTTTCAGAGCTTACTAAAGGAGGAAAAAAACGCCTTATTTTATGGACAGAAATTTGCAAACGTTTCTTTACAGATTTGAAAACCACTTTGTCTTCTTATCTGGTTTTGCGGAATCCCGATTTCTCTAAGGATTTTGTACTACAGACGGACACAAGTGCATTCGGTGTAGGCGCCGTCCTATCCCAGGTTTTTGATGGAGAAGAGCACCCTATCACTTACTTGAGTAATAAATTGCTCCCCAGAGAACACAATTATTCAACTATTGAGAAAGAATGTTTGGCAATTAAATGAGCCATAGAAGCGCTACGTTATTACTTATGGAGACGAAATTTCACATTAGTAACTGATCATGCTCCACTTCAATGGTTATACTGTCAAAAAGATACAAACTCTCGTCTAATGAGATGGTTTTTTGGGCTTACAACCTTACAGTTTTACAGTCAGGCATCGACTTGGCTCTGAGCATGTCAGTGCTGATGTCCTGTCACGTCTGTTTGAACCTGGTCTGGAGAGTTGCTTGATTCACGAAAACGTGAATAAAGCTGAGGGAGGGGGTGTTAGCTGCGGAGCTGGACGCACCTCCAGAGAATACAGACGCTGCTGGGAAAACCCCTGAAAAACGTTAACAGACTACCTTCACATTCCTCCTTACCTTTCTATAGGCTCTGTCGGGTAATATACCTCTCGTGCGGTACTCTGCTTACTTAAAAAGCTTGTACGGGCTTCTGTCAGTTTGGTATTGATTGTTTGTGCTTCTCCTTCTCTCTCTCAGACTTTTTCTGCTCTTGACACATACTCCTTCGAAGAAGAAGATACCTATGCTTACTTTTAATTGAGAAACGGAAGTGTCGACTCTATTCTGTCAAGGAGCACGTTTAAAACGTTTGTTTGCAGTGTTTGAATAAAGTTCCAGTCTCTTCAACCTCCTCTGTTTTCTGTGCAATTCTGTGACCCAAGCATGACAAGAATATATATATATATATATATATATATATATATATATATATATAAATATACTTTTTAAAAACCATGCTTGTATTAAGTTAAAAAGTGTACTGAATGTTTGAAGGTTGATCGATGAAAAGCTCCCACGTTTTATTTTACAAGTGATGTATGAGACTTAATTTTTACTTTTTAGTACACTTTTTAACTTAATATAAGCGTGGTTTTTAAAATATTTTTTTTATATATATTATTTTTGACCAAACTTCTACTGTTTCTCATTCATCCAGGTTCACACACTGTACAACATCCACAACAAGATGCTTGGTCTTGTCACATCTGGAGTACTGCAACTCACTTCTGGCAGGAGTACCCCTATGTGCTATCAAGCCATTGCAGATGATCAAGATTGAAACAGCTCATCTTGTATTTAACCAGCCAAGACGGGCACATGTCACTCCACCCTTCAGGTCTCTACACTAGCTCCCTGTAGCAGCAGGCATTAAATTCAATTCCCTGAATCTTGCCTGCAGAGTAGTCAATGGGTCAGCACTTGAGTATATGGAGACACTGGTGAAGCCCTGTACTCCTTCTCACCCACTCAGGTCTGCCAGTAAACAGCATCTGGTGATGCTGCTTCTGCACGATATGAAGTCTCAATCCAGACTCTTTTCCTGTGTAGTTTCTAGTTGGTGGAACTAACCTCCATCTGTACTGCTGCCTCCCTCAATGTATTTAAGAAGCAATTGAAAACCCATTTGTTCTTGGAATATCTGTCTAATTGATAGGAACAAACTCTGTGATATTTTGTGTTGTTGGTTAAATTGTTGTTGGACTAAATTTAATTGCTTTACTGACTGTCATACAAAATTGTATATTTATCAGTTAGCTGTCATTCTACACGTACTGAATAAACAGGCTTTAGCCTAATATTACTCAATTATATTTACCTCTTTTGTAAGTTGCTTTGGATTAAAGTGTCTGCCAAGCAAATAAATGTAAATGTAAAACTGCCATTGTTACTTTGGGCAAGTCCAACTTCCAAGCTTTGCTGTATTTGTTGGTCGGCATTGATTTACTTATACCATGCCATATGGCATATGTGGCTTTTATATCATGGACCACAAGGTGCATACTAATTCAGTGTGAGCAGGAACACTCAATAAAACTGAATAAACAAAATTCAAGTGAAAATGAGAAACCAAGAAGGCAGATTCAACAGTGTTTGTGTATCAGCTTTTATCTCTCCAGATCAGAGAATTTCCAGTTCCATTGTCTCAAAACACCACTCACATCCACAATTATTCCCAGTTTCAAATAAAAACGTAACATAGCTAGGTCTTATTTGTGGGGTGCGGTGGGTTGTATTGTGATTGTGACTGAGAAAATAAAAGTGAAAAAAATAACTTTTACAAGTACTAAGGCAACTTCTTTTTCTTCAGTTATATTCTTGAATAAAAGCACACTTGTTTTGTTATACTTGTACCTTTTGTGAAAGTGTTTATTTGATATTTGGACTTCAGTCTTCACACATTATACAGTTCATGTCTACATTTTGTCAATTATTACTAAAACATGAAAAATGTTTCTGTTTTAGCAATGTGTATATATAGATCATTGTAGACATGGAATACACATTAAATTCATGCATTCCAAATGATGATATATTATTTACCCTCTACAACTCCAAGCACTTCACTCCAAGATAAACACTGAGCACTGAGAACCTTCTTTGCGAAATGAGCTGTGGCAGTGGACAGGGAGATGGGATAGCAGGCTGCTTGCTGCTTGTGCTGATCAACACATTTACAACAAAAAAGACGCTGATGGAGAAGTGTGAAGGGATTTAAGGTGGGCCAGTAATTTTAGTGTTAATACTGTCAGTGCCGCTTCTCACTTTAAAGTGAGGAATATTAGACATGTCCACAGTGAGTTGTTCAGTATTCTTATTTTAGCATGGCGTTCTCTGTAAGGGGTTTGCATCCTAATCCCATATACAAAAATAAAAAGATTGGTACTGGAGGCTAGTGTTCAGACTGCCAAGTAATAATTGTCATTAAACAGTCTTCATAGAAACTAAGTTCACATGTTTGTGGAAGTTGTCTCCTCGCTGCACTCATGATAGGGTTATGATGGTGCTCATGTTTGTTCCCTACACTCTCATCATCAGCACTTTTCTCCCAGTTTACTAGTGGGAAATGATGGTGTATAGTTTAATTTTCCACGGAAGATGTCCTAAAGCAGTTGGTGCTAGTTGTGTCGGCTTTGGAATAGAAAATTAGAACATTAGAACAATCTAGGCGAGAACAGGCCATTCAGCCCAACAAAGCTTGCCAGTCATATCCACTTATTTCTTCCAAAAACACATCAAGTTGAGTTTAGAAAATACCTAAAGTCTTACTGTCTACCACACTACTTGGTAGCTTATTGTTCTTTGTGTAAAGAAAAATTTCCGAATGTTTGTGAGAAATTTACCCTTAACAAGTTTCCAACTGTGTCCCATGTTCTTGATGAACTCATTTTAAAATAATAGTCTCGATCCACTGTACTAATTCTCTTCATAATTTTAAACACTTTAATCATGTCACCTCTTAATCTTCTTTTACTTAAACTGTATAGGCTCAGCTCTTTTAATCTTTCCTCATAATTCAACCCCTGTAGCCCTGGAATCAGCCTAGTTGCTCTTCTCTAGACCTTTTCTAGTGCTGCTATGTCCTTTTTGTAGCCTGGAGACCAAAATTGCACACAGTACTCCAGATTAGGCCTCACCAGTGCATTATAAAGGTTGAGCATAACCTCCTTGGACTTGTACTCCACACACTGTTCTATGTAACCTAACATTCTATTAGCCTTCTTAATGGCTTCTGAACACTGTCGGGAAGTCGATAGCTTAGAGTCCACTATGACTCCTAAATCCTTTTCAAAAGATGTACTCTTGATTTTCCAACTGCCCATTGTGTAATCAAACCTAACATTTTTACTTCCTATGTGTAATACTTTACATTTATTGACGTTAAATTTCATCTGCCACAAATCTGCCCAAGCCTGTATAGCTATCTAAGTCCTTCTGTAATGATATAACGGATTCCAAATTATCTGTTAATCCACCTATCTTGATATCATCTGCAAACTTAACCAGCTTGTTATTTATATTCCTATCTAAATCATTTATATATATTAAAAATAGCAGCAGCCCTAGCGCTGACCCCTGTGGAACACCACTCTTAACATCAGCCAATTCTGATAAGGTTCCTCACACCATCACCCTCTGCTTCCTGTGTCAGAGCCAATTCTGCACCCATCTAAAAACATCACCCTGAACTCCCACTTATTTTAGTTGTGGCATCTTATCAAATGCTTTCTGAAAGTCAAGATAAATAATATCATATGCTCCACTTTGATCATATCCTTTTGTTGCCTCCTCATAGAATTCCAGGATGTTAGTAAAACATGACCTCCCCCTTCTGAACCCATGCTGACTGTTCAGAATATTTAATCTGAGCAGTACTGCTCCCTCTACAATTTCCAAATCCCTCAGTACCTCCTTAGTAGTCCCGTTTACCTCTGGGAGGTTATCCACTTCCTCACTCGTGAAGACCTCAGAAAAATGTTAAGTTTAGGGCATCCGCTATTTCACTGTCTGTATCTATTAATTCCTCTTTAATATTTCTGATGCATATTCACCTCCTCCTTGACTGTTCTTTTACTACTAACATACAGAAAGAATCTCTTAGTTGGAGAGGAATATAGCAGATAAGGCGAAAGAAGACCCTCTCTTTTAGCCTCCCTTATATCCTTCTTAATCCTTCTTTTCATGTTCTCATACGCTCAATCTATCAATCTGTCTCTCAATGTCAACAAGACAAAAGTGATAATCATGGACTTCAGAAAATCACGTCCTGCCCACATCCCACTCAGCATCAACGGTTTAGATGTGGAGACTGTTAGGAGTACCAAGTTCCTCGGTGTGCACATAACTGAGGAACTTATGTGGACACATAACACCTCATCACTAATCAAGAAAGCCTAGCAGAGACTACACTTCCTGAGGCGGCTGAAGCGAGCACGTCTTCCCCCTTCCATCCACACCATGTTCTACAGAGGCACCATGAAGAGTGGTGTTCTGACCAGCTGTATCACTGTCTGGTATGGCAACTGCAACATATCCGACCGCAAGTGCCTGCAAAGGATAGTGAAGACAGCAGAGAACATTATTGGGGTGCCTCTCCCTTCACTACAGGACATATTTTACAAACGCAGTGTCCGCAAGGCCTGCAGCATTGTGCAGGACCCCTTACACCTCTCACATGGACTTTTCACACTTCTGCCATCCAAGAGAAGATACTGCAGCATCAAAGCCAGATCTGCCAGGCTGCAGGAGAGTTTTTATCCCCAAGCTGTTAGACTCCTTAACACCAGGCTGCCCCAAGGGACCTTCCACACGGCCTCAACCACCTCTAAAAACAGAAATTTTATACATGTGAGCCACTGTCCTGCAAAGACGAATGTGCAGGTAGAAAAGAACGGAAAATCTCCTACTGACCTTTAAGTATTTTGACACTCTTATTATCCTTCTGCTGTGAAACATTCTGACCTGTCATTGTCTACACATGTCTTAAACAACTATTATCATACACTGATCATTTCTGTATTATCTATATCTATTATTTATTTATTATATTACATCTCTTACACATCGATACTACTTCTTTGTCTTGTCTTTGCGTTTTAATTTTAATTTAAATTTTAAATTTTAATTCTTTTTTTAAATTATTATTTGCGCGTCATGTTGTTACACTGTGGACCCTGAGCTTCGCAATTTCGTCTATCTGTATTCACTTTGACTTTGGTTCTACAATTCATTTTGCAGTCATTAGTCTTTTATGCCTTATAAAGCAGTTTTTTCCTTTGCAGCTTCTTTTTTAAATCTTTATTAATCCACTGTGGAGTTTTTAAAAATTTCCTATTAATTCCAAATGTAGGTATATATCTGTTCTGAATTACCTGTACAACATTTTTAAACCTGTTCCACTGCTCCTCGGCTGTCTCCACACTTAAAGGCTTATCCCAGTCTATCCTCCTTTGACTTTGTTGCATCTGCTCAAAATTTGCCCTATCAAAGTTCAACTTTACAATTTTAGTCTTTACATTTGCACTCTTACAAAATATTGAGAATTATATTATATTATGGTCACTTGACCCTGGTGGTTCAATTACCTCTACACCCTCAATTCTATCTTGATTATTACAAAATACTAAATCCAGACAAGCTTCACCCCATATTGGTACTTTAACATACTGTGTTAAAAAACAGTCACTGATTACTTCTAAAAACTCCTGCTCTTGTGCTCCTCCATCTGCATGGTTTATCCCAGTTAATATTTGGATAGTTAAAGTCCCCCATGACTATAATATCTCCCTGTAAATATGCCTATTTGATATTACTTAAATACTCTGCTTTGGGCTTAGTATCTATCTAGAACTTTGCTGCCATTTACAATCCCAATAGTTAAACACTGAGAGAACATGTCAAGCCTCTTTCAGTCTTAAAAGGTTTGTGTCACTCACCAATGCTGGCAGAAAATATCCTGGATGATCCCCTAGTTTTAACTTTCCTGCCTTTCTCTGTGCTGTGGTTGGAATGATTCAGGGGAGCTTCTCCTTCAGCGTTTCCAGTCATGTGAAGGTACAGTGACCAGAGCATCCTGCTTGCTTAGGGGTAAAACCCTATTCTTGAGTTCCCTTGCCCCAGTTTACAGTAGGGACTGACGCACATGAAATGAATGATCCAACATTTGCCTATTGTTATATTAACTTACACAGTGCTTCTTTCAGTTTAACAAAAAACATAACGTGAGAATGAATCAACAAATGAATGACCACACACACACACAAAACTCTTCTTCTTCTTTGGTTTTATGACAATTGGCAAGCAGCTATCAGGTGCATTACTACCACCTTCTGAACTGGAGTGTGTGTCAGGATATCTGTTTTAACACACAAACAATCTAAACCCAAAAATAATTAAGCAAGTATCATATTAAATAAAAAAGGCCTGTATTGTTGTATATATTTAAACCTGTAATCCTGAGAACCCCTCTGAAGAATATTATTAATATAAAATTGTAATTTGTTCCTTTCCACTTGTAAAGACCACCATTATCTCTTATGAGTGTGTCTTGGATACTATGTCAGTACATGTTTGACTTCTCTCATCAATATTTGTCTTCATTAAATACAAACTATTATTATTTATTTTGCCCAAACTTTAATCTTGATAATACCACCTGTTCCTTCTGTTCTTTCCTACATTTCTCGACCATACCACTTCTTTTTGAATGTTATACAAATATCTCCAATTTCTCTTCATCCCACTGCCTCTTTCTTATTCTTCTAATTTCAGTTTTTACTATGCTTTTCATATCTTCTTTGTCAAAGGCTATCCACTTCCACCCTTCCTGTTGCTTCTTTTGCCAACATCTGCTTTATCACTCCCGCCCTCATCAACATGCGCAGAGATCCACAGAAAATATATGTGAAGTCCCATCATTTTAATCCTAAATAGGGCTTGTATTATTACATCCATGGTGGCACCTCTGAATAAAGCACTACACCACTCATTGATTTAGTGTAATGTCCTGTTTCTAACTTTCTGTTTCTCTTTTTTCCCAGATTGGTTCTATCAACCATTTAGATGGATGGTTTTCACCATGTCCTTGTAGGTTCACCTAATATGTTAATGCAAGCTGTATTTTTCTTAGTTCAAGAGGTGTCTCTCCTAATTTCAGCTGCATTGCTGCTACCAATGTCATCCTTACTGCCACCCACAAATTAGCCTTAAAGCTTGTCTTTGTATATGTCCATCTTCTTGTGCATACTATGTGTAGTTGAGCAATTGAACATACTACCATAATCAATTAATGACTTTATTAATCCAATATATATTGTTTCTAAGGACTTCCTATCAGCTCCCCAATCCTGTACCTATTAATCATCTCATTACATTTATCACCTTTTTACTTTTTTAATTATTTCCTTAATATGAGTTGACTGAGTAAGTCTTTCCTCAAGCCAGATTCCTAAAAATTTTAAATTATCCACCATTTCCAATTCCTTTCCATAAAGTCTTATTTTTAACTGCTGTCCCACTCTTCTTCTTGTGACGCATATTACTTTAGATTCTTCTGCAGAAATCCTCAATCCTTATTTCTGTGCCTTTTCCTCGACTTTAATGATTTCCTTTTGAAGCTTCCTCATTATGAAATTTACATTTCTAGCCTTTATCCACATAGCACAATCATCTGCAAATAAAGATACTCAAATACTACTCTCTGTATCAGAAAATAGATAATTTATCATTATTGAAAATAATAATGGACTAATGATATTACCCTGATGAGTTCCATTTTCCACAACATGTTTATTTATTCTCACCACAAAAATTTCCCAATAAAAATGTCTTTTATTCTATTTATTATCCTACCTCTTATTCCCACTTTATATAATCTGATAATCAATCATTCCTTCCGCATCATATCATGTGTGTCATTCTACATCAAAAAATACAACTAGTACACTTTTTGACTTGAGCTTTCCTCAAAATTGCATCCATAGTTGTTCTTCCTCTTTTGAACACACCCTTATTTTGACAATACCTCCTCTTCTTTCTGTATATTTTTTCCATGGTCTTTCATAAATGTGAGGCTAATGCTTTTGGTAAGTAACTTAGTGGATTAGGAGGATCTTTATCAGGTTTGCGTATTGGTGTAAAAACTGCCTACATCCACGATTCTGGTAGTTTCGCTCTTTCCAATACATGATTAAAGAATTTCAAAATAATTTACTCTTCTACTCAAATTAGACAACATGACATAACGCATCTGATTCTTCTCAGGTGAGGTTTTTTAACCCCTTGACGCACACAATTCAATTTAGTCATAGTAAACACTTTATTCAGTGTATACATAACCTCTCCATCCATCTTCATGTCAGTCATACCTAATGCTTCCATACTCTATGCCAATGTATCCTCTTTCTTCCTCTTCCCTTCAACAGCTACAGTATATTGGCTGAGCAGTGTCCTTTATGAAATGTATTCACTAACATCTTTGCTTTTTCCATATTTGATACTGTAGCTTTCTGCTCTTCATATAGCACTGGGTATTTAACCTTCCTGCTAATATCTTGCATTTTTTAATTATCTTCCATACTTTATCAACAGGTGTTTTCAGTCCTACTTAGCCACAAAAGTTACACTACTATTTTTGTGTTGCTTTCCTAATTGTTTTGGAATAATTCATTGTAACAAAATGCAAATCACTTCTAAAAATTTAGGCAACTTTACATCCTTTGAAGCATTCATTTTAAATATTAAAACAGATTCCAACACAATTATAGTGCTAGTCTACAGACCACCCGGCCCATATTCATTGTTCATGTCTGAATTTAGCAACCTTTTATCTGACTTGGCTATAAATTATGATCACGTAGTACTGATGGGAGATTTTAATGTACACATTGATGTGGAAACTGACACTTTTAGCAAATGTTTTACTTATTTGTTAAATTCAGTAGGATTTTGTCAGAATGTCAAAGGTCCAACTCATAATCATAACCACACATTAGATTTAATTATAACTTACAAAGTTGAAATTCAAAATTTAATTATTACTCCATTAAATGAAGTTATTTCCGATCACTACTTAATTACATTTGATTTAGTCCTGCCCTTACCAGCACACTCACAGATTAAAACAAAGACAGTGCGACATCTAGATTGTAATTCTGCTTCAAAATTTATAGATACTTTGAGTAAGTCGAGTGTAATTGTGGAAAACCATTTAGATCAGTTAACATCAAATGTAAACACAGAAAACAATTTAGATCAGATCAATTTAGATCAATTTAGATCATAATATGACCTTGAGAGATGCTTTGGACACAGTGGCTCCCCTTAAAACAAAAGTGATCAAAGCACATAGAAACTCTCCCTGGTTTAATGAAAACACTCAAGCTCTTAAATTAGAGTGTCGAAAACTGGAGCGCAGATGGAGAACAACAAAGCTACAGGTCTTTCAAATTGCATGGACAGAGAGTGTTAATAAATATAAAAAAGCTCTCTTTAAAGCTCGGTCAGAATATTATTCTACATTAATAGATAGCAATAATAAAAATCCTCGGGTACTGTTTAGAACAGTGGCTAAATTAACAAATGGAAATTCAGATCAACAGTGCAAAATACCAACAGATATTAGCAGTACAGACTTTATGAACTTCATCAATGAGAAAATTTAAATTATAAGATCCCAGATCTCTGCATCACAATACAAACCAAATACTAACTTAGCAGACCCTGTCTCACATTGCACTCAGCACTTTAGTAATTTTAATCCTGTAACTGAGCAGGAAGTCTTAAGTTTAATTTCTAAAATGAAGCCCACTACTTGTTCCCTAGATCCAGTGCCAACAAAACTAGTAAAAAGTGCAATGGATATTCTTGCAGCGCCTATCCTAAACATTATCAATAGTTCATTATTGCATGGCACAGTACCTGATACACTAAAAGTGTCAGTCATTAAACCATTACTTAAAAAGTCAGACCTTGACCCACATATACTAAATAATTATAGGCCTATTTCAAATTCTCTAAATTCTCTAAAATACTAGAAAAAGTAGTCGCCAGTCAGCTTCAGACACACCTTATGCATTAGAATTTATTTGAGAAATTCCAGTCTGGTTTTCACACTGGTCATAGTACAGAAACGGCACTAACACGGGTTGTAAACGACATTCTGCTATCCTCTGATGAAGGAAACTCCACTATAATTATGTTGTTGGACTTAAGTGCAGCGTTCTCGCTTGGTTTAGTTCTTACTTATCAAATCGATTCCAATATGTACAGAAATGTGCTGACAGTACTCCATCATTATACACAGAAGTTCAATATGGTGTCCTGCAGGGCTCAGTACTGGGACCTTTACTGTTTTCTCTTTACATGCTTCCACTGGGATCTCTCATTAGGAAACATAATGTTAATTTTCACTTATATGCAGATGACACCCAGTTATACCTTTCATTTAAATCAAATGAAGTTTCTCCAATGTTGTCTTTAATTAGTTGTGTTAGTGAATTAAAGGAGTGGATGAATGAGAACTACTTGTCTTTAAATACAGATAAAACAGAGATGTTAATTGTTGGAGGGAATGATGCTGATCACAACAATATTTTGTCATCATTTAACTCAGTTGGAATCCCAATTAATTTTACTGAATCAGCCCACAATCTAGGAGTTATCTTTGACTCTAGCATGTCATTTAAAGTGCATATTACAAAGTTGTCCAAAACATGTTTTTCTTCCATCTTAAAAATGTTAGGAAATTAAGGCGCTTTTTAAATAAACAGGATTCTGAGAAACTAATTGTTTTAGTTTGGGAAAATGGTTCCAAGGTTTTAAGAGAAAATAAGCAGGCAGGAATCAGAGAGGAAAGGTCCAATACTTCAATTGTGTTTACTTGTTCAAATATAATATCAGTTACATACAATATAATAGCAATATACATGCAGATATAGGAATTGTACTATTGACTTACAGTAATATATATATATATATAAATTATACTATACTTACAGTAATATCAAAAGACCCAGAGCCATCATCCTAGACCAGTAGACTGAGGGAGCCCGCGTGTCAGTCTCGTCAGAGGATCAACTCGTGAGCCTGGTCCAATACCGGGCGGTGTGCACGTTCCCCACGGTTGAGCTTCCAAAGAAACTGAGGGCGGAACCTTCCCTTATATACTAATTGAGTGTCCTTGCCCAAAATGGCTTACGTGTAAGCAGTGTATACAGAAGTGATCAGTTTCTGCACACCTTCTTCCCACGGGACATCTTATGTGTTATCTCTACTAAGCCTAAAACAATCCTTCTTAGAGACATCAAAACAACTTACAGAAAAACATCTTGCATTAATTAACCTTTCCCTAAAACATTCTGAAACCCTCTATGAGAAACAGGCTTTTGCACATTCTTTCGCTATCATCCCAAACATTCCAATCTTTGTAGCTGGTTTTGCACTGAAGCGACCAACCCCCTCTTACTCCTTTATTTCATCCCTTCTCCTGTTACAGAGAAAACCTTTATATTACAATCGGTCCCTCGCTCAGCGCAAAACCAGCAACCTTGTCTGTCGTGCTCTATTATTAATACGTTTTAAAACACAAAACACATAGCAATTAAATATAGTCATTAAAGCAATAATAATAATAAGCAGCACCAAAGGGTGGAGGAAAACTGACAACATTGTGGATGCCTTTGGTGACCAACCTGTAAAGATTGACCACCACGCATTTACAGATTCACCTTCAATTTTGGTCCCTAAAATTTGTAATTGAGACGTCGTCATGACTGTCTGTACAGTAAGTGCATCTACATGTTTTTGATGTTTAGCAGCCAATTCTTTTAATTGCAGGGAGCTATTTAATAGACGTTCAGCTACAGCCAGTGAAATTGAGGTCGGAGCATGCCAGACTTGCCATTGGACCTTGGTAAGATGGTTTTTAGTGGTGTAATTATTCAGATAGTAAGAATTATTTGCTATTTGCCAAACATATACATTATCAAGACATCCAGAAAACGGAACCTGTGGCAGCCTACGATTAGCGATGGTGGTGGAAACACAGAGTCGGTGAGGTCCCACTTCATACAGAGTGGTGTTCTGATTAACTAGTCTCCAATTACAGGTGGTTGCTTTACCTGAAATACATGGGTTTTCCTGTCCTGACATCAATCCACAGAACATACCAATATTGGTGTGTTTGCAATTTCGTAAATCATATGTTTTGTTAGTTTTAGATTCTAGCCACTCACCATCCAATTGCAGCTGCCAAAAGTGTCCGTGTGCAACAACAGGTAAAACGTGATATCTACACAAGGTTATCATAGTGGTAACATTATATTGAAACCAATACCCATTACATATTGTATCATTACACCTAGTATCTTCAGGTTTAACCGTTAACCATAAGCTACTGCTAATGTTCCATATATCTTGCCATATTTGCATATTATTAGTCCTTAAAGCCATTTGCATGTTATTTTTCTGTATCTGTGCTTGTAATATGTTAAAAGTGCATACAGTCCAGTTCATGAAAGTTGAGACATTTAGCCATCGAATGTCATTGCTAGCCATGATTATCCAATCTGAAGCGCGTTGTTCCCAGTTTACTGTTTGCTGATGAGAGACCATGGACTGAGGTAACCACCTAGCCATTTGGTCTGCCACTTTGTGAGTATGTCGTCCCACATTCTCAAGCTTGTTTGCAGTTATTTCATTATCTATGGTGTTTAAAGTTCCTAGGGTGGTGCCAACCCCTCCTAAGAAAGTGTCATACCATGCCCGTTTAGCACGCTTACACTGTGGCAACAGTGGAAATGTCACTTGCCATGTAACCTTAGTCCTTTTTGCTGTCATAGAAACAAGTTTACATGTGTCAATTATTGGTTCTACATGTGACTGTCTTGTTATGGGGGTTCTGGCCCACACGGCTATAGCAAGCATTGGTATAGTCCTGTTAATAATTTCAGTTGCATTGATCCAGCCAATGGGCCCAGTCTTATTAGAGGTGTATTCGCCTGATGTTGCATTGACCTCGCACTGTACCTTGGAGCCGTTCCAGGGCCCCATACACCAAGTTACTTTCGACGTCCAGGTAATATTTAAGTTTTCAGAGCACTCAATCAGATACTTCTGTGGTTTTACCCCCAGCACCTTCAAGTTCGAGGATTAGATGGTGCACCCGTCACCAGTCGTAATTGTGAGGACATTGCAAGACTGATTCTCCGGACACGTCGTGTTCTCCTGCCGTCTAGATTTAGTGGAATTGTTCCACCACCATCGGACCTGAGTCGTCTCCATTGCCTCGCCTCCTAATGTGGTGGCTCCTACTTCATTCAGAACACCCCCAATTCTGTAAAACAAGAACACAGCATGTTGCACCCACTCCTCACTCCCGTCTATAGCAGTGTTTTACAGGAACATTTACCCATGCTTCTTCTCCATTGTATAGAACAGTTACAATCAAATCCTGTCCCATTGCGATGATTTCTGCCGGGCGGGGTGGTCCATGGGGTTGTTTAACCCACACCTTCGCCCCATTAACCAATTTAGGAGCATCTGTTGATCCAAATCCCCCCACATTCCGGCCAGTCTTAACTACTGGTGCAGTACTTTCCTGCACTTTTCCCATGTGAACTGGTATTATTAACAATTGCGCTATTCGATCTCCCTTAGTCAATTTGATTGGATCCCCCATTGAGGATTGTAACAGAACTTTGACGGTCCCTTGGTAATCTGCGTCGATTACGCCTGCTAGCACAGTGACTCCCTTTAGCGCTAGACTTGATCTTGGGCATACATGCCCGTAGTGTCCCTTCGGGATTTTCACCCCTATCCCTGTATTAATTATAGTTACTCGTTCGGTGACTGTCTCATCCTGTATCGCATAGAGATCTAAGCCTGCTGCCCCCTCACTGCCCCTAATGGGTAGTTTTGCGTCTGGATGCTCTATCCAGATCTGTATTGGCCCGTCTGCGTCCATTTTACAGATCTGAAATTTCATCCTCTGCAACGGAGTTGAACCTGTTGCAAATGGGCGATTATTGAGCGCGCAAACCGCATCCACTAAATGCTCCTTCCAGTTTTGGAGCGTTCCCCCTCCTCTCTTACGCAGCTGAGTTTTCAATAACCCGTTAACTCGTTCCACTAACCCTGCGGCCTGCGGATGATAGGTTACATGGTATACCCACTCTACCTGTCTTTCCGCCACCCAGCGCTTCACTTTCCATCCTGTAAAGTGCGTCCCGTTATCTGATTGAACCTGCAATGGGAGGCCATATGCCAATTCTACCTTTTGAAGGGCCAATAGGGTGGCCTCTTGGTTGGCATGTGGGCAGGGATGTACCACCAATACTCCGGAGTATGTGTCCACCACCGTGCATGCATACTCACACCCTTTGGACCTAGGCATGGGCCCAATAAAATCAATTTGCCAAATTTGTCCTGGTTCCCGCCCCCTGTTAATATGTCCCATTACTGGTTGCAATACCGGGAGCTTCTGCTGATGCTGACATGTTTCACAATTTAATCCTACCTCCCTCGCTTTGTCTATAGTTAGGGCCACCCCCCTCTCTGCTGCCCACTTTACAGTAGCAGCCGCCCCAAGGTGACCCCCCCTCTCATGCGCCCACTTTGCCATGTCTGTTCCATGTTCCATTATTGTTACTGTCGCGGTTTTGGTTTGGGCATCCGCCACCGCGTTAAAAAGAGCGTCTGCATCCGTCCCTTTTGTATGCGCGTCCACGTGCGACACCGTGATGTTAGGATTATTGGCAGCAATTTCCCAAATTTGTTCCCACATCTCTCTCCCCCAAACGTCCCTTCCTTTGATTGCCCACTTATTTTTCTTCCATGTGGGCATCCACACCCCTAGCCCGTTTGCCACGGACCATGAGTCAGTGTAGATATGACAGGGACTAAGCTTTTCCTGCTGTAATATCATCGCTACTGCCTGTAGCTCTGCCCACTGACTGCTCTTTCCTTCTCCCCTCCCTTCCAGCATTTTCCCAGTGTGAGGATTATACGCCACCGCTTTCCAGCAGCGCTGCCCCCCCACCACTCTGTAACTCCCATCGGTGAACCAGGCGTGCTGTTTTTGCTCGTCTGTCAGGGTATCGTATAACTTACCCCATTTCACCAGCGACTCCTCCTCGTGAGTAACCATTATTATTTCCTCACCTTCCTCTGGTACCTCTGCCACTTTCTCGTGTAATACAGACACACCGGTTGCGCCGGGCTTTGCCCGGTCAGCTATGTACCATTTCCATTTGATTATGGTGTTTTCTTGGGCTGCCCCCACCCTGTGAGTTTTGGGGTTGCTCATTACCCATGTCATGATCGGTATCTGCGGTCGCAAAAGGACCTCATGTCCTAGTGTCAGTTGTTCTGTGTCTATGAGTGCAAGATAACACGCCTGCAATTGTCGTTCGAACGGAGTGTAGCGTGAACATGCATCTGCTAATTTTTTAGACCAGAACCCTAAAGGTCTGCGTTTCCCACTCTGCTTTTGCCACAAGCTCCAGTTAGCATAGCACTCGGTTGAGGACACCTGCAATTCTAGAGGCCCATCCTCCACCCTTGCCAGGCTCCCTGCCTGCACTATCGCTTCCTTGGCCAGCGCGAAAGCCACCTGCGCTTCTGGTGTCCATTCGAACGTATTCTTTTTACGTGTGATCTTGTATAACGGCCCCAGAATTTGCCCCATGTGCGGTATATGGTGTCGCCAGTATCCAAATAGCCCCACAAATTTCTGCACATCCTGCTTTGTTTTTGGGGTTGCAAAGTGAACGACTTTGTTGCGTACCTTTTCCACTATCTCTCTTTCTCCCTTGTTCCACTGAATCCCCAAAAACTTAACCGTGTGAGAGGGTCCTTGTATTTTTTGTGGGTTAGTTTCCCATCCCTTGCTTTTCATGTGTTCTACTAATGAGGCTATCGCCTCTCCTACCTGCCCCTCTGTCTCCCCCTGCACCATGATGTCATCGATATAATGGGTGATTGTGAGGTCCGCCGACCTTTTCCACTCATCTAAATGTTCTGCCACCAGCCGGTGACAGATGGTTGGGGAATGTAAATACCCCTGTGGCAGGCGTGTGAAAGTGTATTGTCTCCCCAGCCATGTAAATGCAAACTGATCCTGCTTATCCTCAGGGATGGGGATTGTGAAAAAGGCATTTGCCAAGTCTATCACCCCGTAACACTTTCCCTTACTTGCCTGAATTTTTTCTATCAATGTAATAGTGTCAGGCACCGCCGCCGTCAGGGGCGGTGTGTGCTTATTTAGTTCTCGGTAATCTACCGTCATTCGCCAAGTGCCGTCTGACTTTTTAACAGGCCAGATTGGATTGTTCCACTTAGTGGTTGCTCCCCTCAACACTCCTACGTTCAGGTAATCTTTTATTGCAGCCTGGATTTCTTCCTGCCCTCCTGGAATCCTATACTGTTTTTGACACACTACCTTTCGGGCGATTGGGATGGGGAACGGTGGTATTTTCAATTTCCCCACTGTCACTGCTCTAACTTTCTTTGGGCCCCCAAAGGAAAATGTCCCCTCATTGGGGAGATGAAGAGTCATCCCCCGTAAAATGTCCATCCCTATTATATACTCTTTCACTGGGGTGATTAGTACGGGGTAGGGTCTCATGGGCAACTGACCAATTTGTAACATCACCGTCACCTGAGTGGCAGGGATGTCCGTTCCCCCGATCCCCTGCACTGTCAATCGTTTCCCCTTGAATTTAGATGGATTCCCATATATTAAAGTGGCCTCCGCACCCGTATCGATGAGAGCCTTTACTATTTGTTTGTTTTTAGTTTCCCAATGTATCGTTACCGGTACAAAAGGTCCAATGTCCGCATCGTGCCAATTTAGAGCTCTCACCTGTGCTTGGCCCCATCCCTAACAATCTCGTGCTGTGCGTTCTAATTCTTCGACGGGATATAAAGTCCTTCCTTTATTTTTCCCTTTCCCTTTTCTTTTAGCTTTCTTCCCTCCTTTCTTATGTTTACTCTTGCGCCGGTTTTTCCCCCTGTCTTCCTCCTCCTCCTCCGAGGAGCTCTCGGAAGATGAAGAGGGGCCAGTTTCATCACGCTTCTTACTCAACTTTTCCCACTCAGCAAAAGTAAGAACTTCGTCATGCTTTTTACTTAATTTTTCCCATTCAGCGAAGGTAAGAAGTGAATGTACTTCTGCCTTTGCTACTCGTTTCTTTATTCCACCAGACTTATCTATAAGTCCTTTTTTCTTTGCCCTGTCCAGGAGTACTCCTGTAGGCTGTCCATCTATCTCTTCCTTAGGGACTTTAGCATTAATTAACGCTCCCCATAACTCCTTCCTATTCACTCCCCCTGTTCTATAGGCGCTATCCCTTGATGTAGCCCCAGTGGGTTGTGTTGCAGCTGTCCCTGGCGGGGCTCCTCCCCACTCCCCCAGGTCACCTAAATCCCGTAATTTGGCTACAACTTCCCCCACTCCTGCACCTACCTCATTCAGTAAAAGAGTCATTATTATTCCTTTCAAGTTAGCAGGGGCTGTTTTTATTAGGATGGTCCTGGCTATAGATGTAAATGGGAACACATCTAACTGATCCGCTTGGCCCGCTACCACGGCGTCCCTCATGGCCAATTCTCTAACCACTCGAATCGCCTGCTGCAAAGTCGTCCATGGTTTTACTTCAGGCCAATTCTGTGGGTGTGGATATATTTCATACGCTGCGTTCGCCGCCAGCGCCAGCAACGTGCTGTCCCCATCTAACTTAGTCAATTCTTGTCTCATTGCTTGTTTAAAACAGGAATCGACAGCATAATCTGTAAATTCAGTACCATCCCCCTTATCCAGTGACACATGCCCGGCTCCTGCATCATGCAAGCGTACGAGCCATGTGTCTACTGGCTCATTTCGCCCTTGTGCATAACGTGATCTAAATCCTTCCCTTTCTTGTGCAGTATAATTTTCGAAAACATCTCCCCTCCTAACATTACCATGTGCGTCAGTAAAAAGTCTGCGACGCATCACGGGTTTAGCCTGTAAAGGCAGAGGATCAATTACCGACCCTGCATCGGGTCCGTCATCATCCTCATAATCATCATCCCAAATGTTACCGTCCCATTTTTCAGGATCCCACTCATGGACGTTAACTGCGACTACAAACGCTTTGATCTTCGCAACATCTGGTCTATGCTTCTTTTTCGCATTCACCTTGGCTATGCAAAAGGCTGCCTTTTCCGCCATCCCCTCGGCTCTCTGTACCCGCGGCAATAATACAGCTACCTGGGATTCGGCCATTGAGGCCCGCCCTAACGCATCCGCCAAGTCCATTTGCATTTTCTTAATCTCCCTTTCTTTTTCGTCTATCAGACTGTCCAGATTTTTAACCGCAGTTAGCAAAACCCACCCTCTCGTCTGCAAGCCCATTATGGGTTCCTTTGCAGATACCTGACATTTCTTAAGCGCAGCTAGCACATTCACTGGTGTTGGGGGATCCAAGCTCTGCCAATATTGTGCTAATCCCCCCCCACATCTCAATTCTCTGGCGCAGTCTTACCATACCGTTTCCTCCCAGCCTGGGAGAGGTAAAGGAGCTGCGCCAGGGTTTTTATCCTTTTTCTTAAACATCTCTGATTTCCTTTGCCTCACTTAATAATTCAATATTTTACCAAATTCCCCAAAATCCTGCCGACTACGCCACAATGTTTTAGTTTGGGAAAATGGTTCCAAGGTTTTAAGAGAAAATAAGCAGGCAGGAATCAGAGAGGAAAGGTCCAATACTTCAATTGTGTTTACTTGTTCAAATATAATATCAGTTACATACAATATAATAGCAATATACATGCAGATATAGGAATTGTACTATTGACTTACAGTAATATATATATATATATAAATTATACTATACTTATAGTAATATCAAAAGACCCAGAGCCATCATCCTAGACCAGTAGACTGAGGGAGCCCGCGTGTCAGTCTCGTCAGAGGATCAACTCGTGAGCCTGGTCCAATACCGGGCGGTGTGCACGTTCCCCACGGTTGAGCTTCCAAAGAAACTGAGGGCGGAACCTTCCCTTATATACTAATTGAGTGTCCTTGCCCAAAATGGCTTACGTGTAAGCAGTGTATACAGAAGTGATCAGTTTCTGCACACCTTCTTCCCACGGGACATCTTATGTGTTATCTCTACTAAGCCTAAAACAATCCTTCTTAGAGACATCAAAACAACTTACAGAAAAACATCTTGCATTAATTAACCTTTCCCTAAAACATTCTGAAACCCTCTATGAGAAACAGGCTTTTGCACATTCTTTCGCTATCATCCCAAACATTCCAATCTTTGTAGCTGGTTTTGCACTGAAGCGACCAACCCCCTCTTACTCCTTTATTTCATCCCTTCTCCTGTTACAGAGAAAACCTTTATATTACACTAATTCATGCATTTATCTCTAGTAGGATTGACTACTGCAATGCGGTGTTCACTGGATGTTCAAACTGTTCTTTATACAGCCTCCAGTTAATCCAAAATGCGGCTGCAAGAATTATTACAAGAACAAGAAAATACGAACACATAACTCCAGTTCTTAAATCCTTACACTGGCTCCCGGTTAAGTTTAGGGCAGATTTCAAAATCCTTCTTTTAACATATAAAGCATTAAATGGTCAAGGTCCAGCTTACTTGTCTGAACTTATCATGACTTACAAACCTGAGCGCACATTAAGATCTCAAGATGCCAGTCTGCTTATGATTCCAAGGATTAATAAAATAACAGTGGGAGGTCGAGCTTTTAGTTACAGGGCCCCTAAACTGTGGAATGGTCCGCCTGCTACTATAAGAGATGCCCCTTCGGTCTCAGCTTTTAAATCCCGGCTGAAGACTCACTACTTCAGTTTAGCATATCCTGATTAGAGCTGCTGATTAACTGTACAGACTGCATCTCTGTTGTTAGTCATTAGCACTTAAACATAAGTAACATGACAGTTATAATTGTATAATAACCCTCACTTATTCTGTTTTTCTTCTTGGTACTCAAATGTGGCACTTGGTGCCATGGCCCACCTGCCAAGTTGTTTTGCCTGCCTAAGAAAAAGTCATCCCAGATGGAGGATCACAGGAATCGTGGGAAAGAGGGGTCCTTTCATCGGATTGGCTGGCCCAGCGCTGTTTCACCCGTGGAATGGCCAAATGGGGGAGGCAGCTTAAAGGATGAGGTCTCCAGGACTCTACACAAATCCAAATCTTATTATGGGATATATCATCTACTTTTAAATTCTGCTCTGTACTTCTAAAATTTATATTTTTTATTTCTTACTATATTGAGAAGTTGTTCTGTTCTGTGTACTGCATTGTATTGTATTGACCCCCTTCTTTTGACACCCACTGCACGCCCAACCTACCTGGAAAGGGGTCTCTCTTTGAACTGCCTTTCCCAAGGTTTCTTCCATTTTTTCCCTACAAGGGTTTTTTGGGAGTTTTTCCTTGTCTTCTTAGAGAGTCAAGGCTAGGGGCCTGTCAAGAGGCAGGGCCTGTTAAAGCCCATTGCGGCACTTCCTGTGTGATTTTGGGCTATACAAAAATAAACTGTATTGTATTGTATTCTAATAAATATTTTAGTATACCGGTACTATTTGGTTCAGAATATTTTTTTCTTGTTTTCCTGCTCTAAAAACTGGGTGCGTCTTATGGTCAGGTGCGTCTTATGGTCCGAAAAATTCGGTATGTCCCTGCAAAAGTGCTTCAGCTTAGTTGTAAGTACCCTAAGGTACAAATGAAACACACGGTTATTGATTCACCACTGAAACAAAATGTCAGAACACCATCTGGGCAGTTTTTGGGTAAATCATTTATGTCAGTATACATGGGGCATTCGTCTCCTTTTCTGAACTGTATTTTTTAAAATAGGTTATTAAAAACCATGAGATCCACTTTTATGTACAATGTCAGCAACTAAATGATAAAAAGTAAAAACTAATTCTAGTGCCTGTCATATGTGGGCTTATTTTAATGTCACATTTAATTATGTCTGCATCAATTTAAGATATGGAATAATATATGTATTATTATTTTTGGATGATTTGCCATAGTTAAATGAAAACCAATGTCAATAACAATCGAACTGGAATATACTTTTTAAATTAAAAAAATATACATATTCCAACATTTAGAATTGTCTTTCAGAAGACAGACAAGAACTTGTGCAAATTAAAACAATTGCTGCAAGGTCACAATTTAGAGGATGCATCAGCAAGACAAAAGAGCTGGTGTGTCAAGTAGCATCTGAGACCAGTCACCATTCGGGGGGGATGTGGAAGTGGTACAGAGCTATAAATACCAGGGGGTTCACAAGAACAACATACTGGGTTAGATTGATACCACAGGGGCACTGTATAAGAAGGGCAAGAGCAGACTGTACATGCTAAGGTGACTTTGGTTTTTTGTACAGCAAGCGCTTGGAAATATTCCATCAGTCCATAGTAGTCAGTGAGGTGTTCTGTACTGCAGTCTCTTGAGGAAGCAACCTGAGCTTGAAAGAAGTACAATGCTTGTACAAACTTATCAGGAAAGCTTCCTCTATCTCAGGGTGAACCCTGGATACACTAGAAACTGCTGTGGAAATGAGGGTGGTGGCAAAATTGGATTTCATCATAAAAAAATCTCTTCAAAGGGGCACTCTCTTGGAGCACTTTTATCCACAGGCTCCTTCCACTACTGTGAGCTAAGAAGCATGTCTGGGGTCTGTTCTGCCCACTGATATCAGGCAATTCAATGCATTTACCCAATGTGCTTGTTAAGTTTGTTTTAATTTATTTATTGATTGATTGGCTTTATTATCTGATATGTGAGTCTTTACCCTTGTTTTTTATGTTCATGCTGCTGTATGTATTTTAATATCCAAATGTTTATCTACTCTAGTCTAATTTTAGAAACCATGCAAAGAAAATGAGAAGAGCCTACAGACCCAAGAAGCCAAATTATTCTTTTCAAGTCTGGTGGAAAAAGTATACATTTAAATTGTATCATGTTTTATACATATTTTGTTTTGATATTTGAATTAAACACCTTTCTTGTTAATAGTAGGAAGCACTAGAGACAGTTACAAGAAAGAGATTTCTGAATCTTGCATAAGAACAAATAAAGAGGATATGCGCAAATTTTGGAACTAGTAGACCAACTACCATTCTAGCTGAACTGGACATGAAGGCACTGTGAAGGTTTCCAGTGTTCTGCATTCACGAATACAGAGAATGAAAAAAGAAAATTGGCATCTCAAACAAAATGTCATTCAAACCTTAAAAGCTATAAAGTCTAGACACATATGCTTTGCTTTTTATCATAGAATATGTTCTGTTAGGTTTCATATGCAAAAAATACTCAAAGCCTAAGTCTTTTAAAATAAAGTAAAGTAAAAACAGATTTTGATTACATTTTAGGGCAACTAAATGAAAGAAAAAATGTATCAGGAAAACTGCTGTGGAACAATGCATAACAAAAAAAGCTGAATCTTCCTACTATACTTAATATAATATGATAAGGCACAGCTTCAAACCATGTCTTTGCTATTGGAGTGTAGCTGCGTAACCAACTACAGTCATTTTATAATATCATGTTATTATTCTAGTAATTGCACTTGCTTATTTTAATTTCAGCTTTCAATCCCAAAAAATGTAATAAGGAATCCTGTGCATTGTAATTCTCAAATGATATCTTTTCTTAGCTAGGTATTGTCTAGCAGGTTGTAGGAGCTGGTGATCACAGGATCAAGACCCAACAAAAGAACACTTCAATGTTGAACATGAAGAAAATATTGTCAGTATGTGTCACTATACATTCATTTCTAAATGCTGGGATAAAAGTAAAAAAAATAAGGAAATAACATGAGAAAAACACTCTATAATATAGGTTTGTAGTATTGTGGTTCAATTGGAAATATTCTGTAATATTGGGATCATAGTTCTTTTGTATTTGCTCATGTTTTTCCTCCAGCTAACCTAAAAATGTTAGACCACCAAACTAAATGATATTATAACCTGAAACTACTAAGATCCAAATCCCTGCTGTATTGCTTCTTGGCATTTTAATTCTTTGTCTTTCAGTATTTTCCACCTGTGCCTTTCTAGTTCATGGCTGCTAAAATGGTTTTTATTTGTCAACAACCTTGCATGCTTCCTAACATCTATATATGTAATTATATGTCATTCTTTTTTGAAAGAATTAAGTATAATTAAATATAAATAATAGAATCACTTTAATCATCAGTTCTGAAATGTGGATATTTTTTTCAGTAAAATATATTCCACAAATCATCGAAATTCCTGTGCACTTTTTTTCTTATAGGTTTGCATCTTGCAATCCTTGGGGACCTTTTGAATTTTCATAGTGACACAACTCTATGGCATGCAAAATTTAGAGTAAGCAGTTGGCATAATTACATATTTAGGGTTTCATTTAAATATTCCATCTACCTTATTCTTCTTATTTTACTTTCAGCTGCTCCCATTATGGGTTGCCACAGTGGATCACCTTTTTCCATATCCTCCTGTCCTCTGCATCTTCCTCTGTTATTTCAACCTACATTATTCTAAATATGCATATTCTGACTAAGGACTTATTTGGAATATGTCATACTATTTTAATTGTTTATTTATTTTCACGTTTTTACTATTTTCATCATATGAACTTTTAGTAAACTTTCCTTTAAGAAATGTACCACTGATAACGTTTGACAAGTAAATGATGAGATTTGTATAACCTTCTAATAACATTTTGTACTGGAGACTTCATAATATTTGTTGTAGAATTAGAAATGTCAACAACTTTTAATACTTGTGACAATTAAGAGTACAAGACATCATAAAGGTTTGGGGCAGCCACCCGTATATTGGTTTTCCCAGCTGCAAAAGGGTTTTAAATCAGAAGCGCAATGTGCATATCACAGAGTCCAAAATAGAACTGACTATAGTAATCCAAGATGGAGGCTTTAAAGGTCTGGAGAGGAACTGATGTCATCAAAATGCCCGGAACCAGATGTGACGTCATCAAAGGGGCCGGCTTCGGGAGTGACGTCAGCAAAGGGGCCGGCTTCGGAAGTGACGTCAGCAAAGGGGCCGGCTTTGGAAGTGACATCTTCTGAGGCGCCGGAACCTTGCAGGATTTCCCGGGAAAGGTCTGTAGGGAACTGAGACAGACAGTCAGCACACTCCGTCGCCCCCAACTCAGACCCTTTAGCTGCCTCCTACTCGCACGTGTGTGACAAGGCCCCCGCCCTGCCCAGACCCATTGGGTCAGGCGTCCTGCACTGAGAGGTCGTGAGCACAGGAGAGAGCATCAGCGTTGGCATGGAGAGAACCCTTACGATGAATTAGCGAAAACATGTAAGGTTGAAGGTCAAGAAACCACCTAGTGACCGGTGAATTCGACTCCTTGTTCATATCATTGAAATATTATTTTGGACATACCCTTTTTATTTTGAAAGATCTGCTTTTTTCTCTTTTCTTAATATTTAGTGCCACATTTACTAGATGTCTTTAGTATATGAATAATAAATAAGTAGTGGTGATTTGAGTTGTATAGACAGAACCATGGTAAAGGTTCAAAATGAAAGTGGTAACCATTGTTTGTCTACCATGGTACATATTATAGACTGCACCACATTATCAGTTTAGATGGCATTATGGCATATTTACCTTTGGTACTTGCTTCAGAATCCCATGGTATGGTCATCTTATGGTAAAATTACATATCTGTGCCATGTAATGGTGGTACTATGGTAAATTTACCGGTTTCAAAATCCAGTGTTGCATACATCATGCATTACCATAGGACTTTTTATAGGGGAAAATCAGCAAAGCCAGCACAGCCAATCTTACTCTAACTGCTGATGTTACACATTTACAAAACAGATGCCCATTGTTTTGTGTCTGTAGTTATAACTATGTCAGAATATTATTAGCTGATGATTGATTATCTTGATTTAGCTGACATATTCACTAAATGTGAGCCAGAGTGTATTTTGCCAACTGGGGTCAATCCTTCCACAAAAGAGTTAAATTCAAGATATCTGACCAAACACTCCTCACTCCTTTCAGTTATGATTAACAGCTTTTGGTTTATTTTTGTTTCTTAATAATGTAGTAAACCGTGCACTCATTCATGCCTTATTTACAACCCATAGATGCAAAGGAATATTCTGCTTTTATCATATTCAGAAATGACATTTTCTCTTTTTCTCTAGGAGCTTATTAGCACTATAACTTTCAACAGGTCCATCATGTATGAAACAGTTTTAATATTCATTTTTCAAGGTATCATTTTTACATACCCCATGTCTGGTATGCTCCTATGTCATCTGAGTGTTACACATGTTGTTAAAAACATGGCTACCTCAGTGGCATCAGAGCTTTCTCCATCACATTTAATTGACAAAGAGTGCAACCACAGCAACATCTGGAAATATTCTGGTTTTGTGCTAAATGAAGATAGTAAACCCATACTCATTCAAACCCATCTGCAAGTTGTGCTACTGCACAATACAGACCATGAGGGGAAACACTACCAATTTAGCCAAACATTTAACGCAACACAGTACAGAGAGTTTTGAGAAGTACTTGTTATATTTTTAATTAAGGAAATATATGTATGTGCCTGTTGCATTTGAAGTAAAGATGTTATGTGTGTTTTTAAGTTTGTTAAACGTTTCCCAGATTGAAACAACAATCTGCAATTATTTCTAACTGCTAGTTGTGTTTAGTTCCATACAATTTTTTGAGATTGTGTAGATTGGGGTTGTAAACATTTAGTCGTGCAATTGTTAGAAATCTTTTGGTTTTAACTAGCTCTGGAAAAGTTAACACATTCATTTTTGCAATTAATGTGGCCTCTTTAATGCATTAAAAAATATTGTATCCAGGGCCAGTAACAAGGCAAACACCTCAGGCAGTGCTTTGGTCAGGGCAGCATTTTTATGTATTTTTTTTTACATTATGAAACAATAATACAAATAAGTAAAAGTGTCTACCTGAAGAATTACATACACATCCAGTACTGTATTTATATACTACCTTTAAAAATTTTATTTCATAAAATTTTTAATTAAACGTTTTACATTTCATATTATACAGCTCACAACAGTACACCACATGTCAATATGCAGCACTGGTGTTTATTTTCTTGATTTATACATACTGACATAGGTGCAAGGGAGTGGAAGGAAAGGGGGTAGGAAGGTGATTAAAGTTATGCCTTTTTTCATGTTTCTGTAAGAAGATTGAATCAATGTCATATCATGTAAGTTCTAAATAAGTTACCTTTGAGTGCACTACGGTGGCGCAGTGGGTAGCGCTGCTGCCTCGCAGTTGGGAGACCTGGGGGCCTGGGTTCGCTTCCCGGGTCCTCCCTGCGTGGAGTTTGCATGTTCTCCCCGTGTCTGCGTGGGTTTCCTCCGGGCGCTCCGGTTTCCTCCCACAGTCCAAAGACATGGAGGTTAGGTGGATTGGTGATTCTAAATTGGCCCTAGTGTGTGGTGGGTGTGTTTGTGTGTGTCCTGCGGTGGGTTGGCACCCTGACCGGGTTTGGTTCCTGCCTTGTGCCCTGCGTTGGCTGGGATTGGCTCCAGCAGACCTCTGTGACCCTGTGTTCGGATTCAGCGGGTTGGAAAATGGATGGATGGATGGATGAGTGGCACTAAAACCAAAGTAAGTCTCTAGTATTTAATTCACCAGTCTACCAGCCACCATACAGTGCTGACAGTCCAAATATAATGAAAAACTTCTATGAAATTGAAGTGTAATGATACAAAGATTGCAACATAACCATCCTAGTAATGCCTGGTGTCAGTTTTTAAATGAGATAGCAGCTATGGAGATCTTTTTAGCATTCCAAAAGCAAAGGTGTAGGTAAAGCAGAGTTTTCCAACTGTTTTTCTGTGGTGGCACACTTTTTGTAACTCCAAAAATCCTAAGGCACACTACGATTCTACCAACCATAAAAACATGTGCTAAACTGTCCGAAGGGTCGCAACAAGGGAGGCAAAAAAAAGTAGCTTGTAGATTACCATTCACAGACACAGCACTTAGTGAGCACTTTGGAAGCATTTTCCAGCTGCTTCGTCCCTTTGTCTGCTCATTCATACAGGCCATCCTCACTCTGCTTCACTCCACTGACCCGCTGGGTCCACTGCACTGGAGTCAGAGGCAACTCATATGCCTACTGTCCTTAAGCTCTGTGAGAGTTGCTGGCAAACATGCACCCAGGCAGACAGAGCCCCTGACATGTCTTCTGGCTGCTAAAATGCTGTCTAAGTGCTGTGTCTGCAAAATGGCAATCACAGAGCTGCTTTTATGTCAGCTTCTACAGGTCCTGACAACCTGAGGAACGTGTCTGTCTAAAGTCAGGACCTAGGCACACCAATTGAAAAACACTTGCGTGGAGTATAATGATCAAGTCATTGATGGTGATGAACAATTGAGGATAGTGTTTACAGAGTTTTAACACAAGTTTTAATGTAAGCCCATTTAAAAGATGCTTATTCTTTCAATTAAATTAGCCTTCAGCAGAGCATTCAAAGTTAACAGTCGTTTCGATCTGTTCATTTTTACTTTGACACGTCTGTGTCTCATATGCTAATTTTCTTATTGCCTTCTTTTCAACTTGCCTTTTAGGAAGGCATTCAGTTTCAGGTTGTATATGCTCAAATGGTATTTTGTTAAAAGTTCAGGTTTATGGTCGTTGTTTAAGTTTAAACTATTTCGTTATTTTTTTTTTTATTATTCAATTGTGTTGATTCTACATTAACCTCCCAAGCATTAGACACAAGCAACATTCTGGCTGTGAAAACACTATTAAGCGTTAGTCTTGAGTGTCACTCGGGCAACTATATGGACGTGTCTCACATAAGCGTTAGTCCCAAGGATTACTCAGGCTGTAAAAGTGCCAGCAGCGTTAGTGCTGAGTGTTACTCTGGCAATGGTATAGGCGTTTCTTGCATAAGCAACAGTCCCGAGTGATATGAATCTGTCTTCAGGAAGTGAAATTGAGACAGACAGTGAAACGAAAAGTGATTCTGATGAATCCAAAGGTGACACTTGTGTTTGGGTTTCTGTTGACCATGCTTCAAATAAACCAGCACCACCTCATTTTGATTTTGTGGGGCAACCAGGAATAAAAGTGAACATTGATAACCAAGATCCACTTGAAGTTTTTTCTTGATGATGATGTGATGCGAAAGAATTGTTGTTGAGACGAACTGTTGTGCTGAACAGTGTTGGGTAAAAGACTGTACACCTAAGCAGTTTTCCCATTCAAAGACATATTTTGACAATGTATACAGTAATAGCATCATAATTATTATTATTCATTTCATATTATTATTATTATTAGTAGTAGTAGTAGTAGTAATAGTAGTAGCATAATCATTATACGTTTTATACTTCTGACTTTGTACGTTTAGTGTTTTGTAAGTTTTGCAGTAGAAAGAAGAGATTTAATAGAAATGTAATTTCTCAAGGCAAGAAATTCAACACGTTTTACATGTTTTTTGAGAAAAAAAATGTAACAGTAAGGAGGTTAAATGTGTGATTCAGTGTGTATTTACTTCTTGACTTATGAATTCATTTTATAATTACATGTTTTAATGTTAGTTGCAATTAATTAAATACATTTATGTGATTAATTAGTTCATTTTTGTATCAATTCCCAATATATAAAAGGCATGTAAAAGTGATGATTATGTGCTTTGTTCCAATCTACTTTACAAACAGATAAGTTAAAAATAATTTTGTTTAAAATATAATGCTACACATAAATTTATAATGTCTGATATTTTAAAAGTATTTTAATTATTTAATGGTTTTTAAAGTGATTACAATGGCCATATGCTATTTCATATTCTTTATGTTCATTGATGTCCTATTTCAATGCCACTTTTATTAAACTCACCCTCTTCTATGTTTTTGGTAATATCATCACAAACCTTTGGTTAATATATGACTTAAACACATTGAGTATCTCCTGCCTTTTATGGACATCATACTTTAGCATGTCTGATATGAAATATATACCCTTATTTATGCTTCTGTTGTCACATAACCTTAACTAGAATGATCTATGGACCTTCCTTTACCTAACTAATCAAGAGCATGTGATGTGTGCCTCAATGTGTCTGCAGTAGACATCGTTGTAAGTTCATAAGAAAAAATTATTAAATGGAGCACTGGAAGAACAGTGTTGATGAAAGTAGGCCGTTCACCCCAACAAACATCTCATTTACCTAAATGATTTAATAACATTGAGTCAAGAATTGAAGATCCTTAAATTTCTACTGTCTACAACAATACTTGGTAATTAATTTCATGTGTCTATCTTTGCATTCTCTGTCTGAAGAAAAACTTTCAAATGTTTGTGCAAAATTTGCTCTTTGACAAGTTTCTCTCTGTGTTCTTATTGAAGAATTTATTGTAAAGTAATGGATGAAATCCCCTGTACTAATCCTGTTCATAATTTTAAATACTTTAAGCAAAAAAAAGCAAATCAGCCTAATTGCTTTTCTCACAATATACTCAATGCTAGGTTTTTTTTGTAATATAGTGATCAAAAACAGTATACGGTACTCTAGGTGAGGCCTCACTAGAGACTTGTGTAGCTTAAGCATACCCTCCCTTGACTTGTACTTTACATATTGTGCCATATGACCTAACATCCTATTATACTTCTTAATTGCTTATGTACACTGCCTGAAAGTAGAAAATGAAATCCAATACTATTCCTAGGTCCTCTTTATCTGGTGTGCTTTCAAGTTTTAAAATTACAAGTGTGTATGCATTTCTAACATTCTTACTTCCTACTTATAATACATTACATTTACTCATTTTAAATGTCATCCGCCACAAATCTTCCCAAGCCTGTATGCTGTCCATATCCCTATGTAACAATCTCACCGATTCTGTATTATCTGCCTTTCTACCTAATTTGCTGTCATCTGCAAATTTAATTATATTATACAGAACATTTACATAAATTAAGAAAAGCACTAATGACAGCACCGATTTCTGTTAAACACCAGTTTCAACATCAAGTTTTTAACATCAACATCACCATAACCATTTCTTCTCAGTTCTAAACTAACTTTTTACCTACCTACCAACTGCACCCTAAATTTATTAGAAAAACATGATCTCTATTCTAATGTAATGCCAACTGCTAGTATATAGTACATGTTCTCACTTGGGCTTCACCTTAATACTTATTTCCAATGCATGTTAAGATTAGTGGTCGATAGTTACCCTTTTTATATAATAGGATACTATTTTTTTGGTTCAAGCCCATAGAAATATAATTTAGAATTATATTTGTCAGGGATTTATATATGTGCTCACTAACCTCTTTAGACAAGCTAGGAAATATTTGTATGGAATGATTACAATAAAATTAATAAAATTAAAAAAAAAAGAAAAAAAGACAAGCTAGGAAAAAATGTTTTCTGGCCCTTTTGATTTGTTAAATTTCCGTTTATTTAATCTAAGCGACACTTTTCTGTCTACAATTTCCAAACTGATAACTACTTAGTGCTCCCTGTTACTGTTGAGGTGTAATGGACGACTTCAAATGTGCCGACTTAAGAAAAAGCAATTAACTATTTCACAGTCTTTATATTTTATGATCCTCTTACAATTTCCAATGTACTTTGCCTCCTCCTAGACTGTCTTAATACTAATAAAATACTGGAAGAATCTGTATGGGTCATCTTTTGCTTTTACTGCAACATTTCTTTCTAACTGCCTTTTAAGATTTCCTAACATCATTTTTAACTGTTGCTGTTATGCCTACAAAAGTTCTTTGCTTGATATTTGTCTTCAAAGTGTTCTGATGTGGTTCCAGAATGTACAATAAAACTGCTGACAACAGTGTGCTCATTCACATACTTACATTCAGATAAAACATAACACATACAATATACACATTCCACATTCTGTATATACCACAATATTTTCAAGCATGTTTAATTCAATTCAGTGTTGCAGGGGATCAGCATCTATACTAGATATATTGATCCTTGTATACAATTAAGAGGCACCAATCAACTTAATTTACATGTCCTTAACCATGACTAATCTGCCTAAAGTCTTATTGTTAGTGAATTTTTGAAAGAATTTTTGATGTTATAACAGATCACTTTTCTGATATTTCATAAGTATTCCTGCATAACGTGATGTTGGAATGGCACAGAATAGAGTATTTGGCAGGTTGTTTTACATTGCTTTGGTGCAAAGAATATGGGAAAACTATTATACAGCAGATTAAAAAATGTTATATGGTCAGAGGCACAAACATCAAACTAAGTGTACAGGCTTGAGTATTTTCAACAGTGGTGTTTGTTCTTTTTCCTATTATAGATATCAGAGTTGTGTAGTTTGCTTCCCGGGTTCGATTTCCGGGTCCTCTCTGCGTGGAGTTTGCATATTCTCCCCGTGTCTGATGTGGGTTTCCTCCGGGTGCTCTGGTTTCCTCCCACAGTCCAAAGACATGCAGGTTAGGTGGATTGGCGATTCTAAATTGGCCCTAGTGTGTGTGCTTGGTGTTTTGGTGTGTGTGTGTGTGTGTCCTGTTGTGGGTTGGCGCCCTGCCCGGGATTCGTTCCTGCATTGTGCCCTGTGTTGGCTGGGATTGTCTTCAGCAGACCCCCATGACCCTGTGTTCGAGATTCAGCGGGTTGGAAAATGGATGGATGGAAGTTGTGTAGTAAGAGTAGGAGTTTTAGTGGAGTCAGAGTCACTAAATTCTTATCCAACTCAAGCACTTGAGTCTCAAGTGCTTTAATAAACAGGACTGGAGCAAATTTATAATAGTTTTGCCTTTTTATATTAGTTTTTATTTCTATATTTTTTCTGACCTTACTTGGAAATTCAGTTTAGTTTTAGTTCTCCTTCATCGTATATTTTTAGTTTTAATTTAGTTTTTATTGTACAAAAACATTTCTATTTTAGTTTTATATCTATTAGTTTTAGATTTAGTTTTAGCAATTATGGTATGGTTAAAGAACTACTATGGAGTTTAGTTTTGTGTCACAATCAGACAGAATTGTACACTTTAACAGGTTTGGGCATAATATTAGTTTAATGTTTGTGTTAGCTTACTACACTACGGAGGTATTTTTCGTACGTGGATTACTCGTTTAGCCGGATGTAATTGTTGACGATTTGGCCTGATCCTGGATCTGTCGGCTTTTCGAAACTCTTGCTGGATGTGTTGTCATAGCAACACATCCTAATCCTCAAACCTGCTCGGAGCAGGTTTGTTCGATGTAAACAAGGATTAGCTCACACACTTAATCAGTGTCCATGCGTGGAATTCATTCAGTCATGACTTCGCCATTCATGAATGAGCGACCAATTGATATTGGTGCGCAAATTATAAGAAGAGAATTTCATATAGAGAGGGTTTTGCGCGATCGGCAAGATCCTTTATTGCTCCCGGAGGAAATTGTTTTCGAAAGATACCACTTTAGCCGAGGGGGAATATTGTACCTCAAAAATTTATTAGGACCTTATATTCGAAGTCAAACTCGATGAAGTCGGGCTCTCACAACCACACAGACAGTATGCATTACTTTGAGGTTTTTTGCAAGTGGCACTTTTTTTATATACTGTAGGCGATGCGGAAAATCTATCTAAAAGTGCATTTTGCCAGGCAATTCATAAAGTCTGTTTGGCTCTGAAATATTTCCTTCGGGTTTTCATAGTGTTTCCCGGACACCTGCATGTGCAGACAATAAAAGAGGTGTTTCATGTCATTGCAGGTAGGTAATACACAGGCAAAAACACCCACAGTTCCATAAAGAATCTCACAATCAGCCTAACATTCTCATTACCCAGGATTTCCAAATGTGATTGGGGCACATGGGACTGATCAGAGTGGAGTTTGATTTGGAAAATGTACCTCTCCTCCTTATGAATAATCAGACACAGTGTCTTCATCAAATAATTGACCTTCGTCAATATCTCATTGGTCAGACACTGGTTCTAGGGATATGACATTCCCTGCAACTGACCCAACAAAAAAAGACGGCTATATGGAACATACATTTAGCACACATTGAGGACAAATATATGCAATGACCATCCTTTACCTGAAATGAAGTGACCACTGCATCCTGCCACTGGTTCTGAGGAGGAGCTGCCCCCTGGAATGCCCTCAGAAACAGGGCGATGGGCATTTTGCTGGAGAGCCAACCCACTAATCATCACCTCACTTCTTAACTTAGCTTCCACTACTCTTTCCCATAACTTCATGCTGTGGCTCATCAGTTTTATCCCCCTGTAGTTACTACAGACCTGCACATCCCCCTTATTCTTAAAATATCGGCACCAGTACATTTCTTCTCCACTCCTCAGGCATTCTCTCACTTTCCAATATTCCATTAAACAATCTGGATAAAAACTCCACTGTCATCTCTCCTAAACACTTCCATGCTTCCACAAGTATGTCATCTGGAACAACGGCCTTTACATTTTTCATCCACTTCATAGTTGTCCTTAATTCCTCCTTGCTAATCTGTTGCACTCCTGATTCACTATCTCCACATCATCCAACCTTCTCTCTCTCATATTCTCTTCATTCATCAACCTCTCAAAGTACTCTTTCCATCTGCTCAACACACTCTCCTCACTTGTGAGTATGTTTCCATCTTTATCCTTTATCACCTTAACCTGTTGCACATCTTTCCCAGCTCGGTCCCTCTGTCTAGCCAATCAGTACAGGTTCTTTTCTCCCTCCTTAGTGTCCAACCTCTCATATAACTCATCATATGGCTTTTCTTTAGCCTTTGCCACCTCTCTCTTCACCTCATGCCTTATCTCCTTGTACTCTTGTCTACTTTCAGCATCTCTCTGACTATCCCACTTCTTCTTTGCCATCCTCTTCCTCTGTATACTCTCCTGTACTTCCCCATTCCACCAAAAGGTTTCCTTTTCCTCCTTCCTCTGTCCAGATGTCACTCCAAGCACCCTTCTTGCTGTCACCCTTACTACATCTGCTGTAGTTGCCCAACTTTCTGGTAATTCTTCACTACCACCCAGTGCCTGTCTCACCTCCTCCCTAAACTCAACCTTGCAGTCTCCTTTTTCAACTTCCACCATTTGATCCATGGCTCTGCCCCCACTCTCTTCCTCTTCTTGATCTCAAACATCATCCAACAGACAACCATCCTATGCTGCTTAACTACACTTTCCCCTGCCACCGCTTTGCAGTCTTCAATTTCCTTCAGATTGACTCTTCTGCATATGATGTAATCCACCTGTGTGCATCTTCCTCCACTCTTGTACTTCACCCTGTGTTCCTTCCTCTTCTTAAAATACGCATTCACCACAGCCATGTCCATCCTTTTGAGGTAACCCCCGAGGAAGACAGGAAATAGTTCGATCAATCAGTCTTTATTCAGTCACAGATGAGTTCATGGATTCATGCTTTGCAAAGCAGAAGAGCCAAGTTCTCCGGTTTCAATTGGCTTTTAATATTCATTTTCCTCCCTCCCCCTTACTTATGAAACAGCATCTAAGCATTTCACCAAATTGGCCAACCATTTCTTTTTTGTGTATGTATCAAGAGGGGCCCCAAAGATGGAAAAGTCATCTTTCCTGTGTCTAACAGACGTGTTCCTAAAAAAGGTAGTTGTCTTATGTCAGCTTACTGCAACCTGTCTTATGACAGACACCTGTATGAATAACCTACCGTTTATGCAAAACAGCTTTTAACACTTAATAGCTTGCAAGCAGTTAAATTTTCTTTCACAGTAGCAATGCAAAGAATTCACTCAAGCTCCATATGCTCAAAGCATACAATTATCCAAATTAAAATGATATATCAAGTGTATCTGTCTCGTTTAAAATTGTCTAAAATGTTTCAAGGGCAAGATCCAACCTGCAAATGTTGCAATCAAGTTCCAGCCTCATTGGGCCGTATGTTTTGGATGAGCACCAAATTAACATCATTCTTGACCAAAATCTTTAAATGCCTTTCAGACAGCCTTGAAGTCACAATCCTTCCCAATCCACTAACAACTGTGTTTGGTGTACTTCCAGATGGGCTTAAAGTGGAGAAGGACCAACGATCTGTAATTGCCTTTACTTCACTATTGGCATGTAAACTTATCTTGCTCAACTGGAACAATCCTAACTCATTTCTTTTATGTCAGTGGGTAACTGATGTTATATATTATCTAAATTTGGAAAAAAATCTAATTCTCACATAGAGGATCTGTACAAATCTTTTTTCAAGACTTGGCAGGATCTAATAAATATAACATTTTAGAATAAGCATTTAAATTGAGGAAGTGGATTCTCTCCCCTTTTTTTTATTCATTTATTTATTTACATATTTTTACTATTGTTAAAATTTTGCTCTGCTTGCCTGGCTCTCTTTCTCTTAGGTGGGGGTTTATTTGTTTCAAACCTAGATTTGTTAAACTTGACTTGCTTGTATGGGTTGTTGTTTGATTCTAATAAAATGTTAAAATAAATAAATAAATATTCCATCAACCAAAAGAAAAATTTTTCAGGTTAATTCAGAGACCAGCTTTGCTTAATGCTAGGATCATTAAGTGCAACTGCCATACATGTTCCTCCCAGGTGCCGAAATAGATGATGTTATCCAGGTAGGCAGAAATATAGGTACTGTGAGGTGTAGCACTCTATCCACCAGATGCTGAAAGGTCACTGGTGCCCCATGACATTTAAATGGGAGGACGCAAGACTGTCAAAGGCAGTTAGGGGTCTTAAACGCAGTCTTCTCCTTTGCAGATTCTGTTAAAGGAATTTGCCAATACCCTTTTGTCATGTCAAGAGTGGTCAGATATTGAGCTCTTCTGACTCACTCAAGGAGCTCATCCACTCATGGAATTGGGTAAGCATCAAACTGGGAGACTTGATTAAGTCAAATTGTTTCAGAACCTCCAACTGCCATCCAACTTTGGGACTAGGATCATGGGGCTAGACCAAGGACTAAAACTTTCCTCAATTACACCCAGATATAGCATTCTTCTGATCTCAAGCTCCACTTCAACTCACTTTGCCTTCGAGAGGCGCTATGGACATTCTCAGATGACAGCCTCTGGCTCTATGATGATATTATGCCCACAGAGAAAGGATCTTCTTGGTCGTTCATTCACCACTTCCAGGACAGACAAGATAGCTACTTCAAGCACTTCCTGTTGTTTGGCTGTTAAATCTGGGCTGAAATTAAGAGTCATTTTATGAGCAAAGTAGGAACAAGTCTGTCTGGAGTAGGGATTGGGGTCGTTTTCCTTCTATGGTTTCAGCAAATTCACATGGTATACTAGTTCCTTTGGTTGATGATTTGGTTGTTTCGGTAAATAATCAGACATTAATTTCCTATCCTTAATATCATAAGGGTCTTAGCAATGTGCCAGTAATTTGGAATGTGAGATGGGAATGAGGACCATGACATGATCTCTGGGATGGAACTCACAAAGTCTTAAGCCACAATCATAACTGCAAGCCTGTGCTGCTTTCATATGCTACATGTTTTCTTTTAGAATAGGTAAGATTTTTTAAAATCTATCACATAACTGCACGATATGTTCCAGAATTTTACTGGAGGGGAATGCCTCTTCCTCAACAACGCCCTTTTAGAATTTCCAGTAATCTCTAGGGTTGTCATCCATAAAGTAACTCAAATGGGGAGAAGCCCGTTGAGGCTTGTGGCACCTCCCAGTATGCAAATTCAAGTAACAGAAAGGGGGATTGTTAATCCCAGTTTATCCGATCCTTACTGACCACCTTGTGTGGCATCTGTTTGAATGTTTGATTAAACCGCTCTACTAAACTGTTATTTTGAGGATGATAATACGTAGGGATTTAAATGCTTAATTCTGAGTACTTTGGCAGCCTCCCTGAATCTCTCTCAGGTGAAAGGTGTCTCTTAATCTAATAGGAACGTGTGCAAAGACCATTACCAGCTCCTGTGCAATGTTTTTGGAATTGGCTAGTCTCAGGGGAATAGCCTCTAGATATCATGTAGCATAATCAACAATCACTAATATGTGTGGCCTACAATATCTACCTCATGTGCACAAATGGCACATTGATGAGCGGGACAGGCACAGGGACAAGAGTAGCTGAATCCTTCCAAGGAATCTGATATAGTTGGCATTAATAATAATAATAATACATTTTATTCATATAGCGCCTTTCCCATGCTCAAGGAGAGGAAGCACAAAAGTGATGGACCTCCTTATTAATCCCCAAAAAATAGGAGCTTAATCTGCTCTAGCATTTTCTCTGTTCCAAAATGGGTGCCTAGGAGGTGGACATGTGCTAACTCACAAACCTGCCGTCAGTGAGTTCCTGGAAATAACAATAATGACCTCACTTCACCCTTGTGCTCGGCTACACAATAAATCATTATTAAGCACATGTGGACCTAGTAGCATTGGACATAATGTTTGTTGTCTGTCTATCAGAACAATAACATTCTTGGCAAATTCATTGTTCCATTGTTCTCTTTAGAAAGGTGCCTGTGTTTGCCAAAACTGAAAATGTAAGTTTGAGAATGGGTCCGGAGTGATCTCAGTGGGCAGAGTGACAGCTTGTAACAATTCCATACAGACACATGTGTAAGCCATTGTTACATTGCTCACGTCATACTGGGTAGCCACGTAACTCCACTCTTTGTCCACCTGACAGAGCAGAGTAAAGACAGCTTCAGATTGGTTCTCACCATCTACTATAAGAACTAATGTTTTAGACAGGATAGTTTGTGCTTATTCACATTTACTTTGTGACCAGTCTCACCCCAGTATCACAGGATAACTTGGGCTGTGTGAGACAGCCACCCTGGTTTTTTGAGTTGCCCCTTGGTAGGTGATTATACATGAGGCGGACATATACCAATGAGTTTCCCTGTGAATACAAGTTAGACTGGTCGATCCGGATTCCCATTGTCGTGGTAGCACATAATGGCATGCAACAATGGAAATGTTTCTGCCAGAGTCTATAAGAGCTGTGACCCTGTGTCCATTAATAACTCCCACCCCAGTATAAGAAAAGTGAAAATGAAATAATACCTCACACCAAACTCCTGTCAATTGGCTCACTGAAGTGGGGGCAAGTTACAATAGGATGACTCACCTCCCCACACTTTTGAAACAGTGTGGAATGGATGTGTGATCCTCCTTCGGTTCTTCTGATGTTTCATCTTGCGGTGGGTAGGTTTAGGAATTTTAGCACATTCCACCTGGGACTTGTGGTGATTAATAGGCTGTTCTGAATGCTCAGTTTGCGAGGCTGTCCGGTTCCGCTTGTGGGCTGCACTGAGGTCATAAATGGTATTATATTCCAGCCACTGGACCAGCTGGGTGAGGTGATCAGGGACGGCATTTACCAGGAGGTTGCAGGTAATGATCTTAACCGCCTTTTTGCAATCATTGATTTCTGGCTGTAGCTATCGTTCGAGTGGGTAGGCTGCTCTGAGTCGAATCTCCCACTCCTAACAAGCCCTTGCCTGCTGGTCTGGACTAACTGCATACCTGAGCAGCACTTTGAGTTGGTTATAATCTACAGCAACCCGCTCATCAATGTTGTAATAAGTCCATTGAGCTGATCCCCTCATGAAAGCATCCACTCCGTATGCTCCAAGTGGTAATGGGTGCTGTAAGCTCAGACACTAGAAAGTAAGTCTCAATGTCGTTATTGTTGTGTAATGGCAACAGCACCTGGGACTGACCCATCTTTTCTACTGGAGGTTAACACACATTTGACTATGTACCTCTGCCTCCACGAGCTGAGCCTGTTATTCCACAATCTGAACCTTTTGTGCCCAGAGTTCATTTGCCATGGCCTGAAGCAGGGCTGCTACATCCTGTTGCTCCATCATCCTAGCAACAAATCCCGCAAACTACACCACTGTAATAGAAAGAGAGGACAACAATAAAGAATTGGGGTTCCAGCCCATGTGGACAATGGAAGTGACATCAGAGGTGTTCTAGATATGAATCAACTGGTCTGTAGAGGGAGAAAGAGAGAAAGGCATTAGAACACAGCAACAACCCTTGGAGCATTGGTGGAATTTCAGTCACAAGAGCCCTTCAGCTGTCCCCTATGCACACATGCTTGACAATAGGTATACATACAAAGCTGACTGGCTCATTCATTCACCCACTCACTCACTCATAACCAAAATCATTATTTTCCATTTAGTTAAGCTGAAACTTGGCAGGATTGCACTTCTAGGCTAGTAAGTAAAGACTAAGAAAGGATATTTTGATATATCTATATGTAGGAGTTAAAAGAGCACTATGCAATAGAAAAACGAAATATTTCAAAACCTGGATTCCTTGCAACCAAGACATTTAGCCATGAAAGTTGATGCTATTGGGAGATATAGACAAGATCTTACACCTATGGAGCCTTGCTGTCAACACTCCCATGTAAGAGTGTGATGTTTACACCTTCACCTTAGGTGTCAAAAATGCTAGTGTCTACACTGACTGTACATATACCTCGTGATATTACTTCTTTCCTATAAAGTGCCATTTGTGACTTAATTCATTCTTCACAGTACATACACCTAACACTGAGATTTTACACTGTGTACAGTAAAACACATAAACTGTATACTGAAACACATACATCATATAGTGAGATTATGCATTATACACAATATACCAAAATGTTACACTATATACTGAAATGTGTATATTGTGTAATGAAACACATACAGTATCTGTTGTGTTAATAAATAGTCAACAAACTTTGCCAGGGTTTAGTTCCTCTGGTCATGACAATACATACATTACAATGAAAGCTGAAAAAAAAATGTACTGACTTGACTGAAACAGACCAGTAGCTGCTAAAAAATCAAGAAGGTTTTGAATTTGTCGGTTTTATGCTATTAACTTCCTGCTGAGCAGTATCTAAAGCGTGAGTATTACTCTGACTCACACTGTGTTGTGATGTACTGAAAATCTTATGACACATATTATTCTCCTCATAGCAGAGAAATATCTGTTCATTGGTATTTTATGGACTATTAAACACAGATTTATATTCTATTGCTTTTTTACACGTAATTCCATTCTCAAAACTGCTTAATCCAATTTCTGCACTCCAGGCTCAAGGAGGTGTTGGGGGCTGCATTTCAGTATGTGTATGTGTTTTAGTATGATATAAGCATTTTAATTATTTAATTCATTGCATAGGCTGCCTAAATGTACAGCCTGTAAACATCACTGCTTTTTGTAATAAGTTACTGTTAAATACAATTCGGAGTTACAATTTTACTGTCTGTCAATGGCTATGGCAAAAAAACTGAAGCTTGAACATGCAACTGATGAAAAACATGAAAAGTAATGCCTGAGTGAAAGAAATAACTGAATGAAAGTTGTTAACATAATAATAATTGTAATTCATTCATCCATCCATTCTTTAATACAGGGAATTGACTGTTTAGTATAATAATGCATAATGAGGAAGGACATTCATGATTTTCGAAATGCAATTACCAGCCACTTTTCCCTTTTTTGTGTGCTCTTACTTCTATACTATTCAATAAGACTACGATAGGACTACAGCTCCTACCAAAGTTAAATTGTCTGTCACTTTACAGTGTCTAGGAAATGGTTGCACATATTGGATAAATAGTAGTCATATGGTTTAATGAATAAGAGATTAATAAGACAAATAGCTGTAAAACAGATCTACAGTATGTATTATGTTCAGTTCATCTTTGTATTTATATTTATATTTATGTATTTTGTCTTTTGTCTCTTTTGCAAATACCTCACTAGTAAGATGACAAACTGAATGGCTATTTGTAACCTGGCTCCCCTCCTATTAGCAACATTTACAGAAGCTAGAGACAATCAAATTCAACCTCAAACTTTTCGCCAAGCATTAATCACCGTCTTCCCTAAACAAAATAAGGACTTATTACAATGTGCATCATACAGACCAATTTCACTTCTGAATAATGATGTTAAGATACTCTCAAAAATCATAGCTAGAAGGATGGAGAAAGTGCTACCTTCGGTAATATCACAAGATCAAACTGGATTTATCAAGGGTCGACACTTATCCTCCAATCTTCGACACCTGTTTAATGTAATATACTCACCAACAAAGTCAAACACCCCAGAAATAATATTATAATTCGATGCAAAAATAGCATTTGACATGATTGAATGGAAATACCTTTTCACTGCATTAGAGAAATTTGGGTTTGGCTCGAACATTTGTGCATGGATCAAACTACTGTATACCAATCTAGAAGCTTCAGTTTGTATTAACAACATTTGTTCAGACTACTTTAAATTAGAACGTGGTACCAGACAAGTATGCCCCTTGTCACCACTGCTATTTGCAATCACCATTGAACCACTGGCGGTTCACTGTCGAAATGCTGATCAAATAAATGGGATTATTAGAGGACTGGAACAGAAAATTTCACTATATGCATTTCACTATATGCAGATGATATGGTACTGTATATATAAGACCCACAAAATTTTGTGCCTGCAGTCTTGACAGCACTTACAGAATTTCAAAAGATCTCTGGTCTCAGAATTAATTTGAATAAAAGTGTACTCTTTCCACTGAATTCTCAAGCACACAATATTAGATTGGACACCTTCCCTTTTATCATTGCAGATCAGTTTAAATACCTAGTGGTAAACATCATAAGTAAACAAAAAACTCTTTATCAACCAAATTCCGCCGTCTGTATGGAAAAAATGAAGTAAGATTTGCATAGATGGTCAACCCTTCATCTCATTCTAGCTGGAAGAATTAACGTTGTTAAGATGAATATTCTTCCTAAGCTTCTTTTTTTATTTCAAAACATTCCAATATACATCAATAAACCATTTTTTAAGTACTTAGATTCAACAATAACCTAATTTATTTGGAACTCAAAACATCCACATATCAAAAGAGCGACCCTACAAAGACCTAAGGCAGAAGGTGGCATGGCTCTACCTAACTTTCAGTTTTATTACTGGGCAGCAAACATACAAGCTATAAAAACCTGGACACCAACAGATGAACATACACAGGCCTGGTCCGCAATAGAAGTAAAATCCTGCAGTACTTCTTTATATTACCTACTTTGTGCCCCAATAAATGCAAGGTATCGGCAATATACTAATAACCCAATTGTGCTTCACTCACTCAGAATGTGGAACCAATGTAGAAAGTATTTTAAGATGGAGAAGCTTTTATCTGTGGCACCTCTGCAAGAGAACCACCTCTTTCGACCCTCGCAAACATATGCATTTTTTAATACCTGGAAAATATTTGGGATTAAATTGCTCAGAGATCTTTATATAGACAACATCTTTGCATCCTATGAACAATTACCTTCCAGATGTAACTTTCCAGCTACACATTTCTTTCACTATCTTTAAATTAGGAACTTTTTTAAACAGAACCTGCCCAATTTTCCTCATCTTGCACCCTCGTCCATGCTGGAAAAAATATTGCTCAATTTCAAGGACTTAGACACCATCTCTGAAATATATAAAATTATTTTACAGTTCCTCCCTTTCAAAGGTCCAAGACGACAATGGGCTATTTGTAACCTGAACCTTGTACTGTAATCAGTAAGAATTCTTCTTTCCTGTTTATTATCAAAGATTGCCTGAGTGGTATTCCCTGCGATGACGCATGCATGTTCACATTTAATGTTATGCTGACCTTTTTTGTAAGCATGTAGCAGATTCTTTCCCGAATTCTTCATCATTTCTAATAAGCCACCAGCTATTTGATACAATAAATATGTTTTTCTTTGATGACTTTGGAGTATGTTAGAATTTAATTTCTATAATTTTTCAGAAAAAAAGACTTGCTAAAAAATCCAGCTACTACCCTTACTAATAATACTAATATCAGTCTTTCAGCTAAGTGTACTTATAGGCCAAAGTTTGATTTCCAGTTTGAGTCTAATCTGTATAAGTGAGTATGTGTACACTGCAAAACACTAGACTCAATATTGTCGAACTCTTGTACTGTTTTATATTGTTTTTACTGCTTATAATGATGCCAGGAATTAAGAATAGAGTATTGAGAAAAGCCAAGCAAAATGACACCTTTTATTGGCTAACTAGAAAGATTACAATATGCAAGCTTTCGAGGCAACTCAGGCCCCTTCTTCAGGCAATCTTGCCTGAAGAAGGGGCCTGAGTTGCCTCGAAAGCTTGCATATTGTAATCTTTCTAGTTAGCCAATAAAAGGTGTCATTTTGCTTGGCTTTTCTCTACATTCATAATGGCTAACACGGTACAGCACCCTAGTACTACGAATAGAGTATTGAAAATGAATGAATGAATTATGGGAATTCTTTTACCATATTCTTGAATCAATAATGTTAGACAAAACAGGCACTGCAACTAGAGAAACGCCAAAATAGTGAAAGTTAGCAGAGCAAATGTATATTTAATACAAATTTAAATCCTGTTAGACAAGATTTTTCGAACCCTGAAAAGACTGAATTCAGATGGGTAAAGGATCCATTCCAATATAGAAAAAACAATGTGCATGAGTCTCTACAAGCTTGTGAGTGATCTGGGATATGCTGAAGTCTCATTCCACATTTGTACTGGTACCCATATTTATTGTAAATCTCTTGGTCACACACGCTAGTTTCTATTCATTGTCTACTCTTAGAAGAATCTCTTTCTGATAAAAATTGTTATTATGTACAAGATATACAGGTAGCTTCAAGTGTCCAAGATAATAGCAGTCAGATACTTTTTTGTACAAAAAAGCAAAATATACCAGAAACCTGTTATTGTCCAAATTCTCAGGATTATAAAAAGATAAAGCAAGGATTTTCAGTTTTAGTTATACCTATTAATTATACCAAATTAATATTTGAATGTAAATTACATGTGCTCTTCATATAAATATAAAATAAGACAGTGTAATCTACATTTAAATTTAAGTTTTATTTTAAACTAGTTCATCACAGCATTATTCTATCTAAGCTTAGTATAAAACCATTTGATCAAAGATTATATAGCACAATTTTTTTCTATCCAAATATTTAAAACTAATCGCCAAGATAATTTAGTACTTTTTGCAGTTGCTCCCTTTACTTCGAGTAGATGTTTATATCTTAAGTTACAATATGTTGTATAAACATTATGAAATAAATCATATGAAACAGAAGAGGCAAAATAATATTCAGTTTCTTTTTTACATATCTTTGCTGGCTAAATTTATTTTCAAAAACAAAAAACTGTAACTGTTTATAGAAATTGGACTCAATTTATTTTAATTTCTCTGCTTTTTCCTGTTTTCTGCCTCAGATTTTTGGTGTTGAAAATGAAAGTGGCATATAGTATATTGAAAACTGTTCACTTGACTGTATAAAGAACTGCCAAGAAAGGCTGTCACTCATCCAGCAGTCCGATGTTCATGCTTGTCTGATGATTTGAAGCAAAACGGAACAATGGAAGAATATATAAACATCTTACTTTGTTAAGAACATAATGCTTTTTAAAGGGGAACAGTAATGTTTTTATATCTTTTAATGATAAAAGTACTCTTTTATATGGGCAATTTGAAAAAAATTGTGGTTTGAAATGATGAAGCTGTTTTTATATAAAGCACCAGAAAACCAGTGATACTACTGGTCTAGTACTGAGCTGGAGAAAAAGACCAAATCCTAAATATCAACATGGCAGTCAGGAGATGGACTGGCTATGCAAAAATAGCTCATGCCAACAAAACTATATTTAAAAAAAATCACAAATAAGACTGTAATTGTAGAAAGAGAAAATAACACCAGGGGCATCATGTATACACGGTGTGTACACAAAAAATGTTGCGTATGCCTGTTTCCATGCTGACATCACAATGTATAAAAACTAAACTTGGCGTAAAGCCATGCACATTTTCACACCAGGTCAAACCATTGTGTATGCAAGTTTTTGGCTCAGTTTTGCAAACTAGCGGCACCCAGCGTCACAGCAGTGCTACTGTTCCTGTGTGGTTTCCCTTTATTTATATGATTCTCAGTCCCTTCTTCTTCTTATTTCGGCTGCTCCCATTAGGGGTTGCCACAGCGGATCATCTTCTTTCATATCTTTCTGTCCTCTTCATCTTGTTCTGTTACACCCATCACCTGTATGTCCTGTCTCACCACATCCATAAACCTTCTCTTAGGCCATCCTATTTTTCTCTTGCCTGGCAGCTCTATCCTTAGCATCCTTCTCCCAGTATACTCAGCATCTCTCCTCTGTACATGACCAAACCAATGCAATCTCACCTCTCTGACTTTGTCTCTCAACCGTCCAACTTGAGCTGACCCTCTAATGTACTCATTTCTAATCCTATCCATCCTCGTCACACCCAGTGCAAATCTTAGCATCTTTAACATCTGCTACCTCCAGCTCTGTCTCCTGCTTTCTGGTCAGTGCCACCGTCTCCAACCCATATAACATAGCTGGTTTCACTACCGTTCTATAGACCTTCCCTTTCACTTTTGCTGATACCCGTCTGTCACAAATTACTCCTGACACTCTTCTCCACTCATTCCACCCTGACTACACTCTCTTTTTCACCTCTCTTCCACACTCCCCGTTAATTTTTACTGTTGATCCCAAGTATTTAAACTCATCCACCTTCACCAAATCTTCTCCCTGTATCCACACCATTCCAATGACCTCCCTCTCATTTACACACATGTATTCTGTCTTGTTCCTACTGACATTCATTCATCTCCTCTCCAGAGCATATCTCCACATCTCCAGGGTCTCCTCAACTAGCTCCCTACTATCGCTACAGATCACAATGTCATCAGCAAACATCATAGTCCACGGGAACTCCTGTCTAATCTCGTCTGTCAACCTGTCCATCACCATTGCAAATAAGAAAGGGCTCAGAGACGATCCTTGAAGTAATCCCACCTCCACCTTGAATGCATCCGTCACTCCTACCGCAGACTTCACCACTGTCACACTTCCCTCATACATATCCTGTACAACTTTTACATACTTCTCTGCCACTCCCGACTTCCTCATACAATACCATAGCTCCTCTCGAGGCACCCTGTCATATGCTTTCTCCAGGTCCACAAAGGCGCAACGCAGCTCCTTCTGACTTTCTCTATACTTCTCCATCAACACCCTAAGAGCAAACATCGCATCTGTGGTGCCCTTTCTTGGCATGAAACCATGCTGCTGCTCACTAATCATCACCTCACTTCTTAACCTAGCTTCCACTACTCTTTCCCATAACTTCATGCTGTGGCTCATCAATTGTATCCCCCTGTAGTAACTACAGTCTTGCACATCCCCCTTATTCTTAAATATTGGCACCAGTACACTTCTTCTCCACTCCTCAGCCATCCTCTCACTTTCCAAGATTCCATTAAACAATCTGGTTAAAAACTCCATTGCCATCTCTCCTAAACACCTCCATGCTTCCACAGGTATGTCATCTGGAACAACGGCCTTTACATTTTTCATCCACTTCATAGCTGTCCTTACTTTCTCCTTGCTAATCCATTGCACTTCCTGATTCACTATCCCCATATCATCCAACCTCTTCTCTCTCTCGTTCTCTTCATTCATCAGCCTCTCAAAGTACTCTTTCCATCTGCTCAACACACTCTCCTCGCTCGTGAGTACGTTTCCATCTTTATCCTTTATCACCCTAACCTGCTGCACATCTTTCCCAGCTCGGTCCCTCTGTCTAGCCAATCGGTACAGGTCCTTTTCTCCCTCCTTAGTGTCCAACCTCTCATATAACTCATCATATGGCTTTTCTTTAGCCTTTGCCACCTCTCTCTTCACCTTGCGCCTTATCTCCTTGTACTCTTGTCTACTTTCAGCATCTCTGACTATCCCACTTCTTCTTTGCCATCCTCTTCCTCTGTATACTCTCCTGTACTTCCCCATCCCAGCTCGGTCCCTCTGTCAAGCCAATCGGTACAGGTCCTTTTCTCTCTCTTTAGTGTCCAACCTCTCATACAACTCATCATACGCTTTTTCTTTAGCCTTCGCCACCTCTCTCTTCACCTTGAGCCTTATCTCTTTGTACTCTTACCTGCTTTCTGCATCTCTCTGACTATCCCACTTCTTCTTTGCCATCATCTTCTTCTGTATACGCTGCTGTACTTCCCCATTCCACCACCAGGTTTCCTTTTCCTCCTTCCTCTGCCCAAATGTCACGCCAAGCACCCTTCTTGCTGTCACCCTTACTACATCTGCTGTAGTTTCCCAACTGTCTGGTAATTCCTCACTGCCACCCAGTGCCTGTCTCACCTTCTCCCTAAACTCAATCTTGCAGTCTTCCTTTTTTAACTTTCACCATTTGATCACTGGCTCTGCCCTCACTCTCTTCCTCTCCTTGATCTGCAACGTCATCCAACAGACCACCACCCTATGCTGCTTAACTACACTTTCACCTGCCACTAATTTGCAGTCTTCAATCTCCTTCAGATTGACTCTTCTGCATAGGATGTAATCTACCTGTGTGCATCTTCCTCCACTCTTGTACGTAACCCTATGTTCCTCTTTCTTCTTAAAATACGTATTCACCACAACCATGTCCATCCTTTTGGCAAAATCCACTATCCTCTGACCTTCTTCATTCCTCTCCTTTACACCATACCTACCCATCACCTCCTCATCTCCTCTGTTCCCTTCACCAACATGTCCATTGAAATCCAGTCCAATCACCACTTTCTGTCCCTTGGGTACACTGTTCATCACTTCATCCAACTCACTCCAAAAATCTTCTTTTTCATCCATTGCACAACCAAAGTTGCGGGGCATATGCACTAACAACATTCATCATCATACCTCCAATTTCCAGCTTCATAATCATCACTCTCTCTGACACTCTTTTCACCTCCAGAACGCTCTTGACATACTGTTCCTTCAGAATAACCCCTTTCCCATTTCTCCTCCTATCCACACCATGATAGAACAATTTGAATCCACCTCCAATCCACTTGGCATTACTCCCCTTCCATTTAGTCTCTTGCACGCACAATATATCAACCTTCCTTCTCTCCATCATATTGGCTAACTCTCCCCTTACCAGTCATACTGCCAACATTCAAAGTTCCTAATCTCAGTTCCACTCTTCACATCCCTGACGCTGCTTTATCAAATACCCTGAAATTAACGGCATATCATTTTTTAGTTCAAGGTATCTGATTGTAATCAACCCGTAACCATATAATGGTGCACCAAATGGCCAAACTATTCCAAATACTATAGCTGCTTTAGTGTTGCTACTATCAGAGCTCCACTTAGAGTATTTTAACCCAGTGTATCTGAGTGTGGAATCACAGCTATACAGCAGCTGATTGGAAAGCTCTATGGCAGATTATGTCAAGAGCAGGGAGAAATATCGGGGTACAGCATCTAGCACATGCTGCCTCAGCCATGCGCACAGTCTATTTGAATTTCACCCATTCGGCAAACGCTTCAAAGCCTTTGCTGTATGGACCTCGTGGTTCAGAAACAGTTTCATCCCAAGAGCTATAAACGCACTCAATCAGTCCATGAAGTGCTCCCGGCAGAACTGTTTGCACTTATAAGTACAATTACTTCACTTTAAACTTGCATTACAGTTGTAATATTGCACAACCTGAGCCACTTATGCTTTCATATTGTATATTTTTCACTGATTTTAATCCTGTTATTATTATTATTATTAATGTTCATGTTTTTGTTATTTTACTATTTTATAGGAAAATAAGTTTATGGAGGATTTGCATATTGAATCTCATTGTACCATACAATGACAATAAAGGAATTGAATTCAATTCAAAAGAAGAGAGCACGTATTTACAGATGATGATGACTGGCTTCTAAATCGATTTAGATTTCCAGGCGCTATTTCATAGAGCCCTTGATATCATTTTAAAGATGAAATGCATTAAAGTATATATATTACATTATACAGATACATTTTAAAACTTTATTTAAATAATGTATATTGTTAATGATTAAATATGCGAGGACTTGGTGGCGCAGTGTCAGCTCTTACAATGTTCAGGGATTGTTCCTGCCTTGCGCTGTATGCTTGTGGGGCTGGTGTGACCCTGGATGGATAGATGGATGGAATAATTAAACGTGTACTATGAAGATATTTCAATGTCCCTTAAAAGTTTTGAAGAATCGGTATTCTAAGCTTACAGATGGCTTAACATTCATTAAAGAGCTGACTTGTGTGGCGATTGGTTATTTAGAGAAAGAAAAGGAAGGACAGGAATCGGGGGTTAGTACGTTTGAAAAAGACAGTACTGCCTCAATAAATTATTTTATTGAGGATCGTGCATAGGGCAGCAAGCATCTTGTGGGAGGCAGGAACATTCTCTGGAAGGGGCACCAGCTCTTCGCTACCAGTGCGCCAACGTGCCTCAATGTTTTATACATGCTTTAATTTCTATCATCATGAAAATGGTATCAAGTATACATCTTAGTATTTAAATTGTTCAGAGAGCTGTAACATCATGAATGTAGTGTATTTTGTATCCTGTCGGCATAAGAGAAAGCCTGTTTAAGAAGCACATACTGATTCACACACGTAAGAGGACATACAAAGCATTTAACGTGCTACTTTAGTTACGATGGGATTTAAGAAACTATTAAATTAAACGATTTTAAGATAAAGTTTATGACATTCTACTTTAATGGCAAACTACATGATTAAAGTAGCAATATCGACCATTTTTTCACAGCGTCCCAGTTTTTTTTCTTTTCTCTGTACCCTAATAAAGTATCTATCTATCTATCTATCTATCTATCTATCTATCTATCTATCTATCTATCTATCTATCTATCTATCTATCTATCTATCTATCTATCTATCTAATACTCTTCCATATGACACTCAGACGGTGGGCTACGACTTGCCTTTTCACGGTGACTTTGATATGACCACTTCTTATTTATTTCCGGCACTGTGTGACTTTCTGAACTTGAACTTTTGAGTTTCTCTGCCACTCTGTCACTCGATCAACTTCCTTTTGTTGTTTATATCACTGCTTATACCAACAAATAGTAAGTTTTCCCTTGCCTCTACTTGGTATTCACTGAAATTCTTCTTTTTCCCTGTGTTTTTGCCATTGTCTTTTTACAGAACGCAAAACATAAGGGGCTATTTATATTGATTTTCATATTCAAAGAGGCGTAATTCTGGGAGGAGTCGGGGTGGAGCGACAGGCGTGTGTACGAGTGTTACTTTTCATGTTGACCGGGATTTATGGAGCGGAAGAACATGGAAGTTGGCGTATGCACAGATTTATGCATTTGAATTTTTTTGTGTGTACGCATATTTCCGCTTTTGTCTGTAAGCCATGTTTTAGTGTGAATTCTACACACAGTGTTATGCATGAGGCCCCAGACGTGAATTAATAATATGCTGAGGATGCTGGGCTGGTTTCCCCTGACAAAACAACTTTCCCAAAAAAGAAAGACCAGTCTGTCCTTCCCGCAGTTTAGTTATAACTTAAAGGTGCAGCACTTCCAGCAGAAGAGCAACAGTGAACAGGTAAAACAACAAGAAATGCATTCCACTGTTCCCTTTTGTGGCAGACCTGTTTGTCAGATCCGTGGTAACAAATAACTGTTTTCTCATTTGTAAGCATTCCTTTTACTATTAGTTGATCAAGTTGTGAATCAGAAAAAAATAACTCCAGCAGTCTTTCCCATAGATTTATATAGCAAAACAAATAACAAATAAACTACAAAAACTTACAAAGCCCTCCTGAATCCCACAATTCCCGGCTTAAAGACACAGACCCCAGCTTTTCCGCACATTTAATTTTGACTGTTTTAACAGTAAACACAAAACTTAAAATACTGAACATGAAATTGCCCTTATATATGGTACCATTAAAACATATTTACTTGTCAGTTTCATGATAGTGCCTTCATATAGCAAGGGTATTATGTATAGATGAGATATACAGTATGTAAAGATCAAAAATGTAATATTAATAATGAAAGCATAAAAATGAATATGCATTCAGTTATTATTTACCCATAATAAATCCAGAGCAGTAAACCACAGAGCCTAATTATAGAATAAATGCACATAAACATACTTTCATTACATTTACTATTTAAAAATGGCAATTCACTTGAGACATGACATTAATGAATAAATTACAAAAAAAAAAAAAAATTTGGAACCCTACGTGAAATGTAAATAAAAACAGACCCATTGATAAATAAAAATAAATTAATTAAAATATATAAAACCAGCCACCCATTGTAAACATTTGGCATTTTATGAAATAAAAAATATGACAAAAGAGACCCTGAACTTTTGAGCAGCTATACTATCTTAGGCAAGAATGGGACAACATTTTACTCTCTGAACTACAGAAATCGGTCTCCTCAGATCCCAAACATTTGCATAGTGTTGTTAAAAGAAGAGGTAATGCAATACAGTGGTAAACACACGCCGTTTCAACTTTTTTGAAATGTTTTGCTGGCATCAAATTCGAAAAGAACATTTTCTTAAAACAATAAAATTTCTTAGTTTCAACATTTTATATGAAAACTTTGTTCTATTCCTAATTAAATATGGGTTTAAATGATTAGCAAATCATCACATTCTGTTTTTATGTACATTTTACACAGCATTCCAACTTTTTTGGAAACAAGGTGTAAAATTAAAATTGCACATGCACAAGATTCTTAACTCCTTCATTATAATTCTTTTCATTTTGACATTCTCTGCTTTACTAAATTTGCATGTTTTAATAACATTTATAAAGCATTTTTTATTTATACAGGTAGATGTAGCAAAATATAAGTAAGTATAGGGGAACCATTTTCTAGTGGAGAACGGCAAATATGTTTGGGTATGGAGCAGAAGGGGTCTGAGAGGAGAAGAATTCTAAAAGAAAAATATGACAAGAATAGCAAGGTAAATATGTGAGGATTAGACGAGAGACAGGTAGGATTAAAACAAACACTTTACTCTATTTTCTAGTTGCTGCTATCATCAAGGTGCTCTACAGTGACAAATTAATGTAAACTGATACTGATGCTCAGTTCAGGACCCAAATAATGCTGAGATTATGCTGAGATAAAAAATAAGACATGAAAAACATTGGATCACAATTTATTTAACACAGTTTGTATCATTCTCTGCTTTTGCTTGCCATAACAATATATGTACCAGTAAATTAAACTGTGACTTGTGTCTTTACTGTCTTCCAATTAAAAAAAGATTCATTGCCTTCTTTTGCAATGCATTGAAGTTTATTCCCAACAGTGTATGTTTAAAATCCTTTTCAGAAATACAAATGTCTAAAAATTATTAAAATAAGTATCAAAAATGCAAAAGATCAGTAAATTTCATAATTGGCCCCATTGAATTACTAAGTGAAAACAGACTTCTTGGCCAATTAAACCAAAAAATCTGTTGTTCAATGGAATGACAATTGTGATCTTGTTAAAGTTGCCCTTGATATCTAAGGAACAATGAACCTCAAATTCAGCTGTGTTTTTGTACAGATTTCTCCAGTGTAGACATTAACTTCCTAATTAATAATATCTGGACCTCTTTTGCTAATGACTAGCAAATCATGCATCCTTCACATCACAAAACAATCAAACAATGAAAAAATGGTGCTTGGTCTGTCTCAGTTGGCATCAGAGTATTGAGATACCCTCTGACAGCAGCATCATCTGAGAAAATACAGCTTTATACTGTAGATTTAAATGTAGTAAAAATAGGTGATAGCTTCATAATCACCCACTGCTCAGGAAAATATATTGGCTATGAACTACCTAATTTGAAATGGTGAAATCTCATGTTTAGAATCAAATGGCTTTAAGATGAAAAAGGACAAGCCACAATAATGCAGAAAGAATACACTGTATAATTTGAACTGCACACTGCATGTTTATAATAAATATCTAGGTGTCCACCTTGATGACAGACTGGACTGGTCTGTGAACACAGATGTCCTCTACAGGAAGGTGCAGAGCAGAAGGTTTTTCCTCAGAAGACTCAGATCATTTAGTGTACGTAGTGAAATGTTGTCTTTGTTCTATCAGACAGTTGTTGCAAGTGTCCTCTTCTTCGCTGACATGTGTTGGGTGGCAGCATGTCAGATAAGAACATGAGGGGTTGGACAAGCTGGTGAAGAAGGATGGCTCAGTGCTATTTAGAGCTGTGGACGCAGAGGGAATTGTAGTGAAAAGGTGTATGGGGAAGAAGGTACAGGCTATCCTTGACAATAGCAGTCACACTCTCTACAACATTTTGGCAGGTCAGAGAAGTAAACATAGCAGTCGTCTTCTCTCACTGCGCTGTAGAACTGAATGCTTTAGAAGATCAGTTGCTCATACTGCTGTGAAATTTTATAACTCTGTTCTCAACACAAGTGATTCAGGATCTGGGGTCTTGTGTATAAATGGTACATATGCACAAAAATGTTGCGTACACCCGTTTTCACTCTCACTTCGAGATGTATAGAAACTAAACTTGCCATAAAGCTGCACATATTTTCACAGCAGCCCCCTACTCTTGCTTACGTAAGTTTCTGCTTGGTTTTGCAAACTGCAAACCAGCTTAAAGCAGTGTTACTGTTTCTGTGGTCTGCTTTTCTTTTTTTAAATTCACATCTATGATGCAAATGAACAAATGAAAAAATACACCAAAATTAATTACATATCATTTACAAATTTAATTCACTTGATTGTAATCATCCTATAACAATATAATGGTTCTTGGAATGGCCGAACTATTCCAACTACTATGGCTGCTTTAGTGTTAGAAGACATTGCAAATGGAAGGATTAGAAGAGAGTGTGTATTTATAGATGATTGCCACTGGCTTCTAAGTTAATTTTGATTTCCAAGAGATATCCTCTTGGTGCTGTGTGCTGAACTGGTGCCGGCTTTACAAAGGTATACTTTAAGGAATTGTACTCTACCAGCTCCTTTGTAAGTTCTGTGCACTCTCAGGTTTTTAGCCACTGGGTCTATTCAACGTGAACTTGCTGAATGATTGGGTATTTCCACTCTATTAATGTGCTGCTCTGTAGTGCACAGAACATGTATCGCATTGTGTACCTGATAGGATGCTGTACAATGAACCTGACCCTGACCCAACAAATGATCAGTCAAATCAGATAGCATTACAACTTCGTTTGAATGTAATTAGCAGTAGTTAATTTTGTAACCAATTCATTTAATTTGTGGTCAATATCACATAGTACAGCCCTTATATCCTTAGTTCATTGGCAACATCTCTTACAGCATCCATTATTGTATTTTGTGACTCACAACGGCGTCCGTCTACACACAGCCAGATGGTTGCCCAGCGGTTTCCGAGGTAGAGGTGTACTGTATGTGCAGCCAACTTCCGAAGACGGCCTCAGCACAGCAACACAATCACCGCCTGACCATCGCACAGGAGGCTGCTTTTGTAATACTGTCTGAAAGAGAATAAACAGATGGTGGGCTGCAACTCATATTTTCGATCGTGATATCTCACCACTTATTTTTTCATTTTGAGCATTGTGCAACTTTCTGAACTTGAACTTCTGAGTGTCTCCACCATGCTTTTGTTGCTCATACCACTGCTTAAGCCAACAAATAGTATGTTTTCCTTGCCAACACTGAAATTCTTCTTATTCACATGCTTTTGCTGTTGTCTTTTAACCAAACACTAGTTATAGTGATATTTATATTGATTTGTATATTAAAATATGCAAAATTCTGGGAGGAGTCACATGCATGTGCATTACATTTCATGCTGAATAAGATTTATAGAGCGGAAGTGCGTTGAAGTTGGCTTATGCATGGTTTTGTGCATCTGAATTTTTTTGTGCATACACATATTTCCACTTTTGTCCTTATACCATGTTTAAGTGTGAATTCTATGCATGGCATTATACATGAGGCCCCTTGTCACAACTCTACCTTTCAACACTGAAACAGTTGACCATTTGTACTTTTTACTATTTATTTATGTTTTGTTCTCCTTGCCATGTTTTAATAATTTGCAACAATCTTTACTGATGTGCTTGAGCTACTGGACACCTGAATTTCCCTGACATGATGAATAAAGTATTTATCTATCTTTATCAAGACTGCACACTGCATGACTTGAATTGTACACTGCACATCCGGTAGCAACTGTAACTGTGTTGTGGCTGGATATTTGCTGATTAGTACAAGGCCAGCAAACAATTGAAAAAACTATTTTCTACATATATATTTGTTCTTTGCGCACTGGAATTTTCAAAGACAAGCATTATACTGCTGGCTTCTCAATGAAGTGATAGAAGCACAGGTACAATTTCTTGGTGGGTTTTTCAAATTTAGCATGGTCCTCCTCAGTGATGGGTAAAAGTTAAGATATAGCACAATGTCTAAAAAAAAATATTCCTAATATTAATCTACCTTTCGAATTACTGTGGCTACCTTTAAAGTAGCAAATGGAATTGTTTTTTTCATACCTCTTAGTTGGTGTGTGGTGCAAGGAAAAAGCTCAAACCAGAACTGCAGATACATAATTGTTAAAAAAAAAACACAACAACAACTGGCAGACTCATGTGAACATGCACAGTGCTCTTTGGGTCCCATCACTAAACTGGGAAGTTCAGATTGCACATGCACATAGTCATGGGTGAAAGAAACATTGAAAGGCAAATTAGTCCACACCCAACTGGTTGTGAAGTACCCATTACAATTTTTACATACAATAATAACTAGTATTTCCTTTGTTTCCGGTTTATTTTTGTGGGAGAGATATAAGATAATCTATCTTCTTAAAAATGCCTTCAGAGTTTACCAGAGTATTCCTGTACACAATACAATACAATACAATTCAATTGCCACATCTGAGTACAGAGAAGAGAAACAGAATAGGTGAGGGTTAGTAACAAATTATAACTATAATATTACTTATGTTTTAGTGCTAATGACTAACAACAGAGATGCAGTCTGTGCAGTTAATCAGCAGCCCTAGTCAGGATATGCTAAACTGAAGTAGTGAGTCTTCAGCCGGGATTTAAAAGCTGAGACAGAAGGGGCATCTCTTATAGTAACAGGCAGAACATGCCACAGGTTAGGGGCCCTGTAACTAAAAGCTCGACTCTCACTGTTATTTTATTAATTCTTGGAATCACAGGCAGACTGGCATCTTGAGATCTTGAGTTCTTAATGTGCAATCCGGTTTGTAAGTCATGATAAGTTCAGACAAGTAAGCCGGACCCTGCCCATTTAAGGCTTTATATGTTAAAAGGAGGATTTTTAAATCTACCCTAAAGGTAACCGGGAGCCAGTGTAAGGATTTAAGAACTGGAGTTATGTGTTCGTATTTTCTTGTTCTTGAAATAATTCTTGCTGCAGCATTTTGGATTAACTGAAGGCTGTATAAAGAACAATTTGAACATCCAGTGAACACCGCATTGCAGTAGTCTATCCTACTAGAAATAAATGCATGAATTAATTTCTCAGAATCCTGTTTATTTAGAAAGCGCCTTAATTTGCCAACATTTTTAAGATGGAAGAAACATGATTTGGACAGCATTGTAATGTGCGCTTTAAATGACATGCTAGAGTAAAAGATAACTCCTAGATTGCGGGCTGATTCAGTAAAATTAATTGTGATTCCAACTGAGTTAAATATTGTGATCAGTGTCATTCCCTCTAATAATTAATATCTCTGTTTTATTGGTGTTTAAAGATAGGTAATTCTCATTCATCCACTCTTTTAATTCACTAATACAACTAATTAAAGACAACATTGGAGAAACTTCATTTGATCTAAATGAAAGGTATAACTGGGTGTCATCTGCATACGAGTGAAAATGAACATTATGTTTCCTAATGATAGATCCCAGTGGAAGCATGTAAAGTGAAAACAGTAAAGATCCCAGTACTGAGCCCTGCAGGACACCATATCTCACTTATGTGTATAATGATGGAATACTGTCAGCACATTTCTACACATATTGGAATATATTTAATAAATAAGAACTAAACCAAGCGAGCATAGTGCCTGTGAGCCAAACGTCATTTTCTAGCCTGTGCAGTAAAATAGAATGGTCAATGGTGTCAAATGCTGCACTTAAGTCTAACAACATAATTACAGTGGAGTTTTCTTCATCAGAGGATATCAGAATGTCGTTTACAACCCGTGTTAGTGCCGTTTCTGTACTATGACCAGTGCGGAAACCAGACTGGAATTTCTCAAATAAATTGTAATGTGTAAGGTGTGACTAAAGCTAATTGGCAACTAATTTTTCTAGTATTTTAGAGAGAAAGGGTAAATTTGAAATAGGTCTATAATTATTAAGTATGTGTGGATCTAGGTCTGACTTTTTAAGTAATGGTTTAATGACTGACACTTTTAGTGCATCAGGTACTGTGCCATGTAATAATGAACTATTGATAATGTTAAGAATAGGTGCTGCAAGAACATCCATTGCATTTTTTACTAGTTTTGTTGGCACTGGATCTATGGAACAAGTAGTGGGTTTCATTTTAGAAATTAAAGTTAAGACTTCCTGCTCAGTTACAGGATTAAAATTACTAACTTGTTGAATGCAATGTGAGACAGGGTCTGCTAAGCTAGTATGTGGTTTGTACTGTGATGCTGAGATCTTATATCAGCCTCATCCTCCTAGATCATTTGACACCATTGATCATAATATTCTTAGAAATCGCCTTAGTCAAAGGTTGGGCCTCTCTGGCAGTGTCTGAAATTGGTTTAAATCCTACCTGATAGGGAGAAAATTCTTTGTTAGTTGTGGTAATTACAACTCAAAGACACATAATATCCTATATGGTGTTCCACAAGGTTCTATCCTGGGTCCGCTGCTCTTCTCAATCTACATGCTTCCGTTAGGTCAGATTATCTCAGGGTACAACATGAGCTACCACAGCTATGCTGATGACACACAGCTGTATTTATCAATAGCACCTGATGACCCCGATTCTCTTGATTCAGTAACACAATGTCTTACTTGTATTTCTGAATGGATGAATAGTAATTTTCTAAAGCTAAATAAAGAGAAAACTGAAATTTTAGTGATTGGCAATAATGGATACAATGAGGCTATTAGAAACAAACTGGATGCATTAGGATTAAAAGTCAAGACGGAGGTAAAAAACTTAGGGGTAACTGTTGACTGTAATCTGAATTTTAAATCGCATATTCATCAGACCACTAGGACAGCACTTTTTCACTTAAGAAACATAGCAAAAGTTAGACCTCTTATATCATTGAAAGATGCTGAGAAATTAGTTCACGCATTTGTTTTCAGTCGACTAAATTACTGTAACGCACTCCTCTCAGGACTACCCAAAAAAGATATAAATCGTTTGCAACTAGTGCAGAATGCAGCTGCTAGAATCCTAACTAGGAAAAGAAAATCTGAGCACATTTCTCCAGTTTTGATGTCACTAAACTGGTTACCTGTGTCATTCAGGATTGACTTGACTTGAATTCTGCTCATGGTTTATAAAGCCTTAAATAATCTTGCCCCATCTTATATATCGGAATATCTGACATCTTGTATTCCAAATCGTAACCTTAGATCCTCAAATGAGTGTCTCCTTAGAATTGCAAGAGCAAAACTTAAAAGAAATGGTGAGGCGGCCTTCTGCTGTTATGCACCTAAGATCTGGAATAGCCTGCCAATAGGAATTTGCCAGGCTAATACAGTGGAGCATTTTAAAAAACTGCTAAAAACACATTACTTTAACATGGCTTTCTCATAACTTCACTTTAATTTAATCCTGATACTCTGTATATCCAATTCATTATAATAACTATTCATGGTGGCTCTAAAATCCGTACTAACCCCTACTCTCTCTTCTGTTTCTTTTTCTGGTTTCTTTGTGGTGGTGGCTTGCACCACCACCATCTACTCAAAGCACCATGATGTTCCAACATTGATGGATTAAAAGCCAGAAATCTGCATGACCATCATCATCAAGTCCTTCCGTGAGAACCTTAAATACAAAGAGGACTATTTCATTTTTGTTAGGTAGAATGCCCAGAGGGGACTGGGCAGTTTCGTGGCCTGGAACCCCTGCAGATTTTGATTTTTTCTCCAGCCGTCTGGAGTTTTTTTTTGTTTTTTCTGTCCTCCCTGGCCATCGGACCTTACTCTTAGTCTATGTTAACTAATGTTGTCTTATTTTAATTTCTTACTCTGTCTTTTATTTTTCTTTTCTTCATTATGTAAAGCACTTTGAGCTACTTTTTTGTATGAAAATGTGCTATATAAATAAATGTTGTTGTTGCTGTTATATTTTTAATTTTCTCATTGAAGAAGTTCATAAAGTCTGTACTGCTAATATCTGTTGGTATTTTGCACTTTGATCTGAATTCCCATTTGTTAATTTAGCCACTGTTCTAAACAGTACCCGAGGATTTTTATTATCCATCCATCCTCTTCTGCTTATCTGAGATTGGGTCGTGGGGGCAGCAGCTTGAACAGAGATGCCCAGACTTCCCTCTCCCCAGTCACTTCTTCTAGCACTTCTGGGGGAATCCCGAGGCGTTCCTAGGCCAGCCGGGAGACATAGTCCCTCCAGCGTGTCCTGGGTCTTCCCCGGGGCCTCCTCCCGGTTAGACGTGCCTGGAACACCTCATCAGGGAGGTGTCCAGGCGATTTTTATTACTGCTATCTATTATTGTAGAATATTTATCTGAGCGAGCTTTAAAGAGTGCTTTTTTATATTTTTTAACAATCTCTGTCCATGCAATTTGAAAGAAATGTAGCTTTGTTGTTCTCCATCTGTGCTCCAGTTTCCAACATTCTAATTTAAGATCTCGAGTGTTCTCATTAAACCAGGAAGAGTTTCTATGTGCTTTGATCACTTTTGTTTTAAGGGGAGCCACTGCGTCCAGAGCATCTCTCAAGGTCACATTATAATGTGATGTTAGCTGATCTAAATTGTTTTCCACGTTTACATTTGATGTTAACTGATTAAATGGTTTTCCACAATTACACTCGACTTACTCAAAGTATCTAGAAATTTTGAAGCAGAATTACAATCTAGAGGTCACACTGTCTTTGTTTTAATCTGTGAGTGCATTGGCAAGGGCAGGACTAAATCATGTAATTAAGTAGTGATCACAAATAACTTCATTTAATGGAGTAATATTGTGAGAAATCAAGCAAAATGATTCCTTTTATTGGCTAACTAAAAAGATTACAATATGCAAGCTTTCGAGGCAACTCAGGCCCCTTCTTCAGGCAAGATGTAAACATCAGGCAAGTGGGACTTGGAGAGACTGAAGCCAAATCAGAAGTAGCCAAATCCAATTTTTGGGCCCCTTTTCCAATTTTCAGGCCCCTTCTTCAGGCAAGATGTAAAGGCAAGTGGGACCTTGAGAGACTGAAGCCAAATCAGTTTGGTTTGCCTAATTGCTATCAGGTTCCTAATGCAGTCCTCCAATTTGTGTATTTTACCAACCAACTCTAAATTAGCTAAACACTTTTGGCAGGTGAAGCTGTGTACACTGTCGGCCGGAAAACTTGAACTGTACAAGCTGCAGGACACACAACATATAAATGTGCCCTCAACGGGAAGAGAACAGATAGAACTTATGTTTAGTGCTGATATCATCTTCTCCGTTTTTGCAGTAACTTCGGTGCTTTCGGCACTTTCCATGTTCAGCTGAATCACTAAGAGACCATCGGCTTTAAGTTTCCACCACCTGCTGAGCAATCGACTTTGATTTCTCACTGCCAGTTATTTCTCCTGGTCAGCTGTCAGCTTTACTTCATTTGAACTTACTCGGTGTTTGTGAAAGGCTACGTGCCTGTGGGAGACGCTGCTGCTCTGTGCTTCTGCTCGCTGCTACTCTGAAGAGGTGGGGCCTGAAAGAAAGAGAGAGAGAGAGAGTGAGTCAGACACCCCTGAGGATGTATTTATCTCTAAAAAATCAATTTGCTTGTATATAAACTACGTACAGTTCTTGTCTGCTAATAAAAGTTGGTAAAGGCACCAGCTGCGAGATGAATATGTGGGGCATAATGATTTGAGCTCCATGATCAGAGGGGCGCGGTCAGAGATAACAATAGCGTTGTACTTGCAAGATTAATTTATGGGAAAAATTGTTATCAGTTATAATAATAATCAGTTCTTGAGTAACAGTGATGTACTGGTGAGAAGAAGGAATATGCTATTGAGTTTGGATTTAGAAATCTCCAAGGGTATTATAAGCTGTGATCAATTACAAACTATGTAACTGTTTTTGCAGTGTTAGATGTTTTCATCCCTGTGGCAGAAGACTTATCCAGGTCTGGATTTAAAACACAATTAAAGTCACCAAGCATTATAATTTGTGAATGGATGCAAAATTATTTTGGATAAAGTCTCTATTATCCAAATTGGGTAAGTAGATATTTATCAAAATCACTTTAGAATTAAACAAATTACTCATGATGATCAGATATCACCCTTAAAAATCAGATACTACATCTGATACAACAAATGAAATTGTTCTCTATATTAAAATTACCACTCCTCTAGTTTTCATTTTATCTGAAATGTACTATACAGTTCATAAAATGATTATTCCAAATATCATATATTCCTATGTCTCTGTTTTTTGTCAGTGCGGCTTTGACATCATGGACCATAGGGTGCATACTAATTCAGCGTGAGCAGGAACACTCAATAAAATTGAATAAAAAAATCAAGTGACAATGAGATAAGAAGAAGGCAGATTCACTAGCGTTTGTGTGTCAGCTTTTATCCATCCAGATCAGAGAATTTCCAGTTCGATTGTCTCTAAACACCACTCACATCTACAGTTATTCCCAGTTTCAAATAAAAACTTAATAGCGTCAGATCCCTTGGGGGGGGGGGGGGTTTGGGGGGATTGGGGTGTGTACGTATCATGATTGTGAGTGAGAGACGCAAATCAAATGTATGTTTTTATTGTATAATGTTAACAATAAGAGCAGCTCACTACTCAAAATGGTTAATATACAAGGCAGACAGAATCGAACCGAGGGACTCTTGATTACAAGTCAGCAATTCCTACCACTGTGCCACGGAAGCTTTTGCATTATTCTTGAACCATTTGTGAAAGTGTTTATTTGATCTTTGGACTTCAGGCTTCACACATTATATAGTTTATGTCTATATTTTGTCATTTATTACTAAAATATGAAAAATGTTTCTGTTTTAATGATTATAGTAGAAACGGAACACACATGAAATGCATGTGTTCCAAATAATGTTTTATTTTCATTCTAAAACTCCAGCACTTCACTCCCAGATAATCAAGGCTGGAACTGGGAGAACTTTGTGCCCATTCTGTGGTGGTGGGGGGATGGAATAGTAGGCTGCTTGCTGCTTGTCTTGTCGGCACATTTACAAGACAAAAGATGCTGACGGAGAGGTGCGAAAGGATTTAAGGTGGGCCGGATTTACAAGTTTTTTCGTAGGCTTTGGTAATTCTATTGTTAATACTATTCTTCATTCAGATTGATGATAAGACCCTCTCCTGCCATTTTTCCACAATGGACTAGGTTTATGTCTGATCAAATAAGATGAAATCTGACCTTCACTGGGCATTCTAGGTAACATAAATGTTCTTAACACTAGAATTACCGAAACCTATGAAAAAACTCGTAAATCCAGAATAAAAAAATTCAAGTGACAATGAGATAGGAAGAAGGCAGATTCACCAGTGTTTGTGTGTCAGCTTTTATCCCTTCAGATCAGAGAATTTCCAGTTTCATTTTCTCAAAACACCACTCACATCTACTGTTATTCCCAGTTTCAAATAAAAACTAACAGCATCAGATCTCTGGTGGTGGTGGGGGGGAGTTGTATCATGATCGTGACTAAGAGAATAAAAGTGAAAAAAAAACACTAACTCTTACAAGTGCTATAAATTTACACCAGCTGTTACAGACGCAAATCAAATGTATGTTTTTATTGTACAATATTAACAAGAAGAGCAGCTCCCTACTCAAAATGGTAATTTTGGGAGACACCGAGGATCGATCCCGTGGCTTCTTGATTACAAGTCAGCAGTTCTTCCCGCTGCAGCACGGAAGCTGCCGTATTGCACTTGCACCTTTTGTGAAAGTGTTTATTTGGATATTTGATATTTGGACTTCAGGTTTCACAAATTATACAGTTCATGTCTACATTTTGTCATTTATTACTAAAACATGAAAACGATGTTTTACACAGATTATTGTAGAAACAGAATACACATGAAATGCATGTATTCCAAATAATGATTTATTTCCATTCTAAAACTCCAGCACTTCACTCCCAGATAATCAAGGCTGGAACTGGGCCCTTTCTACGTTGGTGGAGAAGATGGCATAGCAGGCTGCTTGCTGCTTGGGCTTATCGACACATTTACAAGACAAAAGACGCTGATGGAGAGGTTCAACGGGATTTAAGGTGGGCCAGATTTATGTGTTTTTTTCGTAGGCTTTGGTAATTCTAGTGTTAAGTAGTGGGCTTCATCTTAGAGAATTTGGCACAGTGGTTCTCATGGCAGATTGGGGTATCCACATTCATTCAAACATTCAGACATCACAGGCAGCTGCACAGGACTTTGATCATGTGATTGTGGTGTAGAATACCACCACAGAAGAACTGGAAATGAAAACTCAAAAGTAAATATTAATAATGACTACAAGGTCATTGAACAGCATGATAATTCGATGCATATCTACTTTATTAAGGGTAAAACTAAAATGTAGCTACAAAAATACAAATTTAAAAAATGGGTTTTTAGAAGTTTTTTAAAATGATTCTGCAGTGTTAGCCTTGCATATCCCTATTCACAATTTTTGGTGCATTACAGCGAAAGGTGCCTCACCACTTCTTTTTATCCTTAGCTCTAGGAATAATAAGTGGACCGTTATTAGAATATCTAAGGTTACGACTTGAAATGCAGGTGGACAGGCACTCCATGATATAGAAATTAGATTAATTAAGGCTTTATATGCCATCACTGGTATTTAAAGTCATTTCTAAAAGACATGGATAACCAAAATAACAATGTTAAAATATGTTGAGATGTGGTTAGATTTTCTTTTTCTGGTGAAAACTCTTTCTGCTGCATTCTGGACTAAATGCAACCAATTGATTTCTTTCTTAGGTAGACCATTTAGGAGTGAATTACAATAATTTAGCCAACTAAAAACAAAAGCATAAATTAATTTCTCACTATCTTGCAGTGTTATAAGAGACTAACTTTTTCAACATTCCTTAAATGGAAAAATGAAGTCTTAGTAATATGTAATAAGATGTTATTTAAAGTTTAGTTCAGAATCCATGATTACATGTAAATTCTTTATTTCCACCTTGACTTTTAATGCTGAGGGATCAAGTTTATTTCTAATACCCTCATTATTTCAATTTTTCCTAAAGACCAAGATTTCAATTTTTTTCTCTTGACAAAATTACTGCTCATCCATTTAGAAATACAAGACATATATTGGATTAGAGTGCCCCGAGAATCAGGGTCATCAGGTGCTATAAATAGGAAAAGCTGCATGTCATCTCTATAGTGGTGGTAATTCACCTTGAATTTTCTACCTCTTAAATAAGGCTGAAACCAGTTTAAGGCACTGTCTGAGAGGTCCACAAATTGACTAAGGTGGTTTATTAGAATATGGTCTATGGTGTCAATGCTGCTAATGCTGTCTGACAGTTGAGGGCTTGAGAAAAAACATGAGGATCAGAAGAGAAAGAGTTTGGAACAGGTAGAGTTAGTTCTGCTGCATGCAAATTGATTGGTTTTACGTAGGATGACACCTCAAATAGCACAACATCTAAAGATGAAACATGTTAGTCCATAAAATGAGAAAATCCAGGCAGTACAGTGGTGCAAGTAAAGGGGGATTCCAGGGATTTATCCACTGGTCTCAGGCTTCCAGTCCCTGACCTTCAAGAACCCAGTCCTGCTTTATCTAACATGCTTGGATGAGAGCACAAAATTTCAAAGGGGCCCACTCTTTGACTGTACCAAAACTCCAATAGAGACACCAAACCCCCTGGTTTTATGTAAGATTAGCAGTGTTAAAAGAGGAGGGGCTAAGTCACTATTAAAGGCTAAGCTAGAGATGCCCCTGATGTAGCACCTGTAACCTGTGCTCTACCTCCCCAGCAAAACAGGTCTCTGCTAAGCAAAGTTCCATAACATGTTTGCTGTTCCATTGCATACTATATGAACAGACAAGCAGCAAGGGGAAGGAACTAACAGCTGGAGTGACTCATTGTATTGCAAAACACACTTTTGCCTACTTAACTTGCAGCATACAAATACTCATATTATATCAGTGGTCAGCTGACTAGACTAATCAATAATCCATCCATCCATCCATTTTCCAACCCGCTGAATCCGAACACAGGGTCACGGGGGTCTGCTGGAGCCAATCCCAGCCAACACAGGGCACAAGGCGGGGAACCAATCCCGGGCAGGGTGCCAACCCACCGCAGCTAATCAATAATTCACAACAAAAGTCAGACATCTGTGCAGCGTAAGCCTTCATCCATCCATTTCTCTAGGAAATAGAAACAGCAGCTTTTGAAGTTTCTTTTGTTTAAATTGTTTGATGTTCATGTGTGAGTGATGGGGCAAACTACATTACTGTCCATTTCATTTTCATTTTGAACTTTCATTTTTGTTCAGCACATGAATTGAGCTTCCTAATAACAATAATGAATATTCCATGTATAGCACATTCATTTTTCATTAACATTTATAAATACATTCTCCTGGTGATATTTAACTTTGTTAAGATCATCGGAAGAAGTAAAATATACAACACTATTACACAGTGAGCAGAGGTTAGTAATAGAATTATAAAATATCAAGTAATGAAATAAAAATCTCTGTGACTTTACAATGGCAAATTGTAATAATGAGATGTTACTTTGGTGTTTATTGGGATTGAAAGTGAAAGTAAAGCTTCATTGAGTAGCTGCAACAGCTCCATTTCCACTGAATTATCATATTTTTGCCTGGTGTGGGCCCTGTGAAATACCTTTCGCTAATGTAAAGAAACATATATCCAAGAAGCAGATAAAAACACTATATCCAAAATATGAGCTGCCAGACTGAAAATACAGTGTTTACTTAGCTGGTGAATTTTATAAATACCTGCCTGCATCAAACAGATTGTTGTGGACAAGAAAAAGCAAGTATATCTCATCTCGTCTAATCTCATTTTTTGAAATTGTTTTTCCTTGTGAGGGGTCACTGTGGTAGCAAGCCAAACAGGTCAGCCCAGGCTTCCCTGTCCCCATGTACAGATTATATCTTTTCCAGGGGAATTCCCAGGTCTTCCCAAGCCAGCCAATAGACATGATTCTTCCTGCATATTATGGGGCAACTTCAGGGCCTCCACCCACTGGAATGTGCCTATAGAAACTCTGTGGAGACTTGCCCAGGAGGCATCCTTACAGTACCCTCAAACTACTGTAACTGGCTTTTCTTGATCCAGAGGAGCAGCAACTCTACTTTGAGGCTCTCCTGAATTGACAAGCATCTCTCTGTACAATGGAGTGTCAGCCTAGTCACCCTGTTGAAAAAAAACAGTAATTTCTGCCACTCGTACTAGTGATCTTATTCTTTTCCTCATTACCCACAGTTCATGACCATATTTGAGGACAGGGATGTAAATTGACAGGTAAACAGAGAGTTTTGTCTTTAGACTCAGCTCCTATTTTACAACTACGAACCAGTACACCACCTGCAGATCATCTGCCATTGCTCCAACCCACTTGTTGATCTCACATTCCCTTTTTCCATCACTCATGAACAACATCCCAGGATACTTGAACTCCTCAACATGTTTTACGCTCATCTGGAGAGGGCAATCCACATTTTTCCAAGAGACACCCATGACTTCAAACTTGTAGGTGCTGATTCTTATCAAAGCCACGACAAGCAAATTGCTTGAGAGCATGCCAAAAGCCACAGTCAGATGACGCAAAGAGAACAGCATCATCTGCATAAGGCAAAATTGCTACCCATAGCCTCCCCAACTGGACACCTTCATATCCTTGACTGTGCTTTGTGCACAAACAGGAGTGGAGGCTGACACCCAGTGTGAACAAATTCAACTGAACATTAGAACATTTTTAGAATATTAGGATAATCTAGACAAAAACAGACAATACAGCTCAATATTGTGTGCCATTCCTATCCACTTAATTCATTCAAAGTAATATCAAGTCCCTAAAGTTCCACTGTTTACCACACTACTTGGAGACTTAATCCACTGTAATAATCCCCTTCATAATTTTAAACACTTCCATTATATCTTATCTTATTCTTCTTTTGCTTAAGCTGAAACAGTTCATCTCTTTTAATCTTTTGTCATAATTCATCCCCTATAGCCCTGGAATGTCAAGTATTCAACACAGCAGTCATAGTGAATGAATAGCATACAACAGCAGCTATGTTACTCCATATTCCTGCAGCTCATTACTAACCGAAGCTCCAGCCATATGTTCCCAGGACACCCTATTTGGTCTGTACATACCTCTAAATGGGTGGAGACATCAGCCTGTCATTATCCTGCCGAAGTTGAACAGAACAAGGCAATCAATATGATGCATTGCTGAGTCTTAAAGGAAGTTGCAAGAGTTAGTTAACAGTCACAGGGAAAAAGAAAAAAGTACTTACTGGAGAAAATGTGAGCAAGAGGAAGATGGTGGAAGAGAAATTTGAGATGTTTTTTGATAATGTGGCATTTGTGATTAAAGTATGATTGTTTTTTCCAATTTTTTCTCTGTGTATTAATGTCACTACACCACTGATACATTTGGTCCCCATCTACAAGATGCCCAGAATGTAGGTTGCTGCCCCTCCCCACTACACAGGATATCACAAGTTTATTCACACCTGCCTGAGTTTTTCTCACATTGAAACTGCAGAGAAAGATCTTCGTCAGTTATAGCATTGTTGGACTCTTGAGTAAAAAGTAATGTAAGTGATATCTTTTTTTTTTAAATCCTGAAAAGAGTTTTACAGGAATAAAAGAAAAAGAGAAGAATCCTTAGGAAGCTACACTAGCATGCATCCATCCTCCATCTAGGCACATGTAATTACCCCATGTATTATTCGAATCGTAGCTAATTTTATTTGTTGTCCTGGATCATATACATTTAGTTATTGTGTTGCCTGGATTTGCCAAAATGCTCAAAAGCAGATATTGTCCTTCTGGAGAAGATGTATCTCAAATCATTTTTAGGCACTTTCATGTTACTGCATTGTCTATTGAACTAGTCAAACCATGCAAAGGTTTTATTTTGACAAGGTATTGGTATTACCCGAGCCATTTTTGTCTCATTGTATATAAAATATGCCATTTAACCTGTCATTTTTTCCAGAGCTTGTGAAACAATTGCTGGACTTCACTGACTTCAGGATTCACATGCTAATGGATACCACCCCTGAAAACAAGAAGTCTGGTTCCAGAACACATACTATGTATGGAGGTGATACTAAATATATCTATCTGGTACTTTTGCACCTTCTGCACCGCCCCTGGCCCCTTCCCTGCTAGAGAGGTAGTATTTCAAGTTCCCAAAGCCAGTCTCTATTGCAAGGGTCTAGGTTGTCAAGGAATTTACCTCCTATGTCTGCCACTAAACTGGCATTGCTTCCGACCTTCACCGTTTGACTTCAGATTATGAGCCCACAAAGTGGCTCTACATTGCAATTTCAAGGTAAGTCTAGTTGGGTTATGACCACCAGGTGCTCACTGGCAAATGCTACCCCCAGGCCTGGCTACAGGAGTGTGTCCTGGAAGCACTTTTCTAGGCAGTGTACACTTTTTTTTATTTTGTACATAATGTTCATGTTCTGAGCCATTCTTTGTCTGAACTTTCAGGCCAAACCTGTTAGCCAATGGAGAACCGACCAGGAGCACAAAGATCCAGACAACCTAGCTCTAAGTATCCCTAAGGTCAAAAAGCCCCACCACCACCACGTCAAGGTGATGATTCAGGATGGAAAAACATGTATATATAAATACATGTTTTTGAACCATTATCTTCTGCTTGGCATTTCATTTCACCACTTTCCACCATCTGTGAGCACATGCAACTACTGACTGGTTAGCATTGGCCAGATCTTCCTCAGCACACTGCTGTTGTGATGATAGACATTGTAGTAGGTCCGTGATAATGTTCACAGTGGTATTTTTCAGACTGGTTTAACAGGCTTCACATTCACATGTTGAATTGCAAAATGCCAACTCCAGTACATATACTATTCAAGATATTTTGTGTTTTCCAGTAGAAGTTGGAACCTGCGGGCAGTCTTTCAGTGACAGTTCTCCATATGGTGGCATCTGTTGTTTTTGGCCAGCATTCTACAAGTCAAGATACAATACAATACAATACAGTTTATTTTTGTATAGCCCAAAATCACACAGGAAGTGCCGCAATGGGCTTTAACAGTCCCTGCCTCTTGACAGCCCCCCAGCCTTGACTCTCTAAGAAGACAAGGAAAAACTCCCAAAAAAACCTTGTAGGGAAAAAATGGAAGAAACCTTGGGAAAGGCAGTTCAAAGAGAGACCCCTTTCCAGGTAGGTTGGGCGTGCAGTGGGTGTCAAAAGAAGGGGGTCAATACAATACAATGCAGTTCACAGAACAGAACAATTCCTCAATATACTAAAAAATAAAAAATATAAATTTTAGAATTACATAGCAGAATTTAATAGTAGATGATATATCCCATAATAAGATGTCACCTCAACTGTGGCTCAGCTGTTCTCAGAAAACTCACTCCCTCTTCCTAATGGGAGCCTCTTGACAAAACACACAAGCAAGGGAATGCTGAAACGTGCAAGTGCTTTTATCATAAAAACCAAATCTAAATAGTGTATAAAGTGCAGTGCTCAAAAAAATTAAACAAATAAATGATCTATAAAAACAACAAAGTGCTGGTGAAGGTTAAAATCTGAATAAATACATCCATTAAAATGAGGATAAAATTCAGGCAAGAATCTTTAACATTCTCATCCCTGGTGCTTCCCTTTTAAAATTGACACCTCTCCGACTTACCCTACTTGGAACTTGCAGCACAGAGAGACATCCACCAACAGGCATTAACATCCTTCAAAACTCGCCCATGTTCCCGCCGCCCAATCCATGGCATTCCACAGGTAGCCACCAGATCCTGCTCCAGCGCTCAACGCTGCCAATCCAGTCCTCCCACCACTGCCAGTCACAAACTCCACCCGGCGAGAGGATCCTCCTGAGAGTAACGATCACTCCTACTCCTGGCTGCTCAGCAGGAATGATCCTCATGTCCCCTCCTGAGCGCTAGCCACTCGCTACCTCCTGGGGCACCATTCCCGTCTGCCTGCTTCCACCATAAGCACTGGCTCGCTGTGGCTACTGCCTTTCTCTCTGTCCTTTAACCTCCGCTCTCTTTTGTTCTGTTTCTCCTCTTCACTTTTACTCTTTTTTTCTTAACCTCCCCTTTATAGTCTGGAAAGCTGTTGCAGGTGTGATCACCTGATTACCACCCTGGGCTGTTAATAAGGCAATCAGATTGTCTGCACCTGCAGGCAAGACAATGCACAGATAGCTGACCGTCTCGCACCAACCTGGAGAAAGAGCGTCTTCAGCAGAACGCTTGCACCTGCTCTCACTCCCCAGAGCGAGCATGTTAATTATTTTTTTATTAAAATGGCCACTCTTTTTGAGCCGCGGACCTGCTATATCACATACCTCCCCCCTTAAGCCACCAGTTATATGGGAATGCTTCATGCCTCTACCAACTCAGTGCAACTAGAGGCTCAGATCCGCAGTGTGGCTCTCACACTGCACTAAAATCAAATCAATAAAAGCACTAAAACAACCCCACACTAAAACCACCCCAAGCCCCCTTGTAAAAACAGGACATTAAAAGATTAAGAACATTTAAAACAGATATAAAACCAATCAAATAATCAGTCCATTAAAAAGTTCAGTCCTTAAAATGTCCTTTTCCAGTTTAGCTCCCATGAGTGCTTTAAGAAGTTAGGCACCTATCCCACTTGCTGTTCTCTGTCAATTTTTCAGTCCCCACTGCTGCCACCATTTGTGACGGTGCAGGTCAGCTCCTTGCTCCCTCTTCCATAATGGGAGCCTCTTGAACCCGACACTGTCAATAATGTAACAGTTGAGCTGAGCTGATGAGGACAAAACACACAAAGCAAGGGAATGGTGAAAAGTGCAAGTGCTTTTATTACAAAAAACAAATCTAATTAATATCCAAAGTGCAATGCTCAAAGAAAATTCAATAAATAAATAATCCGTAAAAGCTTCAAAGTGCTAGCAGAGGTTAAAATCTGAATAAATACATCCATTAAAACGAGGTTAAAATTCAGGCAAGAGTCATCCCACTGCTTCCCTTTTAAAACGGACGCCTCTCCGGCTTACCCTGCTTGGACCATGCAGCACGGAGAGATGTCCACCAACAGGCAAAGACATCCTTCAAAACTGTCCCGTGTCCCTACCACCCAATTCACGGCGTTTCACAGGGAGCCAACAGACCCTGCTCCCGCACTAACCACTGCCAGTCCAGACTCCACCCAGCAAAAGCTCGCCATCCTACCACTACTGCTAATCTAGGCTCCATCCAACAAAAGCGCACCATCCTCCCATCAGTGCCAGTCACAGGCTCCACCCGGCAAGAGGATCCTCCTGAACAAAATGATCACTGCTGCTCCTGGCTGCTCAGCAGGAGTGATCCTCGTGCCCCCTCCTGCGTTCTGGTCACAAGCTACTTCCTGGGGCACCATTTCCGTTCACCTGCTTCCACTCTAAACACTGGGTCGCTGCTGCTCCTGCCTTTCTTTCTGTCCTTTAACCTCCGCTCTTTTTTGTTCCACTTCCCTTTTCTTTGACTTTTTTTTCTTATGCTCCACTTTATATGCTTGGGAGCTGTTGCAGCTGTCCTGGGCTGATAATAAGGCAATCAGACTGCTTGCACGTACTGGCAAGGCAACGCATGGATGGCTGACCACCTCGCAACCAACCTCAAGATGGGGCATCTTTGCCAGACCGCTCACACCTGCTCCCATCCCCCAGCGTGAGTGTGTTCATCCATCCATCCATCCATTTTCCAACCCGCTGAATCCGAACACAGGGTCACGGGGGTCTGCTGGAGCCAATCCCAGCCAACACAGGGCACAAGGCAGGAACCAATCCCAGGCAGGGTGCCAACCCACCACAGGACACACACAAACACACCCACACACCAAGCACACACTAGGGCCAATTTAGAATCGCCAATCCAGCTAACCTGCATGTCTTTGGACTGTGGGAGGAAACGGAGCGCCCGGAGGAAACCCACGCAGACACGGGGAGAACATGCAAACTCCACGCAGGGAGGACCCGGGAATCGAACCCAGGTCCCCAGGTCTCCCAACTGCGAGGCAGCAGCGCTACCCACTGTGCCACTGTGCCGCCCGTGCCGTGAGTGTGTTCATTATTTATTTATTAAAATGACCACTCTTTTTGAGCTGTGGACCTGCTATACCACAAACTCTTCCATGATTTCAGGATTTTTTTGATCAGCAGTGACTGAGGTGTCTGTATGAGCTAATAGTCTCTGGTCATACCACACAGTTTCATAAGAAAGTTGTGATAATTTACTGTATGTATGCTGCAGATAGATTGATGAAGGCAATGCCAGTTGCTTTTTTCTGTCCTTATCCATCTCTAATGTGCTGTGTTCGTTTGAGTACTTGGCCAGTACACAACTTCGTTGGGTGGTGTCCGGCTTGTTGTGGGATGAGTAGAGGTTTGAATCAGTCCAAAATCATCATAAAATTTGTACATACAGTGGTGTGAAAAACTATTTGCCCCCTTCCTGATTTCTTATTCTTTTGCATGTTTGTCACACAAAATGTTTCTGATCATCAAACACATTTAACCATTAGTCAAATATAACACAAGTAAACACAAAATGCAGTTTTTAAATGATGGTGTTTATTATTTAGGGAGAAAAAAAATCCAAACCTACATGGCCCTGTGTGAAAAAGTAATTGCCCCCTTGTTAAAAAATAACCTAACTGTGGTGTATCACACCTGAGTTCAATTTCCGTAGCCACCCCCAGGCCTGATTACTGCCACACCTGTTTCAATCAAGAAATCACTTAAATAGGAGCTGCCTGACACAGAGAAGTAGACCAAAAGCACCTCAAAAGCTAGACATCATGCCAAGATCCAAAGAAATTCAGGAACAAATGAGAACAGAAGTAATTGAGATCTATCAGTCTGGTAAAGGTTATAAAGCCATTTCTAAAGCTTTGGGACTCCAGCGAACCACAGTGAGAGCCATTATCCACAAATGGCAAAAACATGGAACAGTGGTGAACCTTCCCAGGAGTGGCCGGCCGACCAAAATTACCCCAAGAGCGCAGAGATGACTCATCCGAGAGGTCACAAAAGACCCCAGGACAACGTCTAAACAACTGCAGGCCTCACTTGCCTCAATTAAGTTCAGTGTTGACGACTCCACCATAAGAAAGAGACTGAGCAAAAACGGCCTGCATGGCAGATTTCCAAGGCGCAAACCACTGTTAAGCAAAAAGAACATTAGGGCTCGTCTCAGTTTTGCTAAGAAACATCTCAATGATTGCCAAGACTTTTGGGAAAATACCTTGTGGACTGATGAGTCAAAAGTTGAACTTTTTGGAAGGCAAATGTCCCGTTACATCTGGCGTAAAAGGAACACAGCATTTCAGAAAAAGAACATCATACCAACAGTAAAATATGGTGGTGGTAGTGTGATGGTCTGGAGTTGTTTTGCTGCTTCAGGACCTGGAAGGCTTGCTGTGATAGATGGAACCATGAATTCTACTGTCTACCAAAAAATCCTGAAGGAGAATGTCCGGCCATCTGTTCGTCAACTCAAGCTGAAGCGATCTTGGGTGCTGCAACAGGACAATGACCCAAAACACACCAGCAAATCCACCTCTGAATGGCTGAAGAAAAACAAAATGAAGACTTTGGAGTGGCCTAGTCAAAGTCCTGACCTGAATCCAATTGAGATGCTATGGCATGACCTTAAAAAGGCGGTTCATGCTAGAAAACCCTCAAATAAAGCTGAATTACAACAATTTTGCAAAGATGAGTGGGCCAAAATTCCTCCAGAGCGCTGTAAAAGACTCATTGCAAGTTATCGCAAACGCTTGATTGCAGTTATTGCTGCTAAGGTTGGCCCAACCAGTTATTAGGTTCAGGGGGCAATTACTTTTTCACACAGGGCCATGTAGGTTTGGATTTTTTTTTCTCCCTAAATAATAAAAAACCACCATTTACAAACTGCATTTTGTGTTTACTTGTGTTATATTTGACTAATGGTTAAATGTGTTCGATGATCAGAAACATTTTGTGTGACAAACATGTAAAAGAATAAGAAATCAGGAAGGGGGCAAATAGTTTTTCACACCACTGTATTGCATAGGAGGAAAATCAGCTGGTAGCTTTTCAGGTCATTTGGTTCTTTCCCAGATTTCAGCAGTACAACAATGCCTTCTTTCCTCCACTGAGCAAGCATGTTATGGTCTCCAGGCAGTTGTTTTTACATCTTCAGAACCCACAAAGTTGTTTTTGATCCGAAGTGTCGGATCTGTTCATTGCACATGTTGTGCACGGCCATTGATTTGCTGTTTTTGAAACCAGATATAGCAGTTATAAATTTGGCTTCTGTAAATGGGACACAGAAACTGTTTTGCTATCTTTGTTGCATAAAATTGATACTTTGGTTTGCTTGTTTGACTCCTTCCAATTCAGAAGCATCTTTTTTTTGCTTTATTTTTTCACCCACACAGTAGCTAAAAGTACCTGAGTGTTCAGGGAAGTATTTGGAAAGTCACTTGGTACTCGCATTTTGTTCTGATTGCTTGTATTCAAAACTAGTGTTGGCAATACGAGGCAGTACAGAAAGTGCACCAGCATCGTAGCCTCAGATAGTTTAAAGTAACAGTGATTCCTTTTTTAAGAATAATTGGACAGAGTACCATTAAGCACTCGGAAAGTAATGTTTTAGCAAAAAGTGAGAACATATGCATTTATTCCTTGGGAAGAAAGCATTTATTTTAAGTATAGGTAGATGGCTGATTTCAGAGTGGTAAAGAGAGGGGCTTCGTTGTGTGTAAACAGGCATCTAGCAAGAAAGCACAGATCAGGCAAAACAGGCATTCAAATAGACAAGTTAATAAAGAAATATCAAGTGGCTCATATCAGTAAATGCATTTTCTCAGTAAGAAGTACGTAGGGTGTAAAAAATGTACTTCATAGAACAGATCTTAGTGGTCAGGAAAGATTGTGCAATTAAGAGGGTGACAGCATAAGGGTTTATTAATCGGAAGGAATACTGTACATATGGTATAAGTATGGAGTGTCAAAGTAAGGAAGTAATAAGTGGAGTACAAAGTTATGCAAGCAAACATGGACTAAGAACTGTTTAATAACTTTAAAGAAAGATATACCCAAGGCAGCAGAGGGGAAGAGTATTTCAGAAGCTTAGTGGGCCAGAAGGTGCAAATAACTGCAGTATATCTTTATTCTATTCATTTATTAATTTTAATAATTTAAGTTAGTTCATTTAAATTTAATAAAAAGAGTTAAGCAGTTAGAAATCCAAAGCCAAACTAAAAATGAGACCAGTGCAATGTAAATCGCGTTGAATGTTGGACTTTTTGTAGGATGGATTGAAGGAGTTGTATGGAGTAAAACCACTATCAAAAATACTGTAACTCGCAATAATTTAAGTCAAATATACATTTCACACGTGTCAATTACGCTTGCAATTCTGAAAGTTATGCTTGCGTCTGAAAATTATGCATGCGCTTCTGAAAGTTTCACTTGCTTCTTAAAATTACGAGTACAATTCTCAAGCGTGAACAAACTGTCAAAAATATGTCATTGAATGCACAAGGCATTCTTTATTGAAGTAGAAACAATCGTTTACTACGCATGTGCCACAAAAGTGGAACAATGGAGTTATTTTTGACAGTACTCCATATATATGGGCTAAGGCTTTGGTCGTCGGTTCAATTGTTGTGTGTGTTTGTGATCTAACTGAAGGTCTTAGGGACCAGAGCAGCATTTGTTGAATATCCGTGGGCAATCAGCCCTGGGTGTGATGCTAATCCATCATAGGGGTGCGCCATTGGACCCTCTATTTACTTCACCTGCGAGTCTCCGGGAGGTCTGGCGTAAAGCCCACAGAGATGTGGGGAGAACGTCATTGTTTCACGTGAGCCTGAACTTATTCGACTTCCAGCCAGTTTGTTATTTACACAACTTGTGCAAAGCAGTTACTTATTCAAAGTTAAGAGCCAGTCAAAATATTCTGCAGCATAAAAAGATATTAATGTGTGTCACTAAAATGGGCCCTTTATTTGAAAAAAATAAGTCAGTTTTAAAATTTTATACCTGATCAGAAACAAAGGAGCAACTTAATTTGCGACAAGACAGGTGCTTTTGTTAAATGACAGTTCAGTTTTGCCCAGCTCAATGACAAACTTGGCACAAGGTCATATCTAATGAGTAACGTGTACTCTGATGTTTAATTGGCACAGTAATGTGAAGTTGGGCAGCCCTCATTTTCACAGATGCCTTTGTTATGTCTGAGTTGGGCACATTGGTCAAAGCTGGCACATTCCCATATTTAGAGAATGGAATTAGATGTTTAATGGGCATTTCAGAGGGTTAGATGGCATTGAGCTACCTAGTTTTGAGGAAAGAAAGATGCCTTTGTTAAATTGCAGTTGAACTTTGGGTACATGAGTCAAGTGGACTGGCAAATTTGTCATATTCCCATATATCTAATGAACAGATTTCCATGTGATGTTCGACTGGCATTTTACAGGGTTGTATGCCACCGACCCACTCTAATTTTCAGAGAAAAGTGAATACCTTTGTTAAAGTGCAGTTCAGTTTTGCTGTCCCATTGCGGTTACATGGTTCAGACTAACTGGCAAACCTGGCAATGAAGGAAATTAACTCTGATGTTTAATGGAGACTGTAAAAGGTTAAATGGTGTTGGACCTCCCTAGTTGTCACAGTTTTGAGAAAATGCGATGTCTTTGTAAAACTTCAGTTGAGTTTTGTACAGACCAATGTGACTACCTGTCTCAAATTGACTGGAAAATGTGTCACATTCATATTTGTAATGACTAGGATTAACTTTGATGTTTAACAGGCACTGTAGAGGGTTGTGCAGCATTTTGCCACCCTTATTTTCATGGCTTTGTGACAAGATTCCTTTTTTATATTGCAGTTGAGATTTGCGGGGCCCAAAGTGAATTCATGGGTCAAATTGGCTGGCAAGCTTGCCATATCCAATGAATAGGTTTCACTATGAAATTCAGTTGCCATTGTAAAGGGTTGATTGGCACTGAACCACGCTAATTTTAATAACTTTCTGACAAGATGGATGCCTTTTTAAAATTTCAGTTGAGTTTTTTTTTTGTCTCAACATGGTTACATGAGTTATATTGACTTGCAAAATTGACACACAGTAATCTGATGAATGAGATTTATGTGATATTTAATTGGTACAGACAAACAAAAAGAAAAGTAAAGTGCTTTATGCTTTCTGGGATAGGCTCCAGCTTCCCCTTGATTCTGCCTCTGCACAGGATAAATTGGGTTTAGAAACTGGATGGATGCATGGATAAATACGCAAGTAAATAAATAAAATGAAAATAAATAAAAGTATTGTGAAATATGACACTAAATAAATAATAACAACATGAAATGCATGTATAAATAATTAAATGGGTCACAAAATATGCCTTTTGTTCCTTCTTTCTTTATGTCATTCAGGCATTTTCAAACCTGCTAAGTCCTTAACAGGGTCGCAGAGGTCTGCCGGAGCCTATCCCAGCCAGCATAGGGTGCCAGTCCATCGCAGGGCGAATACACACACACACACATGCACACACACACACACACAATTTAGTACCACCAAAGCACTTAACCTGCAAGTCTTTGGACTCTGGGAAGAAACCCAATTGTACTCGTAATTTTTAGAAGCAAGCGTAAATTTCACAAGTGCAAGCATATTTTTTAGGAGCAAGTGTAATTTTCTCAAGCGCAAACGTAATTTTCAGAAGCAAGGGTATGTTCAGAAGCACAAGGGAAATTGACACGTGAGGAATGTAAATTTGACTTAAATTTTTATGAGTTATTTTTCATAGCGATCTTACTCCATAGAGTTGTCCCTCCTTGAAGACTATGTCTGCAGGAAATGGCAGCTGATCCAGCACCTCGTGCTTGCTGAACTGGCCTGCATAGTAGTAGACAATTGGTTGACCTGGCACAGGTATCATTTACAGAGATAGTGTTCACTACTAAGTTGGTATGGGAAGAGACACCAGATCAGACAGCCAGAGATAGGCATGTCACAGTTGCAAGGCAAAGGTTTCACACTGTCCAGCGACATCAACCCCAAAATTTTAAGTGTAAAACTATTTTCACATCCTTGTGGAGCTGTATGGTGTCACTGAAGAGTCTGAGGTGGTAAGCAGAGAAAGGCTGTGATAGTGGGGGACTGAAAAATAGTTTTCTTCCAGAGACACAGAGTCTTGCAAAATGTATTGTTTTCTAGCTACACACGAGGGAGACCTCCCTAGAGGGATTGATGATAGGCTCTTGTTCAAAGTGGGAATGGATTCAGATGTCATTGTCCATATTGGAACAAATGACATACTGTCAAGCTTGGGTCACTAAGTTGCGTGGGAGACTGAAAAAAGTCTTTTTTGAGGGTAAAATATCTTTATTGCTGAACTGAGGTACAAACATGAGACACTTTCCAGACAGGGTTTGTCAACAGCAGAAAAGCACACAGAAGGCAGCTGTCAAATGTGACGCTTCAGCTCCCGTCTCCAGGACTAAAGAACACAAAGTCCTCCTCATCAAGCAGGTTCAACGGCTTGAAGGAAGCAACTGGAGCAGAGGCAGTCTGAGAGAGTGAAGACAGGAGAGTGAGCCATTAGGTTGGCCAGGGACTACAAAACCTAGCATGCTCCCATGTGGGTATATGAGCCTGGGCTTGCTGCCATCTAGCGTCCTGGGGGAGATAAAGCTCTGTATAAATTGTCACCCGCTGCACAGCAGCAGTCAGGTTCTAATTAACGGTGACCAATCTGGGTAGGCACGTGGAACGCCTTGTCTCTTTGGCATGTCAACCATCTTCCTCTGCTGTCAGAGTAGCTTTGTAATCTCTGCAATTCAGTGGTGGCACCGTCTGAGGTTCACAGACTGGGGATTGGCCAGATTTCTGTAGGTGGGTGCACATTTTATTGGTCTGGTCTCTCTGATAGCTGTCATACTCAGGGAGTAGCTGTTGCTGTGGTGGATTGGCTCATCCTGATGGTGTCCGATGTCCTCCTTTCAATGAGCGTATTATGAGGCTCAGGTTGAGGCACCTTGTCTGTTGTCACAGTGTATGCTCCAACTGCGGTGACTGATGTGTCAGTCAGGGAGACATTCAGTGGTTGATGGCTGCCCTCAAGGTGACATTCTTCTGGTCATGGGTGACTTCAATGCAACCACTGTCCATGTTTTACACAGGCTGTCCATGAGGATTGTGTCAGTCTCCATGGGTCTGGCAACTATGGTGAAAGTGGCTCTATGTTCCTTGACTTTACAAAAGTGGTAAAAATCTGGTGGTGTGGATTGCTGGATCCTGGTTCAAGCACTCTGAGATGCATCGTTGGACTTGGCACTCCAATACTGGTGGTGTGGTGAAGGATATTAAACACATCCTTGTGTTTAGATGCTGGAAGCTAATACTGAACTGCAGGGTCTACAGAAGTACGCAGTTTATGAATTTTGACCACAGACTCGTTGCTACTCTGAAGGTCCAGCTTAGGTCCAGTAGGCTACCACCTACTAGGAGAATGAGGCTAAAACTGGCCAGACTGTTTCTAATTAGTCTGCGCACAGTTTGTGTGAGGAACTTGCAGACTTGGGTCCCAGAAGGAGGTATTTCCTGCAGGATATTATTGATGGCAATGGCTTGATGGCAACTCTGATCTGTACCGGGAACTCACAAGGATGGTTGCGAGAGCTCTGATTGCAGATATGGGGGCATTTGTTAGAGGAATCTTTGAGCAAGTGACATGCCCTCTATAGTCTAATGATCCATGTCCTGCTTACAGAGGAATTGAAGCATTACGCACATCTGAATCTGTTCCTAAGAGAGTCACAGTCAGGGTGATGGAATGGTCCTTACAGATGACACTGCTTGGCTGGCTACTTTGAGCATCTATTTAAAGCTGATCCTCTGGCTAGGATGTTGGACATCTCTTGGTCCATGGTTCTTGAGGCTGATCTTTCCATTAGCTGTGAACCACCCAATCTCACTGAGATTGCACAGGTGGTGAAACAGCTGAGGAGAGGCAAGGCTACAGGGATCTGTGGTATCTGGGGTTAACTTCTACAGGCTGGTGGTAAGGCTGTCCTACTGGCATTGCAAGCAAACTTTGCTTCCATTTGGGATACAGGTATCATGCCAACTGACTGGAAAACGGGACTTGTTGTCCCTATCTGGCAAAGATAGTGTGATTGCCTGGATTGCAGCAACTACAGGGGGATAACACTGTTCTCTGTGCTCGGTAACTTCCTAGCTAGGGTCTTCTTCAATAGGATCTGTGATAACTTGCTCACTGACCAGTAACCAGAGCAGTCTGGTTTTACACCTAAGAAGTCTACCATTGACCGCATCCTGGCACTGAGGGTTCTCATCAAGTGCAAAGGCAGAGTTTCTTTGTCGCCTTTGTCGATTTTCATGAGGCGTTCGACTCAGTTGATCGAGCTGCCCTCTGGGACATCCTGAGACTTTGAGGGATCCCCCTGAAGTTGCTGGATGTCATGGCCAGACTGAACATTGGTACTGTGATTGCCATGTGGAGTGGAGGCAGAACCACTGCGTTCTTCCCAGTTGACTCCGGGATTCATCAGGGGTGTGCTCTTGCTCCTTCTCTGTTCAATGTTTGCATGGACTAGTTGTTGGGCAGGGTCATGGGATCCAGTGGCTGTTGGGCAATCTGTTGGTGAAGAAAGATTCACTGATCTTGACTTTGCTACTGCTGCTGTGATTAGTAGATGGGTTGGGAAAAAATGGAATGTCATGAGGTCGCTGGAAAGGGGTGTGTGACATTCGTGATATCTTTGTTCAAGTCTTCAGAATCCCGGTGCTTTCTGTTTTGCTATATGGTTGTGAGACATGAACACTATCCAGTGGTCTGAGATGAAGACTGAGTCTCTTCAGACAAATCTTGGGTACCGCTGGTTTGACTTTGTGTCGAATGAGCGGTTGCTCATGGAGTCCTCAATGAGGCACATTACCTGCATTGTGGGGGAACGTCAGTTACAGCCATGTACGTGATTCCCCAAAGGTGATCTGGCTCACATGATCCTCATTGTTGAAGACCTGAGTAGCTGGACCAGGCTAAGGGGACGCATACATAACACCTGGCTGCAGCAGACAGATGGTCATTTCTGGAGGGTGGGACTAGAACATGTGTCTGCCTGGGGGTTTGCACCAACAAGCTGTACCAGTGTATTTTCTCCAACCTCATTTGACCTGACCTACAAGAGCATATGGACGTAATCACTGACTGTTTTTAAACACAGCAAGTTTAAAGCACCAGTGCAGGGGAAACCCGTCTAGATTTAGTATTTTGTAATAAGCATGATAAAATTGAGGTGATTGAGGTGTTAGGATCAAGTTACCAATCTGTAATGCAATTCTCAGTGCTTTGAAAATGCACAGATGCGAAGATTAAAACTATCAAGTTTAGCTTTGGCAGGGAAAATTTTAAACAAATATGGCAAAATCTAAAAGGGATAAACTAGGATAAGTGTTTAAGTGAGGAGACAGGTTTTACACATAAATCAGTACAGTTGTATCCCAAAAATTGGAATTCGCAGGAAATTAAAAAAAAACTCCGTAGTGGATAAGAAGATAAAAAGGAAACTACAAAGGAAACAACAATTGTAAAATGTGTACTGTATAAGATTAATAAATCTAATGCTAATCTTAGGGCGTATAGAGCATAAGAGCAACCATTAAGAAGGATATTAAGGAAGGTAAAAGGCACTTAGGGAGGAATATGGTAAAGCAACAAATGCCAAAAAAGATTCTTGTAGTATTTTAGTAGAAAAAGAACAGACAAGGAGGAGGTGAAGTATATCAGGAATAGTAAAGGGAAACTATAATATACAGTTAAATAGGAGATACTCTAAACTCTAAAAGTCTTTACAGATGTGGAAGGGGATAACTTTCCAGTGCTAACAGAGACTGTCAAGGAACTTCTGAGTGATTTAAAATTGTAGAGGGAGAAATACTGCTCAGATTAAATAGGCTGAAATCAAACAAATCACCAGGAACAGATAATATTCATCCTCAAGAGTTTAAGGATGTTAGTTAGTACATATATTAACCCTTGACACATATTTTTAGGAAGTAACTGCTTGCTAGGGGGCATTCTAAAGGACTGAAAATGTACATACATCCTATTATATTAAAGGGCAATCATGCAGATCCAAATAGATCTAGCCCAGTAAGCTTACGATTCTGCACAGGTAATTAATGGAAGGCATTAAAAAGGATAAAATTGCGCAAAACATGGCAAGATCAAGAGATTTACTGAACATTCAGCATGGGTTTAGATGAGGGAGGTCATGCTTTACTAACATGCCAGAATACTATGAGGAAGCAACAAAATGATATTATCAGTGGGGTGTATATGATATTATTTATCTTGACTTTCAGTAAGCATTTGATAAGGTTCCTCATGAGAGGTTGGACGTCAAACTAAAAGAGGTGACAGTTCAGTGTGTAGTTTGTAGATGTGTGCAGAACTTGTTAAAAAACCAGAAACAGAGTGATATTAAGAGTGGTGTTCCACAGGGGTCAGTGTTAGGGCTGCTATAATTTTTAATATATATAAATCACTTGTATAGGAATATAAATAACAAGGCAGTTAATTTTGCAGAGGATACCAAGCTAGAAGGATTGGTAGATAATCTAGAATCCATTGAATCATTACAGAGGGACTTGGACACCATGAAAGCTTCAGCAGATCTGTGAACATTACATTTAATGTAAGTTCAGATAAAGTATTACATGAAGGAAATAAAGATGTTAAATTTGAATATACAATGGAAGGTCTAAAAATTAAAAGTATACCTTATGAGAAGGACTTGTCACTATCAACTTCCAGACTGTGTCTCATAAAAAATAATTTAATTATACATTAACTCTTAATTTGCCTGTTTGCACTGTAGGATGGACTGGCATGATCCATTTTGCCAAGCTGGAACCCAATTCCTGGTTTAGCAGATTGTTGCCAGACACTCTTATCACTAGCTAAAAGTCTCAGTTTGTCTAAATGGGCCTCACTTTAGAATGCAGCATCTGCATCCTTATTTGATAAGATTATTGATAATAGACCAGGGACATCTCTCTCTAAGAATGCAAAATGGAGTGAAGTCCTAAACAGGTTTCTTCTCCGAAGTTCTGCCTGTGCCACGCGCAAGTCCAGGTAAATTGAGGAGATTAGAAGGCTTAACACGTGGCTCAAATCTTGGTGCAGGGTAGAAGGGTATAGGTTTATGGGGCATTGGGACTCCTTTTGGAACAGATGGGACCTGTTCTGCCGTGACGGGTTACATCTGAACTGGAGGGGCACCAATGTATTGGGGAGACATATGAGTAGGTTAGTCGAGGATTGTTTAAACTAGGTAATGGTGGGGGGCAGGGAGTTTAGGACAGGCCAGGTTTAGATCTAAGCACAGAGATACAAACAACAGTGTAGAAATAAAAATGCGTAGTCATGTAAATACTAAGAAAACATTTAAATATAGAAGGAGTAACACCTTAGAAATAGATTGCCGTAATGCTAGAAGTATCAAAAATAAGGTAAGTGAGTTGGAGTTGTATGTAGCAGAGCATAATTATGAAATTATAGCAATAACGAAAACCTGGCTAAATAACAAAGATGGGAATGAGTGTAACATAGAGGGATACACATTTTTTAGGAATGATAGACAGAACAGAAAAGGAGGTGGGGTTGCTGTTTTTGCCAAACAGAATTTAAATGTAAAACCTCTTCATATGGATGATGAGCCCCATCTTAGTGAGGACATGTGGCTTCGCTTGGAAAATATTAGGGAAAGAGGTCTTATTTTAGGAGTGTGTTATAAACCACACAATTCAGTGGCACCATCGAGAGAGATGTGGAGAGAGCAATCCAGATAAACAACTTTTTTAACAGGTTAGACCACCCTAACCCACTCTCACCTCAGAGTATTGCACCCTCCAACCATTCTTCTGCTGATACCAGCATAGGAGAGAGTTTCCCCCAACCCACAATTACAGCAGCGCAGGTGAGCAGAGAGCTGAGGAGACTTTGTGCCAGCAAAGCAGTGGGTCCAGATGGAGTATCGCCACGACTGCTGAAAGCCTGTGCGTTAGAGCTGGGGAGTTCTCTACAGCGCATCTTCAACCTGAGCCTGGAACAGGGGAGAGTCCCGAGGCTTTGGAAAACATCTTGCATCACCCCCGTCCCAAAGATATCACGTCCTAGTGAGCTGAACGACTTCCGGCCTGTCGCTCTGACGTCACATGTGATGAAGATCATGGAGCGGCTGCTGCTTCACCACCTAAGGCCACAGGTCCGCCACGCCCTCGACCCTCTGCAGTTCGCATACCAGGAGAAGGTGGGAGTGGAGGATGCCATCATCTACATGCTACACCGATCCCTCTCCCACTTGGACAGAGGCAGTGGTGCTGTAAGAATTATGTTTCTAGACTACTCTAGTGCCTTCAACACCATCCAGCCTATGATCCTTAGGGACAAGCTGACAGAGATGGGAGTAGATTCATACCTGGTGGCATGGATCGTGGACTATCTTATAGATAGACCTCAGTATGTGCGTCTTAGGAACTGCAGGTCTGACATTGTGGTCAGCCACACAGGAGCGCCGCAGGGGACTGTACTTTCTCCTGTCACGTCCTGCCACGTGCAAAAGTTCGCTGACGACACTGCTATCGTGGGCTGCATCAGGAATGGGCAGGAAGAGGAGTATAGGAGCTTAATCAAGGACTTTGTTAAATGGTGCGACTCAAACCACCTACAACTGAACACCAGCAACACCAAGGAGCTGGTGGTGGATTTTAGGAGGACCAGGCCCCTCATGGACCCCGTGATCATCAGAGGTGACTGTGTGCAGAGGGTGCAAACCTATAAATACCTGGGAGTGCAGCTGGATGATAAATTGGACTGGACTGCCAATACTGATGCTCTGTGTAAGAAAGGAGAGAGCCGACTATACTTCCTTAGAAGGCTGGCGTCCTTCAACATCTGCAATAAGATGCTGCAGATGTCCTACCAGACGGTTGTGGCGAGAGCCCTCTTATATGCGGTGGTGTGCTGGGGAGGCAGCATAAAGAAGAGGGATGCCTCACGCCTGGACCAACTGGTGAGGAAGGCAGGCTCTGTTGTAGGCACGGAGCTGGACAGTTTGACATCCGTGGCAGAGCAACGGGCACTGAGCAGGCTCCTGTCAATAATGAAGAATCCACTGCATCCACTAAACAGCATCATCTCCAGACAGAGGAGCAGCTTCAGCAGCAGACTGCTGTCAATGTCCTGCTCCACTGACAGACTGAGGAGATCGTTCCTCCCACACACTATGCGACTCTTCAATTCCACCCGAGGGGGTAAACGTTAAAATTATACAAAGTTATTGTCTGTCTGTATACCTGCATTGTTATTGGCATTGTTATCACTCTTTAATTTAATATTGTTCTTTATCAGTATGCTGCTGCTGGAGTATGTGAATTTCCCCTTGGGATTAATAAAGTATCTATCTATCTATCTATCTATCTATCTATCTATCTATCTATCTATCTATCTATCTATCTATCTATCTATCTATCTATCTATCTATCTATCTATCTATCTATCTATCTATCTATCTATCTATCTATCTATCTGTCTATCTATCTGTCTATTTCAACACACATCTATTTAGTAATGTCAAAAAGGCAAGTTTACAGGGAGATATTATAGTCATGGGGGACTTTAATTATCCAAATATTAACTGGGATAACCTTGCAGATGGAGAAGCACAAGAGTTTTTAGAAGTAATTTGTGACTGTTTTTAACACAGTATGTTAAAGCACCAACATGGATGTCCAGCTTGTCTGGATTTAGTATTTTGTAATGATCAAGATAGAATTGAGGGTGTGGAAGTAATGGAAACACTAGGGTCAAGTGACCATAATATAATACAATTCTCAGTATTTTGTAAGAGTGCAGATACAAAGACTACGATCGTTAAGTTGAACTTTGGTAGGGCAAATTTTGACCAGATGTGACAAAGTCTAAGTAGGATACACTGGGATAAGCCTTTAAGTGTGGAGATAGTTGAGGAGCAGTGAAACAGGTTTAAAAATGTTTTACATGTAATGCAGGACAGATACTGTACATACCTAAATTTGGAAGTAATGGGAAATTTTTAAAAACTCCACAGTGGATTAATAAAGATTTAAAAAAGAAACTGCAAAGGAAAAACTACTTTAAAGGCATATAAGACTAATAACTGCAAAGTGAATCGTAGAGCGTATGAGAACATGAGAGCAACCATTAAGAAGAATATCAGGGAGGCTAAAAGAAATTTGGAGAGGAATATAGGAGATAAGGCGAAAGAAGACCCTAAGAGATTCTTTAAGTATTTTAGTAGTAAAAGAACAGTCAAGGAGGAGGTCAAGTGCATCAGAAATAGTAAAGGGGAATTAAAAAATATAGACAATGAAATAGCGGATCCCCTAAACTTACATTTTACTGAGGTGTTCACAAGTGAGCAAGTGGATAACCTCCAGGAGGTAAATGTGACATCTAAGGAGGTATTGAGGGATTTGGAAATTGTAGAGGGAGAAGTACTGCTCAGATAAAATAGGCTGAAATCAAACAAATCACCAGGACCAGATAATATTTACCCTCGAGTTCTTAAGGAGGCTAGTGAGTACATATATAAACCCTTGACACATATTTTTAGGAAGTCACTGTGTACTGGAGAGATTCCGGAGGACTGGAAAATGGCAAATATCATCTCATTATATAAAAAGGTTGACAGGGCAGATCCAAGAAACTTTAGGCCAGTAAGCTCAACGTGCATCACAGGAAAATTAAGGGAAGGAATTATTAAGGATAAGATTGAGCAACACCTGGCAAGGACAGGACTTATTCTGAACAGTCAGCATGGGGTTCAGAAGAGGGAGGTCATGTTTTACTAACACGCTGGAATTCTATGAGGAGGCAACAACAGGATACTATCAAAGTGGAGCATATGATATTATTTTACCTTGACTTTCAGAAAGCATTTGATAAGGTGCCACATTAGAGGTTGGGCATCAAACTAAAAGAGGTGGGAGTTCAGGGTGATGTTTTAGATGGGTGCAGAATTGGCTCAGACACAGGAAGCAGAGGGTGATAGTCTGAGGAACCTCATCAAAATTGGCTGATGTTAAAAAGAGTGGTGTTCTACAGGAGTCAGTGCTAGGGCCGCTTCTATTTTTAATATATATAAATGATTTCGATAGGAATATAAGTAACAAGCTGGTTAAGTTTGGAGATGATACCAAGATAGATGGATTAGCAGGTAATTTAGAATCCGTTATATCATTACAGAAGAACTTGGATAGCATACAGGCTTGGGCAGATTTGTGGTAGATGAAATTTAATGTCAGTAAATGTAAAGTATTACACATAGGAAGTAAAAATGTTATGTTTGAATACACAATGGGCGGTCAGAAAATCGAGAGTACACCTTATGAGAAGGATTTGGAAGTCATAGTGGACTCTAAGCTATCGACTTCCAGAGAGTGTTCAGAATCCATTAAGAAGGCTAACAGAATGTTAGATTATATAGCACAATGTGTGGAGTACAAGTCCAAGGAGGATATGCTCAAGCTTTATAATGCACTGGTGAGGCCTCATCTGGAAAACTGTGTGCAGTTTTTGTCTCTAGGCTATAAAAAGGACATAGCAGCACTAGAAAAGTTTCAGAGAAGAGCGACTAAGCTGATACCAGGGCTGCTGGGGTTGAATTATGAGGAAAGATTAAAAGAGCTGAACATATACATTTTAAGCAAAAGAAGATTAAGAGAGGATTTGATTGAAGTGTTTAAAATTATGAAGGGAAGTAGTACAGTGGATTGAGACTGTTATTTTAAAATGAATTCATCAAGAACACGTGGACACAGTTGGAAATTTCTTAAGGGTAAATTTCGCACAAGCATTAGGTAGTTTTTCTTTACACAAAGAACGATAGACACTTGGAATAAGCTACGAAGTAGTGTGGTAGACAGTAAAACTTTAGGGACTTTCTAAACTCGACTTGATGTTTTTTTGGAAAAAATAAGTACATGGGACTGGCGAACTTTGTTGGGCTGAATGGCCTGTTCTCGTCTAGAGTGTTCTAATGCTCTAATGTTCAAAGACCATAAATTTAGGATGAGTAACACTGATGGACAGAATTTTGCACCAGTGGTCCAAGAGGATGGGCCTATGAGTATCCAGGAAGCCAATGACATGACCTCTATTCCTTCCTATTAAATCCCTTGTAACCCCCTAACTAATTGCTCTTCTCTAACTATGCTACAGCTTGACCTGGTCATAATTTGCTTGTCCATAATCAGAACCCATAGGATGTGGCCACAACAGAGGTAGAATTAATCCCTTTACTCCAGAGGGTGACTGTGCTGGACTGAAAAGGTTTGAGTCTGTGCTGGAGTTTGGACGCGGTTGCCAATAGTCCAATCTTGCTAAAGGACAGCGAAGACAGGAGCAAGAGAGAGAGACCATATGTAATCCACACGTTCACCTTAATAACGATGGTCACTGACTGATCACCAGTTGACATAGCAGGTGTAAATTTGTTAGCATCCGAGGACACTTTGCGTAAGTCCCTCGAAGAGAAGACTGCAGTACCACCCACAACCAGAAGCCGGCCAGGAAAGGAATCATGCACCGCTCATCTCAAATCATAAGTATACTTTGATTCTGAGAACTATTTACTGTAATTTAATAGACAGGACAAAGCCCCCTAATGTACTATAGTATTAATGTTAACTGTAACTAAAATAATAATCTTGTGAAGAATACGTTTTGGCTATTATAAGTATCTCACCCTATATCCAAATGGAAAGGAAAGAAAAGCACCTCACACACATTGAGATGGAGAACTCAGTGTGGTGGGGGTTGGTCTATGAGCCAAGGCAAATGCTAGCTGCTGTGAACAAATGAATGCCACTTGCAGGCAATAGACATTTCATAACCAGACAGAGAACTTATCCATCTTAACCTCATAAACTGAAAAAGCATGATTCATTAGTCATGTGCCTTTTTCTATTAGTGAGGAAAGTTCTACCTAAACCAAGAGATAGAATTGATAAGTTATGTGTCTTTTTCTACAAGAGAGAAAAAGTTAAATCAGGCTTTTGTTATTTTATGTTTTGTGTTGTTAACATCTTTAGTTTGTATATACAGTAACTACATATATATCTATATATTTGCATCTATCCATCTTCTGTTATCCTTATATTATAAATAAATTGTATTATTTTGCTTATTTCAATAAGCGTGCCCGGGTTATTTATGAAAGCAAGTCTTCGACCACGTTTCAAATTACAACAGTGAAAGTGAAATCGTTAATGTAGACTTTCATGAACCTTGTAAAGATCTCTTCATATTTTTGGCTTCTTGGCCAAAGTTTGAAACAGAGATCCTGCACTCAATTACCTGTATTAATTTGCCGTCCCAGCAAATTGAAAATTAATCCTCAAAATACTATAGCACTGGCCCCTCGTTATTTGTATTGACTGAGGCAGCAAAACACAATCACACCATAGCAGCACAGCAAGATGTGGCTACACAGTTTGTAGCAGTTTCAGCAAACACCACAGTCCTTCAGAACAAAAAGTTCTTACCTAATAAAATCTTTAGTTTAAAGCCAGAAAACTTGCCTTGGTCATTTGAAAGCACTCTGTTTGAAATGCAGAAATATCTGGAAGGAGTTAGGCAGGGCGTTTCCACACTACACCTGTTTAGTTCTGGAATGCTAGAGTGGCTGTGTATCCTAAACATACCCTTGCGGCTTTAGATCTTGTGTGTGCCCCTGCTTCACAAAGCAAATTCTCAGCTTCTGGACAGTTATTGTCTTGACTGCAAAATAGAATCACCACTTCTCTGGAGCACAGAATCATGTATAACTGAATCTCACTAACAATCAAACTCTGTTTTGTATCAGTGTTATGGTGGAATTTTAGTAGATTGTGCAACAGAGAAAGAAATATTTCTTGTTTGATTTATACCATATATGTTTGGAATGCTAATTTGCATGCAAAAATTCAGTTTGTTCTGCACAAATCATCACACAATATGAGGCATCTTATAAAATTGTTCATATTTAGTATCTAGATTTATTTTTATTTGTTTTGTAACAGGACATACTTACAAACAAATAATATTTCCAAGCCTATTAAGTCTACATTTCTCTCAATGTGATACAAAATGAACCTCAATGAACATCGCTTTAATCATATTATAAATACTAAAACTAAAACCAAATCTAATATATATAAAATAAAATAAAAATGTCTTTGTGAAATAAAACACTAAACTAAAGTTAAAAATATGGAAAAGGAGTAACTAAAACTAAATTAAAAATAAAAGTAAGATCATAAGTAATATAAAAATAAAAACTAGCATAAAATGACATAACTATAATAACCTTGTAAATCCTACTCAGCATTAAATTTAAAATTTGTTAAGGAAAAAACAACGTAAATGAGAGTTTTACAAAGCAGTAAGAAAAACAATTGTCACCAAAATGATTTTGTGCATACCTAATCTGTATAAGTTTATTGTCATACAACCATAGTACAATGACTACTTCCATGGCTATTACATACTGACAACTGTATGATAAATCAGCTAAATAAATTCAATAGTAGAAAATGAAATAAATGAATGGCATATAGAGTTTGACAATATGCAGTTTTCAAAATTGTTGAAATATCTTTTTAAAATATTGTGAACTCACCTATCCCACTCATTCCTTGGTTAAGAGCGCTGTCTTCAATTCAACAAGCCCTTTCCATGAGGCTTTAGGTTTTTTGTCCTGTATGTGTGCACTGATAGTTCCAATTGTAACTATTTAACAATTTTTTAGCAAAAAACATTTTTTGCAGATTTTGAGCATACAACTAGACAACGAACATGTAGATTATGGAACATGAGCAGCAGTGTGATTTTTTTTTTTTTTTTTACCATGTTAGGGTTATGGTTATTATATAGCATTGGTCACTATTGGCTTCTATAGCATCATAAACCTCTTTCTCTAAATCAAAACATGAGATTAAAAATTTACATGGGGTAAGTAACATATAAAAATTAATGTTTTTAGTTAAAGTGTTCTTTTAACTTGGCCAGGCTACATTACAATCAGTCTTACCTAAGTAAAAAAAAAAATATTCAGCCAAAAGGATATGGAACTGAATATTTTAACAACAGCAACAACATTTATTTATATAGCACATTTTCATACAAAAAGTAGCTCAAAGTGCTTTACATAATGAAGAAAAGAAAAATAAAGGACAAAATAAAAAATTAAAATAAGACAAGATTAGTTAACACAGAAAAGGAGTAAGGTCCAATGGCCAGGGTGGACAGAAAAAACAAAAAAAAACTCAAGGTGGCTGGAGAAAAAAATAAAATCTGCAGGGGTTCCAGGCCATGAGACCGCCCAGTCCCCTCTGGGCATTCTACCTAACATAAATGAAATAGTCCTCTTTGTAGTTAGGGTTCTCATGGAGTCACTTGATGCTGATGGTCATACAGACTTCTGGCTTTTAATCCATCCATCATTGGTGGAACATCACAGTGCTTTGAGTAGATGGTGGTGGCGCAAGCCACCACCAAAAGGACACCGGAAAAGGAAACAGAAGAGAGAGTAGGGGTTAGTACAGATTTTAGAGCCACCAAGAATAGTTATTATAATGAATTGGATATACAGAGTATCAGGATTTAAATTACAGTGAAGTTATGAGAAGGCCATGTTAAAATAATGTGCTTTCAGCAGTTTTTTAAAGTGCTCCACTGTGTTAGCCTGGCGAATTCCTATTGGCAGGCTATTCCAGATTTTAGGTGCATAACAGCAGAAGACCGCCTCACCACTTCTTTTAAGTTTTGCTCTTGGAATTCTAAGGAGACACTCATTTGAGGATCTGAGGTTACGATTTGGAGTATAAGGTGTCAGACATTCCGATATATAAGATGGGGCGAGATTATTTAAGGCTTTATAAACCATAAGCAGAATTTTAAAGTCAATCCTGAATGACACAGGTAACCAGTGTAGTGACATCAAAACTGGAGAAATGTGCTCAGATTTTCTTTTCCTGGTTAGGATTCTAGCAGCTGCATTCTGCACTAGTTGCAAACGATGTATGTCTTTTTTGGAAAGTCCTGAGAGGAGTGCGTTACAGTAATCTAGTCGACTGAAAACAAAAGCGTGAACTAATTTCTCAGCATCTTTCAATGATATAAGAGGTCTAACTTTTGCTATGTTTCTTAAGTGAAAAATTCTGTCCTAGTGATCTGATTAATATGTGATTTAAAATTTAGATTACAGTCAACAGTTACCCCTAAGCTTTTTACCTCCGTCTTGACTTTTAATCCTAATGTATCCAGTTTATTTCTAATAGCCTCGTTGTATCCATTATTGCCAATCACTAAGATTTCAGTTTTCTCTTTATTTAACTTGAGAAAGTTACTATTCATCCATTCTGAGATACAAGTTAGACATTGTGTTAGTGAATCAAGAGAATCGGGGTCATCAGGAGCTATTGATAAATACAGCTGTGTGTCATCAGCATAGCTGTGGTAGCTCACGTTGTGCCCTGAGATAATCTGACCTAATGGAAGCATGTAGATTGAGAAGAGCAGCGGACCCAGGATAGAGCCTTGTGGAACACCATATCGGATATCATGTGTCTTTGAGTTGTAATTACCACAACTAACAAAGAATTTTTTCCCTGCCAGGTAGGATTCAAACCAATTTAAGATACTGCCAGAGAGGCCCACCCATTGACTAAGGCAATTTCTAAGAATATTATGATCAATGGTGTCAAATGCGGCAGTCATATCTAAGAGGATGAGAACAGATAAATGGCCTCTGTCTGCATTTACCCGCAAGTCATTTACTACTTTAACAAGTGCAGTTTCTGTGCTATGATTTGTTCTAAAACCTGACTGAAACTTATCAAGAATAGCATGTTTATTGAGGTGGTCATTTAACTGCATAATGACTGCCTTCTCTAGAATTTTACTTAAGAAAGGCAGGTTAGAGATGGATCTAAAATTTTCAAGAGCCGAGGGGTCGAGATTATTTTTCTTAAGTAGTGGTTTAACTACAGGTGTCTTAAGACAGTCTGGGAAGACCCCCGTATCTAATGACGAATTTACTATGTCAAGAACATTATCAATTAGCATGCCCGATTTTTCTTTGAAAAAATTTGTTGGTATTGGGTCAAGGACGCAGGTGGAGGGTTTCAGTTGAGAAATTATTTTATGTAAATCAGGTAAATCTATCCTAGTGAAAGAGTTTAATTTGTTTATAACGGAATGCTGGGGTTTAGGAGGATCCTTAGTGTTGGGGAGATATACTATGTCATTTTGAATATCATTAATTTTTTGATTGAAAAATACAGCAGTAGCCTCACAGGTTTTACTGGAAGTACTTAGGAGGCATTCCTTTGAGTTACCTGGGTTTAACAGACAATCAATCTGCGAGAATAAGACTCTGGGATTACTAGAATTGTTATTTATAATCTTAGAGATATAACAGTGCCTCTCAAGACGGACTGTGTTATTGTATTCTGTTATTTTAATTTTTAATATTTCATAGTGGATAGTTAGTTTAGTCTTCCTCCATTTACGCTCAGCTCTACAGCATGTTCTCTTTAAATCAAATACTCTTTGGGTCTTCCATGGTATAACAATGCTAAAAGATTTTTTAACTGTCTTTTCAGGTGCAACTATGTCAAAAGCAGCTCTCACTTTAGTATTAAATCTTTCCAGCTTACTATTTACATTATCCCCGCTATTATAGTATATTAAAGCTGCTGATGAGTCAAAGAAGCGTTTTTTCACAATATGCTTCTCATGAGTGTTTTCTATCATTATTTCTGTATTGACCAATATCAATGACCTGCTTTATATCAACTTTTAGTCCTTTAGTAATCACTAAGTCTAACATATGACCTGCTTTATGTGTAGGCTGATTAACGAGCTGTCTCAAATCAAAAGAGTCCAGGAGGTTCATAAATTCTTTTACTTTTTGGTCACATTGATTATATGAAAATTAAAGTCGCCGACTATTAAGAGTGTGTCATAGTTCGTAATTAAAATTGACATTAAGTCAGAGAATTCCTCAAAAAAAGATGCGTTGAATTAAGGAGGTCTATACACGGATAATACTAGAACGTGAGAATCTCCATGGATAACAACAGCAAGATACTCAAAGGACTTGAATTTACCAAAACTGACATCTTTACATTTTAACCGGCTTGAGTAAATATTTGCCAAGCCGCCGCCTCTCTTTCCTTGGCGGTCCACACGAGTAAAACTGTAATCCGGAGGCGCAGATTCAATTAAAACAGCCGCGCCATCTGAGCTAAGCCACGTTTCACTTAGTGCAATAAAATCTATTTTTCTATCACTAATAAGATCGTTGATAAAAAACGTCTTGTTAGTTAAAGCTCTAACATTTAATAGTGCCATATGTAATGTTTCGGAGGGGCAGAGATGAATAGGCCTACTATGTGCGTTATTGATATTTGGAACAGGAACTAAGTTATTTTTATTAGCGCCGCTCTGTGTGTATTTTTTGCTTAATCTATAGTCTGTTTTTATAGTTTTAATACATTGTTCATCTAAAGTAGTAATTTTAATTAAATTATTGGTGTTTATGCCGTATTGCCTAGACTCCATGGACTCCATGTAAAAAAGTGCTGCGGATTTTTGTAAATAAGTGTTTCACAAAAGTAACAGTAGTCTTATGCTAAATAACTGACCTAACTAGGCTACTTATAAATTAAGTAATATTGTAATGCCTCTTTAATAGGTAAGAAATACAGAACTGCACTGCAGAATTGCAGAATTACCAGTAAACTGTAACTTTTTTTAACAACATTAATGAGCAACAAACAATAAACAAGAACTGTTTAGAAAGTTATATTGTTGTGGTCATGTGAAACACCTTAACTTTCTGTCTTTCTCACACTAGCTTGTCACCATTGCCTCATCAAAACTGAGCAACAATGTGCCAGTTTCCAGCCTGGCACTCTTAGCACCCCCTACCCCCACAGTTTTCTGAGCAATTTCATGTCAAATACTAGCTCAGAAGGCACATCATTTACGTATATAATTATTTTTAATCTCTTCCTACCGATTTCCCATTCAATTCAGTTATCAGCAGCTTACCATAATGAGTGAATTCTTCAGCAGGCCAAGTTCTACTTGAGGAGTCTGAAGATATTTTTCTCTTTTTGCCACTTATGTAAAAATACCTATGATGCTGCAACACTTTTAACATCATGTACAACTTTTAATATCTGTATTTAGAGAGCTTGCCACAGTAGCGTTAAGTCTGTGGCCAAAACAATAAGGGTAAAGCCAGCCCAGCTGCTTTAACAACTTCAGTTATATTTGCCACATTATCTGTTGTAATACAGGCTGTGTATTTTTCTTCAGTTTTTCACTCATCAAGCATAGCATGCAGTTGTTCAGCTAGGTTCTTTGCCTTGTGCTAGTCAGGTGAAAAACCTCCCTTGGAGACACCCTAATTGTAGTTTGTAATCAGGGTCTATAATGTGAGCGGTGATCAACTTGTACAACTGCATTTTAAACTGGACCACATGTCCTTTATTAGGAAACAAAATTCACTGCTCCGATAAACAGTTGATTGCAACTTTTTAACCTAATGGCACCAAACCTAAAAGGCAAATTAACCTTTATTGTCTTTGTGAATTTGTGAATTCAGCTGGGTGATTAATTGTGTTGGTAGCTTTTGTTATTTTTGTGACAATTGTGACAAATCATTTTGTTTAAAGTTACAGGCTCCCCGTTTTCTCTGTTTTAAAACCAAACTACCAAAAAACTACAAAATAATCCATTTTTAAATAGTTGGCTAGTGATAGCTAGGTTCCTAGTTCCTGGTATGTTCATGTTGCCTAGAGTTGAACAATTATCTGTATTTTGTTTTGCACATGCAATTGAGCATTTGCCAATCATCACCTAAAAACAAAAATAATATTGTGGGTCAAGGCTATAAATACCGCAACAATAATATAGCCATATCGCCCAAACCAAATGCAAAACCAGGGTGCGAGATACAGTATATGCGAAACAACTTACAGTCTTGTGAAGAAGTAAGTACATGACATGAAATGTTCTTTTTTAACATATATGGACATATTAGGATTTGATTTCATTTAAGCAGTATCTATAGATAAATGTGAAAGAAACATAATGCCACATTTACATTTTGTAATCCACTGTACAATTTAAATAAACATTCACTACCGGTCAAAGGTTTTAGAACACCTGAGTTTTTTCAGTTTTTCTTAAAAATTTAATCAAAATGCAATCAAATTAAAATGTAGTGTAAATGCAAATTTTGCACATGGAAAAAAACAAGTACAATTCTACATTTATCACTATCTAAAATACCTAAAATTACAAACAGGTTACGTTATTACAGAGGATCTAGGTGGAACCTCTCTTATTTAAACCACACGTGCTTAATTTGAATTGCTTTGTTACTGAACCATATATATTATCACCATGCCTAGTTAAAAACAGTTCTCTGAGGCATTGACAAAGGAGTTTGTAGATGCTTATGAGTCTGGAAGGGATTTAAAATGATCTCCAAACAATATAAAATCAATAATTTCACTGTCAGGAAGATCATCTACAAGTAGAGAAGATTTTGAACAACTTCTATCTTGTCAATGCCATTCTGCCAAAGAAAATTCAGCCAGAGTGAAGAACGCAGAAAGCAGAGAGAAGTCCCTAAGAACCCCAGAATTTCATCACTGGACCTACAGGTAGCTCTGTCAGTGCTGATGTCAAAAGTGCATGATTCTACCATTTGAAAGAGGCTGCACAAATTAAATCTACAAGGGAAGTGTACCAGGACTAAAGGTTACCCATGAACACCTAGGCAAAGACCAGGCGCCTCATGGATAAAACCTTGCTTAGATTCTATACTAAAATCTTGCTTAGGCCTGAAAAGCAGAAATGGCATATGTGTAAAAATAACACTGCACAACAAAGTTTTTGCTTCTTGAACAGTGTTGGGTGTTTCTTAGATTTTTGGGTGCTGATCACGAATATCACATCAAAATGTACCCATCACGTACTGTTTCAGAGAAATCTTCAATTTTGTCATAATTTTTCTTATATTTGTAAGTGACTTATTAACAACAGTTTGTGCAGCTTGGGCATGTCCAGACATGGAATCAGGCCAGGTTGGAAGCTGTTCTGTGGAAGCTGACATCCTGGGCATGCCCGGGCAGGTCTGAACGAGCTTGATGTTGTCTCAGCATGCTATAAAGGTGGCTTGCATATACCAATCCTGCTCATTTGGTTAATATAGATAGTCAGAGTGTATGTATAGTATCAGTATAGTAAAGTATAGTATCTGTAGCAGTATAACAGTAAGTAAGCTTGAAGCTATAGATGTTTTGGTGTCGAACGATATGTCTCGTCAATGTCGTAACAGCCGCGATACATTCTGCTATATCTGTGGTGAATATACACTTGTGCCTCAGAGATGTTGGATGACTGCTGTTGTGAAGAAAGCTTATCATCTGTATTTCGGCTGCAAAATTGGTGATCAAGACAAGGAATGGGCACTTCACATTTACTGTGTGACATGTGCTGTCAGTCTGAGAGCCTGGCTCAGAGGCACTTGAAAGACGATGTTGTTTGCTGTTCCGATGACATGGCGAGAACAGAAAGCCCATGTGATGGACTGTTACTTCTATTTGACTGATGTGTCTGGTTTCTCTGCCAAAAACAAGAAGTTAATTGAATATCCTAATCTGCCTTCAGCAATGAGACACCTGCCACATGACGACAGTCTTCCAATTCCAAAACTCCTGGATGATTGGATGAGTACTGACAGTGACATTGACCCGGGTTTTGAACCGTGCTCATCAGGCGATCCACATCTGATAACGCAGTCTGAATTGAACGATTTGGTCAGAGATTTGGGTCTGTCAAAAGCAAAAGCCGAGCTGCTGGGTTCAAGACAGCAGGAATGGTGTTTGCTGTCACTAGGTATGAAAATTTCTGTGTTTCGAGGTCGACATCATGATATAACCAAATTTTTTGCACAAGTCGACAGTCTTTGTTTCTGTTGTGACATTGAAAGAATGTTCTCGGCCTTGGGTTGTGATCACAAACCGGAAGAGTGGTGTCTCTTCATTGATTCGTTAATGTTAAGCCTGAAAGCTATTCTGCTAGACAATGGCAACATTTATCCTTCAGTACCTGTTGGCTATGCAGCTCACATGAAAGAAAAGTATGAGAATATAGAACTGTTGCTGAAGCACGTCCAGTATAGTAGGTACAACTGGAATATCTGTGGAGATCTTAAAGTTGTTGCTCTGTTACTAGGACTGCAGCTTGGCTATACAAAGTACTGTTGTTTCATCTGTCAATGGGACAGCAGTGCCAAAGAGTCACACTGTTCTCGACAGAACTGGCCACTTCATAAAAAGTTAGTTCCAGGACAGAAAAATGTGGCACATGAATTGCTTGTCGACCCGGCAAAGATATTTTTGCCTCCTCTTCACATAAAACTGGGACTCATGAAGAATTTCGTGGAAGCACTGAACAAGGAAGGCAATGGTTATAATAATAATAATAATAATAATAATAAAAAATTTTATTTATATTGCACTTTATATTTTAGCAATCCCAAAGTGCTACAGAGTAAAAATAGAATAATAAAAACAGAAGAATCTATAAAAATACTTTAACAAAATGTCTTTCTAAAAAGATGAGTTTTTAGGTTTCATTTAAAAGCCCCAGTCGACTGTGGAGCTCTCAGGTAATCAGGGAGGGCATTCCACAGCCTCAGCGCCACAGATGAAAACGCCCTGTCACCCATGCTGCTGAGCTTAGTTCTGGGGACTTGAAGGGTGTTAGTGTGTACAGAGCAGAGGGAGCGTAAGGAGGTATGAGGGGTAAGGAGTTCCTGTAAATAAAGAGGGGCGTGTCCATAAATGCACTGATGGGTAAGAAGGGAGACCTTGTACTCTATTCTGAATGAAACAGGGAGCCAGTGAAGGGTATTCAGAATGGGGGTAATGTGATCATGCTTTCGCACCCTCATCAGGATCCTGGCAGCGCTGTTCTGAATATACTGGAGTCTCTGGATACTCTTGCCAGGAATCCCGATGAGGAGCGCATTACAGTAATCCACCCTGGAAGAGACAAAGGCATGGACGAGTTTCTCTACATCTGCCAGGGTGAGTATTGGGCGGAGTTTGGCGATGTTCTTGAGGTGGTAAAAAGATGACTTACAGAGATATTTGATGTGGGTGTCAAAAGTAAGTTGGGAGTCTACTTTAACACCCAAATTAGTAACAGATGTGGAAAGGGGAATATTTTGGCCAGAGAAAGTAATACTGGTGATGTTAGAAGAGCAGAGATGATGTGATGTGCCAACTAAGATGGCTTCTGTTTTGGATCTATTCAGCTGAAGAAAATTGAGCCTCATCCATGCCTCTACAGTAATCCCTCCTCCATCGCGGGGGTTGCGTTCCAGAGCCACCCGCGAAATAAGAAAATCAGCGAAGTAGAAACCATATGTTTATATGGTTATTTTTATATTGTCATGCTTGGGTCACAGATTTGCGCAGAAACACAGGAGGTTGTAGAGAGACAGGAACGTTATTCAAACACTGCAAGCAAACATTTGTCTCTTTTTCAAAAGTTTAAACTGTGCTCCATGACAAGACAGAGATGAGAGTTCTGTCTCACAATTAAAAGAATGCAAACATATCTTCCTCTTCAAAGGAGTGCGTGTCAGGAGCACAGAATGTCACATAGATAGAGAAAACAATCTCTAGCAAACAAATCAATAGGGCTGTTTGGCTTTTAAGTATGCGAAGCACCGCGGCACAAAGCTGTTGAAGGCGGCAGCTCACACCCCCTCCGTCAGGAGCAGGGAGAGAGAGAGAGAGAGAGAGATAGAGAGAGACAGAGTTTGTTTTTCAGTCAAAAATCAATACGTGCCCTTCGAGCTTTTAAGTATGCGAAGCACCGTGCAGCATGTCGTTTCAGGAAGCAGCTGCACAAAAGATAGCAACGTGAAGATAATCTTTCAGCATTTTTAGATGAGTGTCCGTATCGTCTAGGTGTGCGAACAGCCACCCTGCTCAATCCCCATACGTCAGGATCAGAGAAAGTCAGCGCAAGAGAGAGAGAAGAGTAAGCAATGTAGCTTCTCAGCCATCTGCCAATAGCGTCCCTTGTATGAAATCAACTGGGCAAACCAACTGAGGAAGCATGTACCAGAAATTAAAAGACCCATTGTCCGCAGAAATCCGCGAACCAGCAAAAAATCCGCGATATATATTTAAATATGCTTACATATAAAATCCGCGATGGAGTGAAGCCGCGAAAGGCAAAGCGCGATATAGCGAGGGATCACTGTATATCCTCCAGGCAGGTAGTCAATGTAGATGTTGGCAGAGGAGCAATAGAGGAGGTGGGAGTAGTCCTGAGGTAAAGCTGAGTGTCATCGGCATAGCAATGGAAAGATAAACCATGTCTGCCAATGATAATTCCAAGGGGAGCATGGTAGATGGTAAAAAGGATAGGGCCCAGCACAGAGCCCTGTGGAACACCACAGGTGACATTGTGTGTGTGAGACTTTGCGCTGCCAAGGGCGACATGCTCAGTTCTGCCAGTCAGGTATGATGTAAACCAATTTAGAACATTTCCTGAGAGTCCAATAGTGTATTGCAGGTGGTGAAGAAGGATGTTATGGTCTATTGTGTCAAAAGCAGCTGTCAGGTCAAGGAGGATAAGTAGTGAAGGAGAACCAGTATCTGCCGTCATCAGAAGATCATTGGTGACCCTGACCAGGGCTGTTTCGGTGCTATGGCCAGGGCGAAAACCAGAATGAAACTTTTCAAACAGGTTATTCAGTTTGAGATGATCATGAAGTTGTGCTGCAACTATTTTTTCCAGAACTTTAGAGAGAAATGGAAGATTGGAGATGAGCCTATAGTTAGAGAGAACTTCAGGATCCAAGGTGGATTTTTTCAGTAGAGGTCTGATGACAGCAGTTTTTAGTGCAGAAGGAATATGGCCAGCCAGGAGGGAATGATTTATGATCCTGGTGATAAGTAGAGAGACGGCAGAAATGTTGGCCCTCAACAGTGGTGATGGGAAAGGATCCAGGGAGCTAGTAGACAGTTTCATTTTCCTGATGACGTCCTCCACCTCTTCCCGTGTGGCAACAGAGAAAGAGCAAAGGGGCTGGACAGTCTCAGACAATGAGTCAATAGTTGGGAAGGGCAAGATATCCTTGGTAGAGAGGTGTAAACGGATATTATAAACTTTTTGTTTGAAAAAGTTGATATGCATGTTTCACCTCTCATCGGTGGTCTCAGAATGGGTAGGTGAAGGAGGTTTGAGAAGATGATTTATAGTTGAAAAAAGTTTTTCAAGGTTCCTGGAGCCATTTCTGATGATGGCGGAATAAAACCTGGACCATGCAACCTTCAGAGCTTCTGTATACGCCCTCATGTGTTCCCTGTAAGCCTGTTTATGGACAGTCAACCCAGAGGCCTTGAGACACGCCCAGCCGCCTTCATTTTTCGCAGCTCGCAGGTATACCAAGGTGCTGAGCACGAGAATGAGACGGACCTGGATGTTAAAGGGGCGTGGAAGTCCAGGAGACTGCTCAGGGACTGGTTGTAAAAATCCACGAGGTCAGCAACAGAGAGGGAACTGATAAAGTCAGAGGAGAGAAATGTAAGGTCCAAGGCCAAGGCATCCACATTGATATTCTTCAGATTTCTGAAATGGATCTATCGTTTTGGTTTGATACAGGGGGAGAAAAAGGGCAACTCCATTGACACTACTTTGTGGTCTGAAATACCAAGATCATATACCTGTAGATTACTGATTGGGGCACATTTTGAAATGACCAAGTCAAGAGTGTGACCCCTAGAATGTGTGGGAACATCAACATGTTGTTGTAGGTTGAGAGAATCTAGCAGCTCAAGGAAATCAACAGTGAGATAACCTGTGGGATTGTCAACATGAATATTTATATCTCTTAAGATTATTATGTGGGCAGAAGTAGCACAGAGTGTTGTGAGAAGATCAGTCATTTCCGGAATAAAGGCAGAGTTGGGTTATGGGGGTCAATAGATAAGGAGAACAGTCATGGGAAAAGGGGGCTTACATTTAAATGCAAGGCACTCGCAGGAAGATATTGCAGGTATCAAGATAGGGGACAACCCCAGGTCCTGACGGTGGATAATAGCTAGTCCACCACCACGCCCAGTGCTGCGAGCTGCCTCCAAGTAACTGTAGCCAAGTGAACAGGCTTCATTTAAGGCAGAGTAAACCTCTGACTGGTGCCAGGTTTCTGTCAGACATATGAAGTCAAGTCCTTTCTCCCTGATGTGTTCTTCAATCAGTGTGGATTTATTGCTGATGGATTGAGAATTAAACAGTTCAAATTTAACCAATGACTGTGAAGTAAATCTCTGTACAGGACTCAAAACATTAAAATCCACTCCACGAAACTTAGAATCCACTCCACAAAATAAATCCAGCCGGGGATGTGAAGACCTGGCGATATTTCTCTCAATGGCTCCGGTGTTTCCCATGCTAGAGTGCAGAGATCTCACGATACTTCCAGTGTTGATAGCAATTGGAGCGACGCTGCTCTGATGATGCGTCAAACGTGCAACAGATGACCAGAAAGATGGAATATTGGTAGCAGAGCACTTTGGCTGGTTATGGAAGATGAACTTTCGAGCGGAGCCTCTATGAATGTAACGAGGACGGCGAAGAAGTCCCAGTTCTTTAATGATGGAGATGTTAATTTCAGGAGTGGTTGCGGGATTAAGTCGGTGGAGTTGTGAGCTGGGATAGCTAAACGCCATTCAGACCGAAGAGGGAGGGAGGAATGCTATCCAGACAGCGCTGTAAAATCTAAAGCAGTATATCCGGGCCACAGGTGAGTAGACAACAAAAAAAAAACTTAACATAATATAACTTAATAAAATCCATAAAGTCCACAGCAAACGGTAGAACAGTATATCCAGGCAACAAGTGAGTAGGCAGCAAAACCTTGATAAACACTTGATAAAATCCGTAAAATCCACAGCAGACGATAAAACAGTACAAGAAATCTTTCAGAAAAAATATGAAACTTTCTAATGTAAACTAAAAGAAAAATAGTAAACTAAAAGAAAAAATAGTAAATTAATAATATTAGTAAACTATAAATAATACTAATAACATTAAACTCAAACTCAGAGTCAGAGGGAGAAGCAGCGAACAATCAATGCCAGCGTCCTCTCAACTCACTCAAATCTCAATTCACAACACTTCATCCTGGTTTTCGTTATTTAACACTAGAATTACCAGAGCCTATGAAAAAACTTGTAGATCCGTCCCACCTTAAATCGCGTCTTAAATCCGTTTGCACCTCTCCGCCAGAGTCTTTTGTCATCTAAATGTGCTGATAAACACAAGCTACTAGCAGCCAGCTATTCCATCCCCCCACCGACTTAGAACGAACTTCTCCCAGCTCATGCCTTGCCTTGATTTGATTATCTGGGATTGAAGTGGAGTTTTAGAGTGGAAATAATAGATCGTTATTTGGAATACACGCATTTCATGTGTGTTCCGTTTCTATAGTAGTCTGTGCAAACACATTTTTAAAACAGAAATGTTTTTCATATTCTAATAGTAAATGACAAAATGTAGGCATAAACTATATAACGTATGAAGCCTGAAGTCCATATATCAAAGAAACACTTTCACAAAAGGTACAAATAAGAGAACATGTGCGCTTTTATTCAAAAATATAACTGCACAAAAAAAAAGCCGTGTTAACGTGCCACATTGACACTCTTACAACAACCGCTGTGGCGGCGTAATGGTATCAATTCCTGACTGGGAATCAGAGGGTGACGAGTTCGACTCCACTTCGAGAAGTGAACTGCTCTTATTATTACAATTTTAGAATAACAACATACATTTGATTTCAGTCTGTAACAGCCGGTGTAACTTATGATACTTGTAAAGGTTAGCTTTGTTTTTTTTTTTTTTTATTCACTTTTCATTCTCGCAGTCGCATTCAGAATCAATCCATACAACCCCATCTGACACAGCTGTTTTCACATAAAGACGCGCTACAGCTCTGCAGTGTACCACGATGCATACTACCCCCCCCCCCCCCCCAAAAGGGTTCTGACACACAAACGCTGGCGAAGCTGCCTTCTTCGTATCTCACCGTCACTTGATTTTCTTTTTATTCAGTTTTATTGAGTGTTCCTGCCAGTCCCCACATGTTGCTGTATGCTGTTTCTTTTGTACTCCAAGTATAACAAAACAAGTGCACTTTAATTCAAGACTATAACCGAAGAATAAAGAAAGCAAGTTACAGTTGGTGGTTGATACGACAGCTTGCGTGGTGCAATGCTAAGAACTGCTGATTTCCAATCCGTGCTATATAAAATCATCACATTCAAATATTAACAGTTCCCACACACCCAAGGTCCGCCATTCCTACATTTACGACATGTGTACTTGTTGCAGTGTACACACCTCTCTGTGCTATAGTTCATATTACAGTGAATGAGCACCTGACACTGTACTTTCTTCCCTGGGGGAAGCTGAGATCTTAGAACTGAAGCTTGTTGATGCTGTATCATCTTTTCTTTTTCCATCGCCTTTTCCTGTAAGAAGCGACGACGAAGTTCCTCTGCAAGGTGAGCCATGAACAATCTTCTTTTCTCAGTGGACCCCGTGCATGCCTTATACAGTACGTGTGCGTTCATCGCTGCTAGGTCAAGGATGTTGTAGAACACAGCAACCGGCCACCTGCGTGTTCCTGTTCGCACTGAATAAGCACGCGCCTTCTGGTCCATGATGTCAACGCCACACTGGGGAAAAAAGAAAGACAAATATATGTGACATTTTGAAGAAATCATTTTATCACCAGAATAGCACCAGAATACTTCGTCACACTAATATTTTTTTCATTAGCATACCTTCATGTGGTTGTAGTCTGTGACCGTGTTTGGTTTTTTTTTTTTGATTTTGCCCAATCTCCACATCATGGTGCATTGTGCTGAGAATGCAGACAGACTTCTTCTTTTTGGGCACATACACTGTCAGCATGGCACTGGGAGATCTAAACACCAGCGTGGAGAATTGTTAGTGTACTGAACTGACTTTAGCTGCAGGTGGAAGTTCCCGTCGCACTTTATTCATGGTGCCAAGCAGAGTTGTATTGTGGTGCAGCAGTCTATTAGCCAGCGAAAGTGACGTGAAGAAGATGTCTGTTGTTACGGTTCTGCCGGAAAGTCTTTCTCCCGTGGGACGACTGGGATCTTTTCCTAAATAAGGAGTGGCATTGCACATGTACTTTGTCTCCAAATCTGCTGCAATCCAAAACTTGATGCCAAATTTGTCAGGCTTGCTCGCAATGTATTGTAAGAAAGGACAACGGACCTTGGTTGGAAACAGTTGCTCATCAACTGTAATATGCTGCCCTGGGTTGTAACTCAGAACACAGTTCTCAACAAAACGTTGCCAGATGTCCGAAATTGCAGCAAATCTGTTGTTTTTCACACGTTCTGCACGGGTGTCTTTGTTGTCAAAGCGCAAATGCCGCATGATAGTCTGATATCGGTGACGGGGCATCGTATCTTTGACTGCCGGTACAACAAATAGTTCTGACCAGGCATCAGCCACAGCACCAACTGTAGTCATCGCTGCTCTTGTCAAAAGAATGGAGATAAATGCCATCAGTTCAGAGAGGGAGAGGCTCCAGCTGGGGTCTGCTCTGCGACCTTTGTGGACTGTGCAGTCTCTGACTGTCAACAACATACCAACATACCTATGTCGATCAAACACAAGAAGCTCTGCAGTCGACTGGTTACTTTACGCTGTAGGAAGATAAGTAAATAAATAAAGGTAAATAGGTAAACAACATTCGATGCATCTTTTATATAAGTAACATAAAAATGTTTTTTATATACAGACCATCAAAAAACATTATTGAAATCAGGACTTAGCATGATACCTTGGCAAGCTCCGTAGGTCCGGCTGCTTCGCTGAAGGACATGTGTGTGACAGATCGACTGGCAGGACGACGCCCAACTTCTTGCTGTATTCAAATGGTGCCACCTTTTGCCTTTATGCCTGGTGCAGCTGTGCTGTTCTTATGTTGGACTGGACGTTTCTTGCGGGGAGGGCTTCTGTTCTCTTTGTCTGATATAGAATCCTCATCTGGGCTCTCCTCTGTGTCTGTCTCGTCGTCTTCCTCGATATCAAAAATAAGTTCCTCGCCACTGTCTGAGTCGCAATCGTCCATTTCTTGCAGCAGAGCCAAAGCCTTCGAAGGGGACAACCTCCTCTTTAGTGACAGAGCTGTGGCCATTGCGGTGTCTGTTTGCTCAAAATAATAATCAAGCACAACTGATTCACCTATGTTTGTGTGTCAGGTTTTATCTCGCCACATCAGAGAATTCCACATCTGAGAATTCCTTGCAATTTGCAGCTCCATTCATTATCTCAAAACACCACGCACAATCACAGTAATTCCCAGTTATGTCCACCTTTCACACCCACGCCCACAACCATACAGAAGTGATTCATCCAAGTTTATGTGTCAGCTTTTTATCCCGCCACATCTGAGAGTTCCCTGTAATTTGCAGCTCTATTCAGTACCTCAAAACACCATGCACATTCACAGTAATTCCCAGTTATGTCCACCACTCACACCCACGCCCACATTCCACATCAGAGAATTTCCAGTTCCAGCATAAATTCACACCTGATCTGATGCTGTTCGTTTTCAAATAATATTGCATTAGTGTGATGATGTTTTCACATATATTGTCTCTTTCAGGTGTGTAATAGAAACCACAGCATAGAGAGAAGTGTGTACATTGCTTCTTACAGGAAAAGACGATGGAAAAAGTGCACTTGAATAAAAGTGCACTTGTTTTGTTATACTTGTACACCAACATACGTTCCTGTGTTTGAGTGACACGGGCATGCTCAAAAAATACACGTGTAATGCCACGAAAAGTGCACGCAGACACTTCAGTTCGCAAGCATTGGTACGAGAATGCAGTCACAAGTATACTGCAGAGCTATAGCGCGTCTTTATGTGAAAACAGCATAAATAATGTGAAACCATTCTCTCCTCTGCATGTCCTGGAGTACAAAAGAAACAGCATACAGCAACATGTGGGGACTGGCAGGAACACTCAATAAAACGGAATAAAAAGAAAATCAAGTGACGGTGAGAAACGAAGAAGGCAGCTTCGCCAGTGTTTGTGTGTCAGAACCCTTTGGGGGGGGGGGGGGGGGGGCCGTAGTATGCATCGTGGTACACTGCAGAGCTTTAGTGCGTCTTTATGTGAAAACAGCTGTGTCAGATGGGGTTGTATGGATTGATTCTGAATGCGACTGCGAGAATGAAAAGTGAATTAAAAAAAAAAAAAACAAAGCTAACCTTTACAAGTATCATAAGTTACACCGGCTGTTACAGACTGAAATCAAATGTATGTTGTTATTCTAAAATTGTAAGAATAAGAGCAGTTCACTTCTCGAAGTGGAGTCGTGCGGGATCAAACTCGTCACCTTCTGATTCCCAGTCAGGAATTGATACCATTACGCCATCGCGGCGGTTGTAGTAAGAGTGTCAATGTGGCATGCTAACGCGGCTTTTTTTTTGTGCAGATATATTTTTGAATAAAAGCGCACATGTTCTCTTATTTGTACCTTTTGTGAAAGTGTTTCTTTGATATATGGACTTCAGGCTTCATACATTATATAGTTTATGCCTACATTTTGTCATTTACTCTTAGAATATGAAAAACGTTTCTGTTTTAAAAATGTGTTTGCACAGACTACTATAGAAACGGAACACACATGAAATGCGTGTATTCCAATTAACGATCTATTATTTCCACTCTAAAACTCCACTTCAATCCCAGATAATCAAATCAAGGCAAGGTATGAGCTGGGAGAAGTTCGTTCTAAGTCGGTGGGGGGATGGAATAGCTGGCTGCTAGTAGCTTGTGTTTATCAGCACATTTAGATGACAAAAGACTCTGGCGGAGAGGTGCAAACGGATTTAAGATGCGATTTAAGGTGGGACGGATCTACGAGTTTTTTCGTAGGCTCTGGTAATTCTAGTGTTAAGACAGATGTTCCCAAGAATAACTGACACCAAGATCAAAGAGGGCATTTTTGTTGGCCCCCAGATCAGAAATATTATGAGTGACAAGTGGTTTGAAGATCTGTTAGTTGGGCCAGAAAAAATTGCCTGGAAAGCCTTCAAAAATGTTGTTGACAATTTTCTGGGCAATTACAGAGCCTCAAACTACATTCAGCTGGTAGACAAACTTCTCAAAGCATACAAGACAATGAAGTGCAACATGTCACTCAAGATTCATTTCCTCCACTCACACTTGGACTTCTTCCCCGTAAATCTCGGTGCTGTCAGTGACGAACATGGTGAAAGGTTTCACCAGGACATTGCTACGATGGAGAAACAATACCAGGGCAACTGGAATCCGTCAATGCTTGCTGACTACTGTTGGACACTGCAACGTGATGCACCAGGCATTGAATACAAAAGAAAATTAGGAGCAAAACACTTATAATTCTGTTGAATTTAATAGCTTATGCGAAACATAAACGTGACTAAATACGTTATTGTCAGTAAACATATAAATGTCTATTTCTCAGAGTTCCTACGTGATGCAGTAAAACCAAAACTATATTTGTGCATACCTGGTCAGTAGGTACCTGTCACAATCAGCAAAAACTTTTTAGGAAGCAAGACTTTTCAAAAAATTTGTTGTGCAGTGTAATTGGGTTATAAAAATGTACATATGCCGCATGCCACACCAAATTCTCCATCACCTTGCATCAGTAACTGCCTATGATGTAAAAAATGTGTTTTTTGAATATTCGTGATCTAATTATCATATAAATTGGGCCATGTCCTTAAGTGATTTCATAATGCAGTAGTGCACCACAAATGTGTGAACACAGAAAATGGAACTTCAGTGAATGTGAACTTGTTGGTCTCTCAGCAGGAGTCACAATAAAAAAATCCAAGAGTAGGAGTAAGTGCCAACAGCTGAGAGGAGAGAGCAACAGCAATATGTCATCATGTTGCGCCAAGACTGTTGCCAGTGCCAACGCACCCAAGTGTTGACCGATGAGGTAGTGCAGGCACAACAACAACTGACATAGGCTATTAATGCCTTATGTCAAACACTGTGTGAATTGTTGACTGTATGCGCAGAACTATAAGATATTAAGAACAATAATATTGAACTTGTAAAAAATAAATATCCTTTTGCAAAATAAATATCAATGTTGCAATACATGCAAGTCTCTTTACATTCTACGTATACTGTTCAAATGTGCCATCACAATGTGGCAAACCCTTATAAGGGTGTACAGCAGTGTGCTGCCTGATGAGTCCAAACACTGCCATCAACCTTTTAATGAACCAATGGTCCATAGAAACACTAATTGCATGTGGAAGTGCTTTTAATTATATATTCTCTCTTTTAGTGTACCCACTATTACCTGTAAGGAATATTACATAAGTTGTTTGTAATGTACTAAATTAATTGCATTTCTGTCAATTAGGCTTGTGTGCTGAGAAGCCAACCATCACGCATAGCAAAACCCTAAAATCTACTTCCTACGCTATTTGACATAAAGAGTGGGCGGAGTTGCAACGTTAAAAAGAAACTTTTGAATATAACATATTCATTATTTATTAATTGAATAAAGGTGTTTTCTGTATATAAAAGCAAATTTATATAGTATGCAAAAAATCATGGTGATCCCTGATAGTCTGCCATTGGCAAAATCCCCCAAAAGGGCTAACAGTGCCATTGCTGATTGTTTCCTACAGCACACCATTTTTATAGACAAAACAAATAGGCTACACACTAAGGCAATTAGCACTAAGTGTATACATTAAGTGCTATTGCCAGCCTTGACAACAACTGTTTTGAGGGAACATGCCACTTAACTGTGATATAATTAGTTCAAGAACAATGGAATTTGACATTGCAATGAAACTACATGTTCTGTTCACCAAAACTAAATGTTTGCATAGGACTTACAGATGTTCAAAACTTGCTGTAACGTTAAGTCAGTTTTCATGCTAAGTTTGTGTTTTATAAATCCCAACTTTTACTTTACTGTACCTGTTTCCAAGTGTAAGCAAGTTTTATACATTAGGCCCCAAACTTCTTGAACAATGTGCTCTGGACAGGCCAAGACAGAGTTATTTGGGCACAGTACCAGAAGATGGTGAACATACCAGAAGACAGAGGTTAGTGAAAATCAAAGACAGCATTTGACCAGAAGAATTAGATACCAGCTTTAAAACATGGCAGTAAAAAGTTAAGGTTTGGAGCTGCTTTTCTGCATCAGGGACTGGGAAGCTTGCCTTTAAGGAATCCACTGCTAAATCTTCATGGTACCAGAGGTTACTTCAGGATAATGTCAGACTATTTGTCAGAAGATTGAAACTCATTTGAAAGTGGACCATGTGACTAATCTGAATCCCATCAAGAAGCTGTGCATGGATTTAAAATAGTATGTGCACACAAGACATCCATCAAACATCACATATTTGAATAAATTCTGAGTAGGGGAAACTTTTTCTAGTCGATGTCAGCGACTAGTAGACAGTTGTAAGAAATGCCTTCTTAAGGTTGTTTCTGGCAATGTCAACTAATAAAGCCAAGGGTGCACTTACTTTTTCCATAGATGGAAAAGCATATCTGTTCATTTTTTGTTGAATACATATATTGCAAAGTCAATTCAATTACATCACCATTATCTAAAGACAATGTTTAATTGAGGTTTAAATCTTGATATGCCCAGGAATGTTAAAAAAGAAAAAAAACATGGTGTAGTTACTTTTTCACTTGACTCTTAGTTAAATGAAATGTGATTTTACTGTAAAAGTAAATGCTTGCTTGCCTCATCCTGGTTCTTGGAATTAGTGGAAAAACACATTTAGCTTACTATCAGCCTGTTTATTGAAGTTGATATCCTAAGGGCCCTATACTGATCCTAAATATATAAACATCTTTAATAAAAAAAAATAAACACAACACATCTAAGGTGAGCTTAATTCTGAGCGATAATTATAATGTTGTAACTACAGACTCTATATTAAATACTATATTAAAAAGAAGCTACAATATACCTCAATTACAAGATTTTGTTCAAACAGATTGACATGAATTTTAAAGGACACTTGAAGGCAGTTTAGCTAACTTCATCATACAGACAGTGATGACCTCAGCTGCTGCAGCACAGACTATATTAACTTTTGTGTTGACACTGTGGTACCCTCAAAGACAGTGCATTGCTTTCCAAACAACAAATCCAGGATTACCAGGGGGCTAAAAGGTCTTATTTATGATACAAAATAAAGCATTCAAATCTGGTGATAAAGAGGCTCTGAAGGATGCACAACAAGGTCTAAAGAAAATGATGAATGAAAGAAAGAAAGCTTGCAAAGCTGATATATCAAGAAACTATGTCAACAAACTGAAAAGCTGCCAAAAAGATTTCCTTTCCTTTTTCTTTAATTGCTTATTAAAAAAATCTGTTGCCTGCCAATTGGTCAACAGTTCACCTAACATCAGGAAAGAGGGACAAAAATCAGAAATAGCAATATTAGAGCATCACCGCAGAATATAAGTAAAAAAAAAGGTAGAATTATGAACTACCTGGTCTTTAAGTCCACAATGGAAGTATTATGAAAGAACAACTGACAGAAGGCATGCCACATTCAAAGAATCTCAACCAAACTTTAAATACAAAGCAACACAATAAACCTAGCTTCCCATTTGAAAAGATGTCATGTCCTCAACTTGACAGTGATTACTTCTGAAGAGGTACATTTTCCTGAAGAATGCAATTGTACATTGGAGCTCAAATCCATAATGACATCTATGCAGCATTTTAAAAAGAAATACATTACTTGTTTGTATGAATAAGTAAAAGACAAAATAAAGGGAAACCTGAATACAGCAGAAGGGTTTGCCATTACAACAGATGGATGGATGTCATGCTCAATGGATACATACTGTATGTAACAGTAACTTGTTACTTTATTGACTCTGACTGGTGCATGAAAAATTATGTGCTTCTGTCCCATGTTTTAAATGAACACACACCAGCAAAAACCTATGCTGAAAGAACAGGTGGTAAAAAACAGTGCTGGTCACAAACAATGCCAGTAACATGTCTGCAGCTGGAATTGGAGCAAACATTTCCCAAATATAAAGTGCTTTGTACATACTATAAATTTAGCGTGACGGTGCCAAACTTGTCCAGGGCAAAGTGAAACACATTGTGGTTTTTTTGTGTCAAAGTATGACTGGGACTACAATTTTGAAGGACAAAAAAAAATTCTTGGAAATCTCAAACATAAACTGATTCATGGTGTTATTACTCACTAGAATAGTATGTATGATAAGTTGAAGAGATTTCTAGAGTAACAGTATGCAATTCGCAAATCCTTGCTGGAAAAGCAACTGAGAAAAGTGTCAAGCAACTTACACACTGTTGACAATAATAGCATCACTGGTGCTGAGGAAATAGGTAAGGTTTTGGGACCAGTGAAAACTGCCACTGCCATAATGTATGATGAAAAACAGCCAATGCTATTTGTGGTTAAACCACTTCTTGCTAAAACTGTTAGACCACTTCAGATTTTCAAAAGGGGACTGTGCCATTGTAAAAGAAATGAAACAGGCAATGGCCAAAGACCTGAAAGATTGCTTACCTAGATTTGCAGCTGATCTAAAATACAGTGTTGACTCTTGATTCAGAATTTAAAAAGCTGCCTTATTTGAGCCAGGAAGAGGGAGAATCCACTTCTGAGAGTCTAACATCAGAAGCAGATACTCTATGGAATCGAAATTTAAGTTTATGCTAGAATGAACTCAATATATAAATAGTATTGTTTTGTTTTGTTTCATTTCAGGTCAAATGTAGGGTACATTATAACTTTATTTACTGTATAAACTTATATTAAGTTACCTTATTCACTGTTAGAATAAACCAGAAAGTCAAGAACCAATGAAGCAGACATCTGATGATTCTCCATTCTCTGACATAAACCCAGAAAGTTTATCCCAGCCTGAAGCTCCAAAGGAAGGTATGTGTTCATTTAACATTTTTTAGCTGTTGAGGGTGAAATGCCATTCAGCATTTTAACAATCAATTGTTGATATTTTCTGTTTTTGTTACCCTTTTAGAATATATGTCTCCTTGAAAAGAAGACAAAGACACTTGCTGAACATTTTGGTGATGAGTTTTTTTATTGCTGATCCCAAATAGTCTATCAAGTCCAATAGGCAAATGGCCCAAGCAGAGGTTCTCTAGTATAGAGAGAATGAATCTCTGGTCTAGATGTTAATGCACTACACTGACAGAAAAGCCACCTGTCTGATTTTCCACTGCTGCCCAACCTTGCCAAAACATACTGTATCTTTTTTATTCCTTGAGAGAGTGTGCCCTCAGAGAGGGTATTCACCACTGCAGTAAGCATTCTGAAATCACAATTAAGTGTTCTGTCTCAGGAGCATATGTATCAGTTAATAATTTTGACCCAATCATATAAAGCATACTACAAAAGTATAAAATAATACATTATACCACATTTTATTCAATATAGGACACCTACATTCATCAGTGTGTTTTCAGAGTGTAAGCTATGTACTGTATGTCCAGAAATGCAGTCTTTCATTTTGATATATTCATTTCAGTATAAACAAAAGACAGAATATTTCTTGTGCAGACATTTTGTGAGTTTTCTTCTTTTTTATGAGACATTATTAATTCTATAGCACTTAGTAAAGATTTTTTTTTGTTTTTCCACTATATTCTGTTGGTAAAATCAAAATTAAACATTTACAATTATACTGATTTCATCTTGTAAAATCAAACAGACTTTTTGACTGTATTGTATATTGATTGTGTATTACTGAAAGAAATTTAATCATATCGCGTCAAAGTGACATTTCAAATGTCACAAGATATTGAATCTCTGCCTTGAAAATCATAAATGAAATTATTGTGGCAAAGCTAACAATTAACACCCCTAGTATTTATATTGTGTTTTATATTTTTTTCAGCAGGTTTCATTTTACTTTAATCAACACTAATTTTAAATTTCTATACTTTGCCTTTATATCTACAACAACAACAACAACATTTATTTATATAGCACATTTTCATACAAAAAATGTAGCTCAAAGTGCTTTACATAAAGATTGCCATTATTCTTTTCCCACAGGGTTATCAGGCTGAGGAAAGATGTTTCCAATTGAAGAACAGTGCCATAGAAATAAAAGATTAGCAGTTGGCAAGTTGCATACAACCATAGGGTGTATCAGCCTTTATGTGTTGTCACACATGTGCGCATGGTTTCTGAAAATCAAGATAAATAATATCATAAACATCTCTTATCATATTATTTTATTGTTTTGTCATAGAATAATTTATTATTATGTATAATGTATGTGATGTATTATTAAAGCATTTCTGAACCCATGCTGTCTGTTCCCTAAAATTCCTGTTCTTGGCATGTGTTGCTCAATCTTCTCCTCAACAGTCCCTTTAAATAATTTACGTGTGTTTCAAGTTAAGTGTACTGGCATATTGTTACCTGGATCTGACCAGTAAAAAAAATAAGAACATAAGAAATTTGACAGATGAGAACATTCAGTCCATGAAGCTTGTTTATTTAGCTAATAGTTAAGCTGTCCCAGAATCTCATCCAGATACATCTCAAAGGTTATCAAGGTTTCTGCTTGGGCGATTTGTTAAATTTCTGAATTATTATTATTTTATTATTAAGCGGTACTACTTCCTTACTTTCCAAATCACTAAGTACTGTCTTAGTAATCCCTATTACTGCTAGGAGGTTATTCACTTCCTCACATTTGAAAACTTCACAAAATGTACAGTAAGTCTTAAGCATTCGCAATTTCACTGTCTATATATTTTCATTCCATCTTACTGTTCCTGGTACATTTTACCCCCTCTTTTTCGACTGTTCTTTTACTACCAAAATATTGAAAGTTATATTTCACCTGCAAGTACCTTTTAGAATCACTATTATTCTTTTTAGTATTTGCTCTCATGCTGTACTATGCTCTACAGTTAGAATTGGAGTTATTTGTCTTTACCCACTGATTTCAACTGACAGGTCATTCTATGATACACATAACATCACCCATGAATTTGATGAGCAGGCTACCTGAGCCATTGAATTTGGCTTTGGGTCCTTCTCACAGCAAGAGGCAGCACAGTGTGGCTTACAGGAAGCCAATCCCTGTGGGTATGTAGAATTGCCAACAAGAAAAGAAGCACAGTGACCTCTGCTGACAGTAGAACAATCTAGACGAGAACAGGCCATTCATTCCAACAAAGCTTCCCAGTCCTATATTTTTAATTTTTCCAAAATAACATCAAGTCTAGTTCTGAAAGTCCCTAAAGTCCCTCTGTGTACCATGCTACTTGGTAGCTTATTTCATCTGTCTATGGTTCTCATTGTAAAGAAAAACATCCTAATGTTTGTGCAAAATTTCTTGATCCACTGTACTAATCCCCTTCATAATTTTAAATACTTCAATAAAGTTGCCACTTAATCTTCTTTTGCTTAAACTGAAAAGGCTCAGCTCTTTTAATCTTTCCTCATAATTCATCCCCCGTAGCCCTGGAATCAGCCTAGTTTCTCTTCTCTGGATTTTTTCCAGCTCTGCTACTCCTTTTTATAGCCTGGATACCCAAACTGTACACAATACTCCAGGTAAGGTGTACCCAGTGCATTATAAAGCTTTATGAACCTCCTTGGACTTGTACTCCACACATCATGCTATATAACTTAACATTCTTTCAGCCTTCTTAACACTGTCTGGCAGTTGATAGTGTTGAGTCCACTGCAACTCCTAAATCCTTCTCATAGGTTATCTTTTCGATTTTCAGATGTCCCATTGTGTATTCAACCCTAACATTTTTATTTTCTATGTGTAAACTTCATCTTCAACAAATCTGCCCAAGCTAGTATGCTGTCCATGTTTCTCTGTAATGATTCAGCAGATTCTAGATTATCTGCCAATCCACATAGCTTGGTATAATCTGCAAACTGAATCAGCTTATTAACTTATATTCCTATCCAGATCATACTGTACATATACATTAAAATAGCAGCAGCCATAGCATTGACCCCTGTGGAACACAATTCTCAATATTAGCCAATTCTGATTGGGTTCACTGCTCAATAACCCTCTACTTCCTGTGTCTGAGGAAATTTTGTACCAATCTACAAAAACAGCCTGAACTACCACTTCTTTTAGTTTCATGCCCAACCTCTCATATGGTACCAAATCAAATACATAATTTCATATGCTGCACTTTGATCATATCCTTTTGTTGCTTCATCTTAGAATTCCAGTATAATGGTAAAACATTACCTCCCTCTTCTGAACTCATTCTGACTGCCCTGTGAAACCCCTGTTCTTAGAGTTGAATGAATACTATGTAAAACAGAAAAATAATACAGGTTGTGCCATTTTAATTAAGAATACTGCAGAGTGCGCTACTGACAAAGCCAGATTAAGACCTTCATGAACGCTAAGGTGTTCAAACTAAAAACCACCCCCCCCCTCACTACCCCCATTAATAGCATCACATATGTCAGTAATAAATTAGGTATAAGTACTGAAGTAGACAAGAAAGAAAAAACTCCAAAACTTTATATCAAGTCAATCTTAATTACAGGATTAGTACCCGAATAAATTTAGCAGGTGGAGCACTGAATTCTCATGTGGGTCGATGTGTGATTACAGTAAAAGTAAAGCCCAGAGTATTTTTGATTCATAGCAACAAAGACAAGTGCAAACAGATCTTTGTCATACAGAATACAATCCTGCAAGTTCACATGATAATAAGACAAAGGCAGGTTGTGTTGATTAAAGACATACCACCAGTACACAAACAGAAAACTAACACACAGCACTCAATATACAGCACTGTGCAACAGGAGATAATTAAATAAAACAAAATAGAAAAATGTAAAAAAAGACCTCAGCCTACACTGCATGCTGTTATAATAAGCCATTATTACCTAGTTATCTAAAGTAAAACTGCACCAGGCTGTTGCATGATATTGCTTAGTATAAAGACAGTTGTTAAAACACTGAACTTACCTTTTAAAGAGATGAATTTGAAGAGTCCATAAACTGAACTTCAGTTGAAATAATATCCTCAGTTTCTTTGTTTAATTTTTCAATTTGTTGCACCACTGGACTTTGGTTTTGAATGACCATCCATTTTCTCTTTTGCACCATAATAATACATCAAATGTCTGATTTCAAAATGGTGACTTCTTAAACATATGTTCTGATCATACCTTACCCAATTGTATTTATGTTTTAAAGGTTTTTTTCATTTTTTTAGGTCTAATTGGGCAGGTTTATAATCATGACATTGCTGCAAGTGTCTTACTGTTGGTAAAATCATACATTTTTCCTGTTATTAGGGATTTTTTTCTGGCGCATGCAAAGGCCTCTTTGTGAGCAGGGTGAGCACCCAAGTCAGCCTTATGGTAAATGTTTTGTTTGCAGTTCCAATAATGAATTATACAAAACAAACAATTGATACATCTCTATATATATATAAAAGTCTGTCTGTCTGTATGTATGTCTGTCTGCTTTTCATGAGAGAAGTACTTAACGGATTAAGATCAGGTTTTTTCTGTAATTTGCTTGAACATTCCGGTTGATTTTGCGAGTTCTCTCATTGCGCTAAGTATCATAGTTTGCTTGCAGGAGCGATTTATTCGTGCTACTTCAACACAGAGGAGGAGGAAGTTGGGAGTCGGGAGCCGGGCAGGGCCCTCCTCACTCACATGCAAGCCTTTGTTCGAGTCGGTCACCTATCGCCAGGTTTTGGAGCATACTTTGCCTATGCTTAACTAGCGATACCTGTTTGTTTATTGATTTTTAAAGTGTGTCCTGTTTCACTACTATGCTAGTGGAACCACAGGGGACAGCTAATTCTAATATAAATGTGTTGTTACTGTTAGTGCAATATACAAGTGCAATACTGTTATTGTATTGCATTTGTATTATGAAGGAGAGAATGATCAATGACAGAGTTCTTATTCGTTCTCATATAAAAAGTATGTGTGCTTTACTTTATAGGATAAAACTTTGTTGGATAATTCAGTAAATAGTCCAGTATGAAATGTTTAACTCTACTGACTAACATTGTGCTAAATGTCTACTGTTTGTCCCAACCTCTTGATATTTTCTGGTGTTCATGCAGTTCTCAGTAATCTAACAAACATGTCTTTTACACTAGCAGTAAACTGATATTTGTCAAACTACTTTAAAATAGTGTGACATGAAGGAATTCTTCCTTACCAAGGCATATTAAACATAATAAAAGTCTTCTTTGCACTTCTGTTGCAGGTTTATATTCAATGTATACTGTAATGGTGAACACACAATGAGGAACCAACCAATTATCCAGGACAATTAGAATAAAATACTGCCGTGGTACTATATATGCCATCACTCTATTGCCTCACCTCTCACAAAACTCTGAAAATCATCACATCCTTGAGCCACAGCTGCTGTTTTAGTTTTGATATTTCAAACTTAAGCCACAATTCCTTCTATTCATCAGCTTCTCTGCATGACAGTTTCTCATTTATCTCTTTTTCTTAAGGGTATTCTCAGTTTGATTGTTTCACTGATTGTGAAATGGAAGGTAGGAATACTTATTATATTTTAGTGTCATGGAAACGAAGGTTCACAGTGATGCATTGTTTCACATACTGCACTGCTGCAAGTAGTATGATAAACTGGTGGTTTACTGCTCAATACAAAATTCATGCTTGGGCAAATATGGGTAATTATGCCAAACATTATTACTCATTACAGACATATTTAAGAAACACTGCTATAAAATAGTGTATAAAATATAAAATCACACATACATTTTAGCACTCCTGTCAAGCTCTACAGATTGATTTGTTTGTGCCCATGAATAGATTCCAAGAATTATATTTTAGGAAGTCAGTGCACACTGAGGAAATTCCAAAGGACTAGAAAATGGCAAATACTGTCTCATTATATAAAAAGGATGACTGGGAAGATCCAAGCAAATATAGGCCAGAAAGCTTAACATGCATTATGGGAAAATTAATTGAAGGAGTTATTAAGGATAAGATTGAGCAGCCCATGGCAAGTACAGGAGTTTTTCTGAACAATTAGCATGGGTTCATAGGTTCAGAAGAGGCATTCATGTTTTTACTAACATGCTGGAATTCTATGAGGAAGTAACAAAAGGGTATGATCAGTATTTATTGCGAGGAACCTTATCAAAATTGGCTGATGTTAAGAGTGGTGCTCCACAGGAGTCAGCGCTTGGACAGCTGCTATTTTTAATATAGATAAATGATTTGGATAGGAATATAAGTAACTAGCTGGTTAAGTTTATAGATGGTATCAATATAGGTGGATTGGCATATTATCTGGAAAATTAAATTAAATTATTACAGAAGAATACAGGCTTTGATAGATTTGTGGCACTTAAGGTTAATTTCAGTAAATATAAAGTATTACACATAGGAAGTAAGTGTCCAGAAGTCATTAAGAAGGCTAACAGAATGTTAGGTTATATAGCACGGTGTGTATAGAGTACAAGTCCAAAGAGGTTATGCTCAAGCTTTATAATGCATTTGTGAGGCCTTATCTAGAGTACTTTGTGCAGTTTTTTGTCTCCAGGCTACAAAAATGACATAGCAGTGCTAGAAAAGGTCCAAAGAAGAGAAACTAGGCGCATTCCAGAGCTACAGGAGATGAATTATGAAGAAAGATTAAAAGAGCTGAGCCTTTTCAGTTTAAATAAAAGAAGTTTAAGTGACAACATTATTGAAGTATTTCAAATTATAAAGGGAATTAGATAGATAGATAGATAGATAGATAGATAGATAGATAGATAGATAGATAGATAGATAGATAGATAGATAGATAGATAGATAGATAGATAGATAGATAGATAGATAGATAGATAGATAGATAGATACTTTATTAATCCCAAGGGGAAATTCACATACACCAGCAGCACCTTACTGATACAAAAACAATATTAAATTAAAGATTGATAATAATGCAGGTAAAAAACAGACAATAACTTTGTATAATGTTAATGTTTACCCCCCCGGTTGGAATTGAAGAGTCACATAGTTTGGGGGAGGAACGATCTTCTCAGTCTATCAGTGGAGCAGGACAGTGACAGTAGTCAGTCGCTGAAGCTGCTCTTCTGTCTGGAGATGACACTGTTTAGTGGATGCAGTGGATTTTCCATAATTGATAGGAGCCTGCTGAGCACCCGTCGCTCTGCCACAGATGTCAAACTGTCCAGCTCCATGCCAACAATAGAGCCTGCCTTCCTCACCAGTTTGTCCAGGCGTGAGGCGTCTTTCTTCTTAATGCTGCCTCCCCAGCACACCACCGCGTAGAAGAGGGCGCTCGCCACAACCGTCTGATAGAACATCTGCAGCATCTTATTGCAGATGTTGAAGGACGCCAGCCTTCTAAGGAAGTATAACCGGCTCTGTCCTTTCTTACACAGAGCATCAGTATTGGCAGTCCAGTCTAATTTATCATACAGCTGCACTCTCAGGTATTTATAGGTCTGCACCATCTGCACACAGTCACCTCTGATGATCACGGGGTCCATAAGGGGTCTGGGCCTCCTAAAATCCACCACCAGCTCCTTGGTTTTGCTGGTGTTCAGGTGTAGGTGGTTTGAGTAGCACCATTTAACAAAGTCATTGATTAGGTCCCTATACTCCTCCTCCTGCCCACTCCTGATGCAGCCCACGATAGCAGTGTCATCAGCAAACTTTTGCACGTGGCAGGACTCTGAGTTGTATTGGAAGTCCGATGTATATAGGCTGAACAGGACAGGAGAAAGTACAGTCCCTTGTGGCGCTCCTGTGTTGCTGACCACAATGTCAGACGTGCAGTTCCCAAGACGCACATACTGAGGTCTGTCTTTAAGATAGTCCACGATCCATGCCACTAGGTATGAATCTACTCCCATCTCTGTCAGCTTGTCCCTAAGGAGCAGAGGTTGGATTGTGTTGAAGGCGCTAGAGAAGTCTAGAAACATAATTCTTACAGCACCACTGCCTCTGTCCAAGTGGGAGAAGGATCGATGTAGCATATAGATGATGGCATCCTCCGCTCCCACCTTCTCCTGATATGCAAACTGCAAAGGGGCGAGGGCGTGTTGAACCTGTGGCCTCAGGTAGTGAAGCAGCAGCCTCTCCATGGTCTTCATCACATGTGATGTCAGAGCAACAGGCCGGAAGTCATTCAGCTCACTAGGACGTGATACCTTTGGGACTGGGGTGATGCAAGATGTTTTCCAAAGCCTCGGGACTCTCCCATGTTCCAGGCTCAGGTTGAAGATGCGCTGTAGAGGACCCCCCAGCTCCGATGCACAGACCTTCAGCACTCCATCTGGACCTGCTGCTTTGCTGGCACGAAGTCTCCTCAGCTCTCTGCTCACTTGTGCTGTTGTAATTATGGGTGGGGATGTCTCTCCTATGCTGGTATCAGCAGAAGGATGTGTGGAGGGTGCAGTACTCCGTGGTGAGAGTGAGAGTGGGTTAGGGTGGTCAAACCTGTTAAAGAAGTTGTTCATTTGGTTTGCTCTCTTCACGTCTCTCTCGATGGTGGTACCTCGCTTCGAGCTGCAGCCAGTGATGATCTTCATCCCATCCACACACACAATTAGTACATTGGATTGAGAAATTTCACACAAACATTAGGAAGTTTTTCTTTTCAACGAGAACAATTGACACATGGAATAAGCTACCAAGTAGTATGGTACACAGAGGGACTTTAAGGATTTTCAAAACTAGACTTTATGTTATTTTGGAAAAATTAGAAGGATAGGACTGGGAAGCTTTGTTGGGCTGAATGGTCTGTTCTTGTCTAGATTTTTCTAATATAATGATTCACTGAAAAGAGTTTTTCAAAAAGAAAAAACTTTCATGTGACTGTAAGATGTAACACATTCTCATGTAGAAATGGAATAGAAAGTCGATATATTTGTTGTAAAATGTAGTGGAGTAAAAGTCAAAAGTATCCATGGCTAAATTTACTGAAGTAAAGTGCAGATATCTCAAATATGTACTTAAGTACTGTAAGTTACTTTCCACCACTGCAGATTAATCAGACAGAAATGATCCCTTACTGCACTTCAGTCTATTCATAAGTGATGAAACAACATGTTGGGTACAATTACAAATGAGTTCAACAGACATGATCCAGCAGAACACACTACAAAGAAATTCCAGGTTGCACAAGTGGTTTGATGCAAGTTGTGACAAGAGGCTGATTTCCTTTGCATTTATTGTATTTTATTCAAAATCATGAAATTGAAATGCTTTGGTTAACATCTTGTGGAAAACAGGTCACAAGCGAAATGTATTTCAAGTGTTTGTCTTTCCTTGACAACAACTTATCTGCCACTTTGCATAAAACTATAAGTTTACTTTTGGTCCCTTACATACACTTATTGATCGAAATAGAAAATTGTCTTTAAGCATTTAGTTATGATTCCTGTTAACTGTGTTCTTAGGATCATATAGAGAAAAGCCAAGCAAAATGACACCTTTTATTGGCTAACTAGAAAGATTACAATATGCAAGCTTTCGAGGCAACTCAGGCCCCTTCTTCAGGCAAGAAGAAGGGGCCTGAGTTGCCTCGAAAGCTTGCATATTGTAATCTTTCTAGTTAGCCAATAAAAGGTGTCATTTTGCTTGGCTTTTCTCTACATTCATAATGGCTAACACGGTACAGCACCCTAGTACTAGGATCATATATAAATTATTGCAAAGTCAGCATCCAACCAATATACAACGTCAAAGTTTTTTGTCCAGCCAGTGTCTGACTATGGAGATCCTCAAAGCGAGTAAGGAATGAGTGTGAAAAGTGTCATTGATCAAGTCATAGAAGGTAATGGGTGGACCTGCCCTATTCTGTTTCTTTTCTTGGTACCATCATTGTGGCACTTGGTGCCACTGCTCTACTTCCAAGTTGTTTGTATGCCATGGAATAGTAATCTCAGATAAAGTAGCACTGGAATCATCAGGTAGAAGAATCCTTTAATCAGACTGGTCAGCCCAGCACTGACTCAGCTGTAAAATGTCCAATCTGACTGTGCCTGGTTTATCTGACTCCTTTTCTATAATCTGGCAGTGATTCTGCAATTATCAGATGGACAAATATTGTTGTTGTTTATTGGTTTTATAAATTAGTTTCTATTTTGTTTTTGACATATTTGAACAAATTGGTGGTAAAATCTATTTTTGCATTTTGCCTAAAGAGTTTTTGCGACACTGTGCACCTTTGCTTGGTGCAAGAACAAAGTATTTTGTAGTATTGTATTGCATTTCTGAGGTGGCAATGACAGAAAGGCCATCTAGCTCTGTGAAAAGGGTTATTCTTATTCTGTTTTGTGTATTATATTTACCCAAGTTTTTGACATCCATTGCATGCCCAACCAACCTGGAAGGTGGCCTGTCTCTAAATTGCCTTTCCCAAGAGTTTTTTTTTAGGAGTATTTTCTTGTCTTCTTAGGGAGTCAAGGATGGGAGGCTGTCAAAAAACAGAGCCTGTTAAATCTCATTTTATGCATTCCTTGTGTGATTTTGGCCTATACAACAAATGATTTGTTGTTGTTGGTGTTATGATATACAGTATTACTAGAAGGTAGGCAATAATCAGTGATGACAAACACACAGTAAAGTATATAGAGAAAAAATGTGAGCAGGATTTCCTATTCATAGCTAATCATGCCATTATGTGGCTAGCCAAGCATGTACAATTTCATTATCTTCTATAGTCTCAAAGTATGTGCATTTCAGATTTATAAATTTAAAAGTCAGATAGTGTCATAGCCCCTTTTCTTAAGGTTTTTGCAAAATTATATTTTTCTATGTGGTATTTTTGTGTTCCAAAAATAACATTACAATTACATTTAATTGTAGCTCCAGGTTGTAATCATCACATGTGCAGAATGTAATAAATGAATGGATGGTTCGACACTCATGCAGGTTAAAATAAATAACAGGTGATTGGAGATATACAGTAGTAGTTAAATTTGATGCCTCAAAATGCTTTGACTTCACTTTGATTCTATTTTAATTTTCAAAATTTTTAAATGTAAATTGCAAACTTCATTTTGCATACTCATTAAACAGACTGTTAGTATTTTATCTTGCCATAACATTACAGCATTCTAAAACAACATTGTATATATCATTTATACAGTACTTGCCACAGTCAATTTGTAGAAAAATAGTTTTGCACTAAAATTCACTGTAACTTTTCTGATAAAACAATTGTATTTCTTATTATCAATTGCTGCATTGTTTGCAGATTGTTTAATGGAATCTTGGAAAATGAGAGGATGCCTGAGGAGTGCAGAAAAAGTGTACTGGTGCCGATAGTTAAGAATAAGGGGAATGTGCAGGACTGTAATAACTACAGGGGGATAAAACTGATGAGCCACAGCATGAAGTTATGGGAAAGAGTAGTGAAAGCTGTGTTAAGAAGTAAGGTGATGATTAGTGAGCAGCAGTATGGTTTCATGCCAGGAAAGAGCACCACAGATGTGATGTTTGCTGTGAGGATGTTAATAGAGAAGTACAGAGAAGGCCAGAACGAGTTTCATTGCATCTTTGTGGACCTGGAGAAAGCATATGACAGGGTGCCTTGAGAGGAGCTGTGGTATTGTATGAAGAAGTCGGGAGTGGCAGAGAAGTACGTAAGAGTTGTACAGGATATGTACGAGGGAAGTGTGACAGTGGTAAGGTCTGCGGTAGGAGTGATGGAATGCATTCAAGGTGGAGGTGGGATTACATCAGAGATCACTTATTTGCAATGGTGATGGACAGGTTGATAGACAAGATTAGACAGGAGCCCCCGTGGACTATGATGTTTGCTGATGACATTGTGATCTGTAGCAATAGTAGGGAGCAGGTTGAGGAGACCCTGGAGAGGTGGAGATATGCCCTAGAGAGGAGAGGAATGAAGATCAGTAGGAACAAGACAGAATACATGTGTGTAAATGAGAGGGAGGTCAATGGAATGGTGAGGATGCAAAGAGTAGAGTTGGTGAAGTTGGATGAGTTTAAATACTTGGGATCAACAGTACAGAGTAATGAGGATTGTGGAAGAGAGGTGAAAAAGAGAGTGCAGGCAGGGTGGAATGGGTGGAGAACAGTGTCAGGAGTAACTTGTGACAGACGGATATCAGCAAGAGTGAAAGGGAAGGTCTACAGCAGGGGTAGGCAACGTCGGTCCTGGAGTGCCACAGTATGTGCAGGTTTTTGTTCCAACCCAGTTCCTTAACAAGAACTCAATTATTGCTGATGAAGCACATATTGCTTAAGTGACATTTTAATGCTTCATTTTAGTGGTCTCGCTTGTTAAGGTTCTCCAACCTTAATTGCTTATTTCAATCTTAAACTGCTGCATTCAGTGTTTTAATTGCTCCTTATTAGCAATAAGATGTAAAACAGGGGTAGGCAATGTCGGTCCTGGTGAGCCGCAGTGGCTACAGGTTTTCATTCCAACCCAATTGCTTAATTAGAAACCAATCATTGCCAATCTCAGACCTTATTTAATTTTATGGCTTGTTAGTCTGTGCAATGTAAGGCTTTTATATCGTAGATTTTTTTCCTTTCCAAGGATATCATCCAAATGATTTGAAGCCTAAAACAGATCATTTTCAGTCTGTCACATTTTTCTATTAAGTGTTTTATTAAATCAAACCGTGCATGATGAACACACACAGATGTAATTGGAAAAAAGCTAGCTGGAGAACTGCTGGCTGCTTTGTCTTTTACATCTTATTGCTAATAAGGAGCAATTAAAACACTGAATGCAGCAGTTTAAGATTGAAATAAGCAATTAAGGTTGGAGAACCTTAACAAGCAAGACCACTAAAATGAAGCATTAAAATGTCACTTAAGCAATATGTGCTTCATCAGCAATAATTGAGTTCTCGTTAAGGAACTGGGTTGGAACAAAAACCTGCACATACTGTGGCACTCCAGGACCGACGTTGCCTACCCCTGGTCTACAGGACGGTAGTGAGACCAGCTATGTTGTATGGGTTGGAGACTGACCAGAAAGCAGGAGACAGAGCTGGAGGGAGCAGAGTTAAAGACGCTAAGATTTGCACTGGGTGTGACGAGGATGGATAGGATTAGAAATGAGTACATTAGAGGGTCAGTTCAAGTTGGACGGTTGAGAGACAAAGTTAGAGAGGTGAGATTGCGTTGGTTTGGACATGTGCAGAGGAGAGATGCTGGGTATATTAGGAAAATGATGCTAAGGATAAAGCTGCCAGGGAACAGGAAAAGAGGAAGGCCTAAGAGAAGGTTTATGGATGTGGTGAGAGAGGACATGCAGGTGATGGGTGTAACAGAACAAGATGCACAGGACAGAAAGATATCCTAACGGGAGCAGCCAAAAGAAGAACAAGAATTATTAATTGCTGCAAAATTCATACTGTTATTTAGTTGCCTTTCTAGTCATTGGATGCCAATTGTATGTTGCATTGAGATGTACTACATTCTTCTGTGACTTATTTTGAGGTTACCTCACTCGATCCTTCTCCATGGTCATCTAGGTTAATTTTTAACATTAAACTGATTGCAAGAAATTCATTGGGAAAGGATATAAGGATACCACTTGGACATCTTATACAGTTCCTTCTCAAGTTGTTAAAATACATTAAAAACATTGCAGCTTTGAATATTTTGTGATTTTCTGCAGGATTTTAATTTCTTTTTGTTGCATACCTCTCCACCACCCAAGTCGTGACATATTATTTTAATTTATTGTTTTTCACAGTTTCTTCAGGTCCAGAAATACTTACCACATGGCTAATTGTTTAGCCTACTAGATGCATGGACTTATTATGAAGCCTCTTATTATTGTTTCATGTAATTTTCTTCTTTGATATACTTAGGAATCTTATTATTTTCATTATATTTTTAATTGCCCTTCTTTACAATTATGATTGCATTATTTCACAAATGTATTACTTTTTCTTGTAATATAGTATTGCACCACCAAGAACTGATTATTGTCTGTAGACCACATCCTGGTAAGTTGCACACAATCCAATGGCAGAATATTGGTAAAATTTAAGTCACATCAGAATCAATGTGTGCACACAAACAACAGGTGGAAGGAATCTAGAAAATTAACAGAACTTTCTATTTTTTTTCTAGTTCAGAATCTTTTGAACCAGAGAGGCACACATGTGTTGGCAAATGGGTAGGTTAATAGGGATTGTTTAACTCTTTGAGGGCTGAATATTTTTTCAGCAGCCGTCAGGAATGTGCAGCCGAGCAGTTGCTGGTCGCCGGAGCTAAACGTGGATCTGGCAAGAGAGCAAAGCGAATGTGCAATGCAAAATACTCTGTAGACAATGTTTTGCCTGTTGTTGCTGAACTGGACTCTTGACTTATCGCACTCCGATTTTGATGCAAGTGATCTGGAGATTAAAAACAAATGTGATGCGTGCACCAACATCAGCGGATCGGTCCCGTGCTGATCATAGTGCTGAATGCGTTCGTGGACTGTGTGAAGACACTACTATATGTCATTATAAGTTGATACCCACCTCAAAAGAGTTAAACTAGGGAATGGGGTTAGGGGAGTTCAGGACAGGCAATGTTTAGAACAGTACATGAAGGGATTAAAAGTATTGTAGAAACAAATATGCATAGTAACATAAATTCTAACCCACAGTTTAAGTGCAAATGTAAAATAAGTAACACATTAAAATAGCTTATCTTAAAATTAGAAGTATCAAAAATAAAACAAATGAGTGGAGTTTCTACATAGCTGAACATAATTATGAGATTATACCAATAACAGAAACCTGGTTAAATAGGAAGCATGTGGATGTGTATAGCATAAATGGGTACATATTTTTTTGGAAGGATAGAAAGAACAGAAAAGGAGGTGGGTATAGCATCTGCTGGGATGTCTGTTCCTTTAAATGCAGGGTTGATGGGATTAACCGTATATTATGGGATGTATGTGTATTATGGTTTGGAATAGGAAGTACAGTGGTCCCTTGACTTACGAACTTAATTCGTTCGCGAGGGCTGGTTGTAACTCAAGTTGGTTATAAGTCAAGACTATTTTTCCCATAAGAAATAATGGAAATACCCATAATGCGTTCCGAACCTCCCACTGCAACACTTACTTAACCTTTTCATAATAAAAAAGGGTTGTATAATGCGCATAATTTACCAAAACACCAATAATTTTTCTAATGTACTAACCAAAAAGTTATAAAAAGTGCCTAGCCTACCAGAAGTAGGCTAGATTAAGCTAGGAGCAGGGGGGCGCACATAGTCGCAACGGCTCAGGGCTCTCCTTTTCAGTGCACTTTTTTGTTGTTTTTGTACTTTTTTTTCTTGCTTTTTTGTGCACGATCGGTTCGGCGAACATCCGCTACACCTGTCAGAACCTTATAGACATTGGTGTCCAGAGCCAGCCATCTGTTTCGAGTGTTTTTCATCACACGCACAACATCCCAGACAACATAGCGAGACCAGCGGGCTCTCCATGGATTGTTTTCAGGTCTAGGAGACGACGCAGACGGAGGAGGAAAAGGAAGCAGAAGCGGGGCCGCAGATCCGGCGTTATGCTAAGGCTACAGAAACAACCATACAAGCCCTATGCAGAACTTTTTTTTTGCAACTTCTTTGCATCTTTTTGCACCATTTGTTTATTTGTTTATTTACTTGTTGTGTTCTACACATATGTCTGCTCTGAAGGAGCTGCTTTTAATCTCTTTGTACATTTGTATAGTGACAATAAAAGGCATTCTATTCTAGAAACAACAATTTCATACTGTACTCACCATTTAATTTGATATCTTTGGGCTGCAGGAAAGGAGGAGGAGGAGAATGAAACGGAAGGTGGCTGTTTAGAAGGAGCCTCCTTATGCAAATCTTTTCTTTGTAAAATTGTCGAGATGGTGGATTTCGACATGCTGTACATATTAGCAAGATCGGTCACACGAACAGCACTCTCATATTTCCACACAATTTCCTTCTTCGTTTCGATTGTGATCGATTTCTTTACCTTCGTTACCTTCTCTTCCTTCCTTAGCAATTATGTGTCTTGCTTGCATGGTCTTAGTGAATTATATATATAGGTAAATCACTGCAATGACCGAAATTATGTCCACAAACGCATGTATCTGGGCTCCGACTGACGCTTACTAACGCTCTCGGTTGTTTGTTTACAATCGCGCAAGCAGATACACGTGACCGCATTCGGGTCGTAACGCAAGATGTTGGTTGTAAATCAAAACAAAAATTTTGGTCGTAAATCAAGTTGTTCGCATGTCAGGCCGGTCGTATATCAAGGGTCGACTGTAAACAGGACATGCAATGAGTCAACCCTTTATTCTGAGTCTCTTTAATAGAGTAAAAGCAGAATATATAACATGGTGTCAGAATGAAAACAGACTAAGTACCTTAACAGTTATGTACAGTTAGTACAGCCAATGTTCACAGACCCACTTCAAGAAAATGGAGAAATTAATAAATGTAGCTACTTGTTGCTGTGGATTGGTGACAAAGGACAGGACATTTAAAACACATCGGCATTATCTGAAAATGACAGTAAGAAACTGCAGATATATTATGACCGTTTTGAGGCTTATGCAATGCCAAAAGCAAACCTGATATTTGCACTCTATAAATTAAATGAAAAGGTGCAGGCACCTGGGGAATCATTTGAACAGTTCCTGACTGAGCTACGGCTACTAGTCAAAGACTGTGCATATGCGAATAATGACGAAATGGTGTGAGACCACATTGTATTTGGCATCCATTCTCCAAGGGCGAGAGAAAAACTGCTAAATCAGGGACCCAAACTTACGCTGAAAAAGGCTGTTGATATTGCCTGATCTCATGAAATTTCACAAGCTCAATTAAAAACAATGTCGGCTAACAGCGATATGGGTCAAACTGTGTGCGCAGTTAACAAGCTGACGAAACAATCAGCAAAGCCATGCACTGTTAAGAAAGTTCCAGATACTGCTAGGAACGCTGCAAGATATGTAGCAGATGTGGAAGAATGCACAGTCAGCAGGATGCATGTCCAACTAAAGGGAAACAGTGCAAGCTAAACCACTTTGCCAAAGTTTGTCGGTCTACTTGAATAAAAGCAGTACCTGTAGTGGGATATCCTGGAGACAAAAAAGAATCTGATGATGAAGAGTACTTTATTGATTTGGTGTTCAACAAGAACCATCTCCAAATGTAGAGCAGGCTTTTGCAGACATAGAAATTTGACCAAATGGTGAAAAGCTGAGATTCAAATTAGACACCGGAGCTCAGGTAAATGTAATACCTCAAAATGTATACAGCAGCCTGAAAGCCAAATATGCCATTATGCCTACAGCAAGGTAGCTCACTGGGTATGGTGGGCAACAGTTTCTAGTAAAAGGCACCTGTAATATAAAATGCAAATATAAAGACCATGTAATAGCCCTTGACTTTTACATTGTGGACACGTAAGCTCCACGTCTTCTGGGATTGAAGGTATGTTTGGACTTGGACCTGAAAACAAAACAAATGAAATAATGCAAGAGTTCTCTGATGTTTTCACAGGAATTTGTCTCTTTCCAGGAGAGTGCACAATTCACCTTGATCCAACAGCTGTACCTGTGGTTTACCTTCCCAGAAGGATTCCTTATGCTCTCTGCAGTAAGCTAAAAGATAAACTAAACTGCATGGAGAGAACAGGCATCATTACCAAGGTGACAAAGCCAAACAAGTGGGTCAATGTGCTTGTCATTGTGGAAAAGCCACAAACAAAGAAACTAAGGGTGTGTCTTGAACCATGGGACCTAAATAAGAAAATCCGGCGTCCTCACTACCCAATGGTAACATTTGATAACACTGTTGTAAAGCTTGCAGGGGCCCGATATTCCAGTGTTTTGGATGCCAGATCCGGAAATATTGGGCAATCAAGCATTCTGAAGAATCCTCAAAATTGACCACATTTAACACAGTATTTAGTCGATATAGGTTCCTTCATCTACCCTTTGGTCTCATCTCAGTTCAAGATGAATTCCAGTGAAAGATAGATGAAACATTTAAAGGTCTCAAAGGTGTAGTTGCAATTGTGGAAGACATCTTCATATATGGCAAGAACAAAGGGGAACATGACTGCAACCTTCGTGCTGTGGTACAAAGATCCAGAGAGTTTGTCTTAATCCAGACAAGAGCACTATTAGTGTTACAGAGGTCAGTTATTTTGTGCATCATCTCACTTAAGATGGTATCAAGCCATATCCTGCAAAGGCATCTGTAATCAAACTTATAGAGCCACCTAAGAACCATGCAGAACTACAAACAGTGCTTGGCATGGCAAATTATCTTTCTAAGTTTGCACCTGGCCTCTCCGACATAAATGCACCTCCGCGCCAGCTATTAAAGCAGTCTAATTAATTCATTTGGGGTAAGCAGCATGATATGGTGTTTCAGCGACTCAAAGATCTCATTACCAGTGAACCAGGACCAGTCGTAGCGTATTTTGACCCTAACAAGTCACTAGGTGGTTTCTGGATCTACAGCCATTTAAATTTAGGGTTCAGCATCGTTGGGACTCCCTCCACACCAATGCTGATGCTCTGCCTCAGGTACATGACCCCTCAGTTTGGGCCACCCTACCCAAAATGTTTGGGCTGAGTGCGGGCTCTGTGACACACGTGCAATTGGGAGACAACCTCAGGGCTCACTTGATTGTAATTACACTATGAACCAGGGGTTGGCACTGTCACCTAATGCCTCTTCTCTTTCTTCCTTTGCAGAAAGGATAATTGATGCACTGATCTCCAATGATGTCACTTTCGGTTTCTGGTCTACTGAACCTGTCACTTAATTTTTGCCACTCTTAAAACCATCTCCTCTGCCATTTCGAGTTAGTAAAGTTTTGGCTCCATGTCTGCAAAAACAGATCTTTTTTGTTTTCTGTTTTAGTATTGCTGTGACATCTACAACATATGGGGTTTATCTTCACGATCTTTCCGTGTTTGTTATTCTACACTCTGGCATCTTGAGATCTCAATGTGCCCTCTAGTTTGAAGCAAATAATAAGTTCAGATCAGGAAGCAGGTAAATGGCAATTTAAGACTTTATAAATTAAAAGGATGAATTTGAAATCAGTCTTAAGTTTAAATGGGAGCCAGTGTAAGGACTTGAGAAGTGCAGTTATGTGTTCATATTTTCATGTTTGTGTAATAATTATTGAGACAGAATTTTGAATTAACTGAAAGCTGCATAAAGAATTACTAGAACAGCCAATAAATAACATATTGTAGGAGTCAATCCTCCTAGAATTAAATGCATGAATTAGTTTCTTAGCACCTTGCATATTTACAAATCTTAATCTCCCAAAATTTTTAAGATGAAAAAAAAATGTTTTGAATAGTTTTCTAATGTGTATTTAAAATGACATGACAATTTCAAAGCTATCACCTAAATTGTGTGCTGATTCAGTAAAACTAAAGGTGATTCCAACTGAGTTAAAGAGTGACAGAATATTGTTGCATCAAAATTTCATTCCCTCCAATAATCAACACTTTGTTTTTTTCTGTATTCAAATACAAATAATTCTCAGCCATTCACTCACTGACACAATTAATTAAAGACAGCAATGGTGAAAAATAATTTGTCTTAAAAATTAATGCTATATTTTCTAACTAGCAAAATACCCATGCTTTGCAGCGGCGAAGTACTGCTTTAAAATTTTAAATAATAAACTGAGGGAAAATATACCAATAATTATTTGTTAAGGATCTCTTTGTATACCATGTTGTCAGTTCGCCCCTCCGGTTGTAATATGACCAAGCTGTGTGCTGAGCTTACTCTTGAGCATGCAATGTATAGTTGGCCATGTGAAAAGCAAATCAAGAACGGCAAGACCACGTCAGCTGCGGAGCTCAGCTCGGAACAAAATGAAGTGAATGAAATGACTCCCCCACTCCCCTTAACTCTCCATCCCTCCACAAACACACAAAGACAGTCTCACGTATCCCAACTCTCCTTTCGCACACTGCGTCTACTAAACACTAAGAAACACTAAGTAGAAACACTAAAGGAAAAAATACTATTCAGTAAGTAGCGCATCTACTAAACAGTAAATCAGTAAAGGAGAAAGGACTAAACACTAAGGAAAAAGAACGGCAAGACCGCGCCAGCTGCGGAGCTCATTTCGGAGTGAAATGAAGTAAATGAAATGAGGTGAATGGGAGGGGAGATGATCATGTGACTCCAACACCCGCCTTAACTCTCCATCCCTCCACAAACACACAAACACAGTCTCTCGGATCCCAACTCTCCTTTATATACAGTAATCCCTCCTCCATCGCGGGGGTTGCGTTCCAGAGCCACCCGCGAAATAAGAAAATCCGCGAAGTAGAAACCATATGTTTATATGGTTATTTTTATATTGTCATGCTTAGGTCACAGATTTGCGCAGAAACACAGGAAGTTGTAGAGAGACAGGAACGTTATTCAAACACTGCAAACAAACATTTGTCTCTTTTTCAAAAGTTTTAACTGTGCTCAATGACAAGACAGAGATGACAGTTCAGTCTCACAATTAAAAGAATGCAAACATATCTTCCTCTTCAAAGGAGCAAAAAAATCAATAGGGCTGTTTGGCTTGTAAGTATGCGAAGCACCGCGGCACAAAGCTGTTGAAGGCGGCAGCTCACACCCCCTCCGTCAGGAGCAGAGAGAGAGAGAGAGACAGATAAAAAAATCAATACGTGCCCTTTGAGCTTTTAAGTATGCGAAGCACCGTGCAGCATAGTTAAAAGCTGCACACAGAAGGTAGCAACGTGAAGATAATCTTTCAGCATTTTCAGACGAGCGTCCGTATCGTCTAGGTGTGCGAACAGCCCCCCTGCTCAATCCCCCTACGTCAGGATCACAGATAGTCAGCGCAAGAGAGAGAGAAAGAAAAGTAAGTTGGGTAGCTTCTCAGCCATCTGCCAATAGCGTCCCTTGTATGAAATCAACTGGGCAAACCAACTGAGGAAGCATGTACCAGAAATTAAAAGACCCATTGTCCTCAGAAACCCGCGAAGCAGCGAAAAATCCGCGATATATATTTAAATATGCTTACATATAAAATCCGCGATGGAGTGAAGCCGCGAATGGCGAAGCGCGATATAGCGAGGGATTACTGTATATAGATGATAGTTCCCAATGGAAGCATATAAAGTGAAAACAGTAAAGGTCCCAGTATTGAGCATGGTGGAACACTATAATTAACTCCTAGGTATAACAATGGAGTACTGTTAGCACATTTCTGTACATGCTGGTAATGATTTCATTGATTGGAGAATAAGACATTATCCTTAAAAATTGAAGAGAAGCAGCTTGAGAGTTTTTGTCTTCTGTTGTGTAAGAGTTAAATAAAAATACATTTTGCTCCTAAACACTTTGTATTTTTGGTTGCTACTAATGAGCTGTGCAGGAATTTTTAAAGCTTTCTTTCCTTTAGAAGGGTTTTTCGCTTTTTTTTTTGCGTACCCAAGTGCAAAAGCAGCTGAGTCTTTGGGGAAGCATTTGGGACAGTTACTTGCTACTTGTTCTTGTTATTTGTTTATAAACTATCTTCGGCGAATCAGAGCAGTAACCAGCAGTAGCTAACACTGGCATCTCTGTAAGTAAATCACCGGTGTTATAGCGATGGATAGTTATAAGTAACACAAACAATAGCCTTAGTAGGAAAAAACGGCAGTGGCATTAGGGAAAGATGTCTTATTTCAGGAGTGTGTTATAGGCCACACATTGCATGCAATAATTTTAATCTTTTAAGTAATATTAAAAAGGCAAGTTGACAGGGTGATATTACAGTCTTAGAGGACTTTAACTACCCAAATATTTTAACTGGGATAACAAATAGTTGAGCATAAGACAAGGAATTTTTAGAGGTAGTCAGTGACTTTTTTAGCACAATATTTTAAAGCACTAATGTAGGGAATGCCTGTCTGGATATAGTATTTTGTAAAAATCAGGATATGATTGAGGGTATATCGGTTATTGAATCACGTTTTAAATATAATGTAGGAGAGGAACATACCTAAATTTGGAATTAGTAGGAAATTAAAAGAAGAAACTTAAAAAATACTTTGCTGTGGGTTAATTAAAAATTGAAAACAAATCTGCAAAGGAAAAAATCAGGTAAATAAGGTTTATAAGATTAATAATTCCAATGTAAATTGTAGAGTGCATGAGAACATGAAGGCCCTCATTTAAATGGATATTAGGGAGACTAAAAGGCAGTTAGAAAGTAATATAGCAGATAAGGCGAAAGACGACCAAAAGAAATTCTTCTAGTAATCCAGTAGTAAAAGAACAGTCAAGGAGGAGGTGAAGTGTATAAGGAATAGTAACGTGCAGTTAAAATATACAGACAGTGAAGTAGTAGATGCTCTAAACGCGTATTTAACTGAGGTCTTCACATGTGAGGAAGTAATCTCCAAGCAGTAAAAGGGACTAACGAGGAGGTACTGAGTGATTTGGAAATTGTAGATGGAGAAGCACTGCTTTGATTAAATAGACTGAAATCAAACAAATCATCAGGCCCAGATAATATTTATCCTCGACTTCTTAAGGAGGATAACGAGTACACATATAAAAGTCAAAGCACACTGGGAAAATTCTGAAGGACTGGAAAATTGCAAATATTACCTCATTATACTGCGGTGGGCTGGCGCCCTGCCTGGGGTTTGTTCCTGCCTTGCACCCTGTGCTGGCTGGGATTGGCTCCGGCAGACCCCCGTGACCCTCTGTTAGGATATAGCGGGTTGGAAAATGACTGACTGACTGACCTCATTATATAAAAAGGGTTACCGAGCAGATCCAAGCAACTATAGGTAAACTTAACGTGCATGACAGGAAAAGTAATGAAAATTATTAAGGATAAAATTGAGCAACACATGGTAAGAACAGGAGTTTTACTGAACAGTCAGCATGGGTGCAAATGAGGGAAGTCATGTTTTACCAACTTGCGAAAATTCAATGAGAAAGTAACAAAAGGATCAAACTGGAGCATATGATATTATTTATCTTGACTTTCAGAAAGCATTTGATAAGGTGCCACATGACAGGCTGGGCATTATACTGAAAGAAGTGGGAGTTCAGGGTGTTGTTTGTGTTGTAAATTGGCTCAGACACAGGAAACAGAGGGTGATTTTGCAAGAAACCCTATCAGAATTGGCTGACGTTAAGAGTGTAGTTCAACAGGGGTTAGTGCTAGGGCTGCTGCAATTTTTAATATACATAAATGATTTGGACAGGAATATAAGTAACAAACTGGTTAATTTTGCAGATGATACCAAGCTAAGTGGATTGGGAGATAATCTAGAATCCGTTGAATCATTACATCATTACTTGGACAGCATACAGTCTTGAGTAGATTTGCATCAGATGAAATTTAATGTCAGTAAAATGTTAGGTTTAAATACACAATGGGAAGGCTGAAAATTGAAAGTACACCTTATGAGAAGGATTTAGAAGATGTAGTGAATGCTATCAACTTTCAGACACTGTTTAGAAGCTCATTAAGAAGTACAAGTCCAAGGAGGTTATACTCAAGCTTTATAATGCACTAGTGACGCCTCATCTGGGGTACTGTATATAGTTTTGGTCTCCAGGCAGCAAAAGGACATAGCAGCGCTGGAAAAAATTGCAGAGAAGAGCAAATAGGCTGATACCAGGGCTACAAAGTTATGAATTATGAGGAAAGATTAAAAGAGACAGTCCTTTTCAGTTTAAGCAAAAGAAGAGATAACATGACTGACGTATTTAAAATTATGAAGGGAATTAGTACAGTGGTTTGAGACTGTTACTTTAAAATTAGTTCATCAAGAACAAGGACATATGTTTGGAAACTTTTTTAGGGTAAATTAATAATAGTAATAAGTATTTCTTTACACAGAGAACCATAAACACATGGAATACACTACCAAGTAGTATGGTAGACAGTAGGATTTTAGGGACTTTAAAACTAGACATGAATGCTATTTTAGTTGGTAGGACTGGCAAGCTTTCTTGGACATGTTCTCATCTAGATTGTTTTAATGTTCTAATATGAACTAAGCCAGACAAGCAGAGTTCCTATGAGCCCAAAGTAATTTTTCAGCCTCTGTAATAAAATAGAATGATCAATGGTGTCAAACGCTGTGCTTAAATCTAACAAAATAATTGCTGCGGAATTTCCTTCATCAGAGGATATCAGAATGATGCATAATAAAATAGAATGATCAATGGTGTCAAACGCTGTGCTTAAATCTAACAAAATAATTGCTGCGGAATTTCCTTCATCAGAGGATATCAGAATGATGCATAGTATGTATGCCCGTACATAAAGATCATCCACATAATGCCTGCTTTATCTCATCATCATAGAGGAATCAGGGCATGAAAAATAAACACTTTCTCAAATGAATACATAGGATTCCACATAGCGTTTGAAATATAAACAAACAAATGCCTGTGCTTTGCCTTTATCTGCTTATTGTTCCTCATTCTGATACTTTTTAAATATATCACAAGCTGTTTATGAAGTGGTGTTCTGTCTTGGTGTTTTGTGCTTTTGTAAATATATTGTGATGATGTTTGTTTTAATGAAGAAATGTTTGTGGCACTGAAAAACTTTATTATGGACAGCCTGTTAAGACTGTGACATTTTCATATTACTTAGTTATATATAGTGAAACATAGCCTGAAATTGGAACAGTTGCTGTCACCAGGATATCTGGTCCCTGTAGCAAATTAAAGTGTCAAAGAAACACTACACCACATCACACCCAGTCACTCCACAGGGTACTTCTTTCATATCTCTTTCATATCTAGATAATGTTTTGTATTCCTTGCTTGTATTTTATAATTTTATAGTTAGGAAGATCGTTTAAGTTACAGTGATCTTCAACCTTCTTGACAAGTAGACCATTTTAAGTTAAAGAATATCTGTGGAGCTTTGAGCATCTCGGTTGATTACTGTTCATTTAAAGAGTGAGGATCCCATGAGGGATTTTGAGTGCCTCAAACCATTATAGATGGAAAAGTGTGTTTTTTTTGTATTTACTAGCAGTGGAGCTCAGTGGACTAGTGACAATTCATAGCCTGCTTTTCACAGAACACCACCAGGCAGTAACAGCATTAACACTAGAATTACCAGAGCCTACGAAAAAACTCGTAAATCCGTCCCACCTTAAATCGCGTCTTAAATCCGTTTGCACCTCTCCGCCAGAGTCCTTTGTCATCTAAATGTGCTGATAAACACAAGCTACTAGCAGCCAGCTATTCCATCCCCCCACCGACTTAGAATGAACTTCTCTCCTAGCTCAAGCCTTGCCTTGATTTGATTACCTGGGATTGAAGTGGAGTTTTACAGTGGAAATAATTCTAGCGTTATTTGGAATACACGCATTTCATGTGTGTTCCATTTCTATAGTAGGCTGTGTAAACACATTTTTAAAACAGAAACATTTTTCATATTCTAATAGTAAATGACAAAATGTAGGCATAAACTATATAACGTATGAAGCCTGAAGTCCATATATCAAAGAAACACTTTCACAAAAGGTACAAATAAGAGAACACGTGCGCTTTCATTCAAAAAATTTAAAAAAAAAAAAGCCGCGTTAGCATGCCACATTGACATTCTTACTACAACTGCTGCGGTGGCGTAATGGTATCAGCCCCTGACTGGGAATCAGAGGGTGGCGAGTTCAATCCCGCATGGCTCCACTTCGAGAAATGAACTGCTCTTATTCTTACAATTTTAGAATAACAACATACATTTGATTTCAGTCTGTAACAGCCGGTGTAACTTATGATACTGGTAAAGGTTAGCTTTTTTTTTTTTTTTTTTTTAATTCACTTTTCATTCTCGCAGTCGCATTCAGAATCAATCCATACAACCCCATCTGACACAGCTGGTTTCACATAAATAAAAGTGCACTTTTATTCAAGACTATAACCGAAGAATAAAGAAAGCAAGTTACAGTTGGTGGTTGATACAACAGCTTGCGTGGTGCAATGTTAAGAACTGCTGATTTCCGATCCGTGCTATATAAAATCATCACATTCAAATATTAACAGTTCCCACACAACCAAGGTCCACCATTCCTACATTTACGACATGTGTACTTGTTGCAGTGTACACACCTCTCTGTGCTATGGTTCCTATTACAGTGAATGAGCACCTGACACTGTACTTTCTTCCCTGGGGAAGCTGAGGTCTTAGAACGGAAGTTTGTTGATGCTGTATCATCTTTTCTTTTTCCATCGCCTTTTCCTGTAAGAAGCAACGACGAAGTTCCTCTGCAAGGTGAGCCATGAACACTCTTCCTTTCTCAGTGGACCCCGTGCATGCCTTATACAGTACATGTGCGTTCATCGCTGCTAGGTCAAGGATGTTGTAGAACACAGCAACCGGCCACCTGCGTGTTCCTGTTCGCACTGAACAAGCACGCGCCTTCTGGTCCATGATGTCAACGCCACGCTGGGGAAAAAAGAAAGACAAATATATGTGACATTTTGAAGAAATCATTTTATCACCAGAATAGCACCAGAATACTTCGTCACACTAATATTTTTTTCATTAGCATACCTTCATGTGGTTGTAGTCTGTGACCGTGTTTGTTTTTTTTTTTTTATCTTGCCCAATCTCCACATCATGGTGCATTGTGCTGAGAATGCAGACAGACTTCATCTTTTTGGGCACATACACTGTCAGCATGGCACTGGGAGATCTAAACACCAGCGTGGAGAATTGTTCGTGTACTGAACTGACTTTAGCTGCAGGTGGAAGTTCCCGTCGCACTTTATTCATGGTGCCAAGCAGAGCTGTATTGCGGTGCAGCAGTCTGTTAGCCAGCGAAAGTGACGTGAAGAAGTTGTCTATTGTTACGGTTCTGCCTTTGTCCAGAAATGGCTCCATAAGCTTTATGACCACAGACTCGGAAAGTCTTTCTCCCGTGGGACGACTGGGATCTTTTCCTAAATAAGGAGTGGCATTGCACATGTACTTTGTCTCCAAATCTGCCGCAATCCAAAAAGGCAGAACCGTAACAACAGACAACTTCTTCACGTCACTTTCGTGCATCCGGAAAGTATTCACAGCGCATCACTTTTTCCACATTTTGTTATGTTACAGCTTTATTCCAAAATGGATTAAATTCATTTTTTTCCTCAGAATTCTACACACAACACCCCATAATGACAACGTGAAAAAAGTTTACTTGAGATTTTTGCAAATTTATTAAAAATAAAAAAACTGAGAAAGCACATGTACATAAGTATTCACAGCCTTTGCCATGAAGCTCAAAATTGAGCTCAGGTGCATCCTGTTTCCGCTGATCATCCTTGAAATGTTTCTGCAGCTTAATTGGAGTCCACCTGTGGTAAATTCAGTTGATTGGACATGATTTGGAAAGGCACACACCATGCACATTTTCACACCAGCTCAATCCCTGGCATACGCAAGTTTTCCGCTCAGTTTTGCAAACTGGTGGCACCCAGCATCAAAGCAGTACTACTGTTCATGTGTGGTTTCCCTTTATTTTTTAGATTCACATCCCTAACGTGACTTTATCAAATACCCTGAAATTAACCACATATTGTTTTTTAGTTCAAGGCGTTTGATTGTAATCAACCTATAACCATTCAATTGTGCACCGAATGGCCAAACTATTCCAAATACCATAGCCACTTTAGCGTTCTTACTATCAATGCTCCACTCAGAGTATTTTATCTGAGTGTGGAATCACAGCTCTACAGCAGCTGATCAGAAGGCTCTACTGCAGATTGTGTTACAAGCGGGGAGAAATATTGTGATACAGCTTCTAGCACACGCTGCCTCAGCTATACACAGTCTATTTGAACTTCTCCCATTCGGCAAATGCTTCAGAGCCTTTCCTGTAAAGACCTTGCGGTTCAGAAACACTTTCATCCCAAGAGCTATAAACACACTCAATCAGTCCATAAAGTGCTCCCAGTAGAAATGTTTGTACTTATAAGTACAATTTCCTCACTGTAAACTTGCATTACAGTTGTAATATTTCACAACCATAGCCACTTATGCTTTCATATTGTGTATTTTTCAGTTTTTTATCCCATTATTATTAATTTTGTTGTTGTTTTTGTTGTTATTTTACCATATTATAGGAAAAAAAGTTTATGGAGGATTTGCATATTGAATCGTATTGTATCATACAATAACAATAAAGGAATTCAATTCAATTGAGAGCGCATATTTACGGATGATGATGAATGGCTTCTAAGTCGATTTAGATTTCCAGGAGCACTTGATATCATTTTAAAGATGTGCAGTAAAATATACTGTATATATTACATTATACAGATACATTTTTAACTTAATTTAAATAATGTATAATGTTAATGATTGAATATGCAAGGACTAGGACATTTCTGCTTTTGTCCATATGCCAAGTTCTAGTGTGAATTCTATGCACGGCATTATGCATGAGGCCCTTGGTCTAATTTGATACAACATTTGCTCCTGTGATAGAAGCTGGCAATCACCTGTATGAATTTAGGTGGGATGTCAAGGTTTTCAAATGCCTTACAAGAAATATATTGTTGTTACTGTTTATTAAAAAGCTCTGGCTCATTTTTGCAAATAATCCACTCCTAGGAAAAGCTAATCATTTGGTTACAGCTCATTACATACAAAATATATAATGCATGTAGACATGCTCAGAAGGTTTAGTTGCTGTTCCATCAAACCTCAGAGTGGGCAAGACACATTGTGTAAAGTGACCTTAGGATTTTTGGTTCTAGACATGGTGATTCCAGCATCTCAAAAGCAGCATCAGTCCTTAGAGTTTAAAGAGAATTGTTTGATTTAAAAAAGAAAATAGAACTCCTATGAGAGAAAAATTTATAGACAAAAACATCTTGCTAACAAAAGAAATCAGAGGACAATGGCCAAATGCATTGAAGATAAGAGAATGTCAACCAATGATTAAAAAGAAGCTGCTTATAACAGTGAAGTGCAGAAAAGCATTTTGAATGCAAAAAATACGTTGAACCTTAAAGTGTAATAGCTACGGCATCAGAAGATAAGAACAGGGACATAAGGTTAAAGTGGGCATAAAGCTGATGACAAGGGATTGAAAAATTTTACCTGGTTTCATAATTCTGCTGTGATGTGCATACATTAGGATTACAATTGGCATATATGGCATTAACTCATGGGTTCATGTTATGGTAGCATAATAAAGTGGAGAATGGTCTCTTGGGACAAATTAGGCTTCCTAATACCAGTTGAGCATAATCTAAATGCCATGACAGACATAGGAACTGATGCTGACCATTAGTATCCAGTTATGGCCAGAGTTCACCCTTTTGCAAAAGGATTCATTGTGCCAAGTCACAAAACAAACCTTATCTGAAACTGTAGATACTGCATCTATATCATACAATCCTGTAAGCTTTATTTTAATGGTGTTTTTGTTTGAGTTAAATGCAGAATCATAAGCTTATCCAATGGAATACTCACTATAGAAATATCAATTGAATTTAATCTGTAGTGTTTAAGAAAAATAAACACGAGGATTACTATGACGTTGAGGGATTCTGTTACACTGATTCTTGATCTAAGAAAATGATACATTTTCAGGTACACAGAAAACATTAAATGTTTAGTTTTTTTATAGAACCCATAAACAATTGTGACACTTATTAGTTCATAAAATAATAATACATTTCATTTACATGGCATTATATTTCATTATATATATATATATTTATATATAATTTATTTACTGAATTATGCTGAGCAGAAAGAAAATTAAATGCCTTCTAATGCAGACAAATTCTTTAGCAAATGAATTGATTGTTTAAATAACCTTCTCTGTTTTCATTCTTTGGGAAAAAAAGTTAGTACTATGATTAATGAGGGGTCTGCATACTCATTTAATTGCTTCTACATGTATAGTATCAGGAGACAGATTAAAAGACTGCAATACAGTGATGCTTCTAAGAAGCTCCAACTATCACTACATATTTGAGATGTGTAAACATTTAAGGGGCCTGGTATAAAGAAAACATTCTCTGAATAGGGCCTGAGCATATTCATGTAGGAGACTGAGACATTCAGAGATTGGAGTCTGAGACACACTGATGAGCTGACATCATCCTTGTGAGTGGAAGTGGCAGTGCTGAGAGTTTTGTGTTGTGAGGAATGATAGTTAAATAATACTCAAGGTTTAAATACAAAAATTAAATAAGTAGTAACAAATTAAAAATAGCTTGCCTTAATGCAAGTCAATTGGAGTTGTATGCAGCTGAGCATAAGTATGATATTATAGCAATAACAGAAACCTCTCTAAATAACAAAGATGGGGATGAATGTAACATGTAACATATATGGGTATATATTTTTTAGGAAGGACAGACAGTTTATGCAAAACTGAATTCAAATGCATGTTTTCTTCAGTTGGACGATAATCCACATCTTAGTGAGGACATCTGGATTTGTCCAGAAAGTGCTATAGATAAAGAGGCCTTATTTTAGGAGTGTGCCATAGAAGAAATGCAGACAGCAATCTTAATACACACTTTTTAATAATATTAAAAAGTCAAATTTACTGGGGAGTGGGGTCATTATAGTCATGTGGGACTACCTGAATATTACCTTGACTAACTTTGCAAATAGCGGAATACAAAACAGGAGATTTTAGACATAGTGACTTTTTTAGCACCGTATGTTAAAGCAGCAATTTAAGGGGAAAGCCTGTGTAGATCTAATATTTTGTAATAACTAGGATAGAACTTAGACTACAGAGGTGATTGAACCGCTAGGGTCAAGTGAACATAATATAATACAATTCTCAGTGCATTGTGAGTGTGGATGCAAAGACTAAATCTGTTAAGTTTAACTTTAGCAGAGAAAAATTTGAACAGATATGGCAAAGTCTACAAGGGATAAACTGGGATAACCTTTTTAAGTGCAGAAACAGTCAAGGAGCAGTGAAACACATTTAAGAACATTTTATATATAATGCAGGAAAGGTACATCTAAAAATCTGGAATAAATAGGAAATTAAAGGAAAAATCAACTCTGCAGTGGGTTAATGAGGAGTTGAAAAAGTAGTTGCAACAGAAAGAAAAACAGCTACATTAATAGAAAGCAGGAGAGCAACAATTAAAAAGGATATGAAGGAATCTAAAAGGCAGTTAGAGAGAAATATAACATATAATAAGGTGAAAAGTAACACAAAGAGTTCCTTTTAGTATTTTAGTAGTAAAAAACAGTCAAGGAGGAGGTGAAATGTATCAGGAATAGTAAAGGGGAATCAAAATATAAAGACAGTCAATGTCAATGTCAATTTATTTATATAGCAAAAACAACATAGGAATGCCGTGGCCAAAGTGCTTTACAATAAAAGAAGAAAAAAACATACAATTAACATAAATAACATAAATAGAAATAAAATAAATGAACATAAATAAAATAATTAATAAATAGAAGTAAGATTACATAATCACAATGAGGAAACCATCAGTATTACTGAAGGTCACAGAAAGCAAGTGAATAGAAATGAGTCTTTAATCTTATTTTGAACAGTTCAATTGTAGATGACTCCTTTATGTAATGAGGCAAAGAGTTCCACAGGCGAGGAGCAGCAGCTGCAAAAGCCCTGTCCCCCTTAGTTTTACACTTGGTACGAGACACAACAAGAGACAACCGACCAGAAGATCTAAACACTCTAGATGGCTGGTGTAAAGCACACAATTCAGATAAATAGGCAGGAGCAAGCCCATGTAAAGATTTAAAAACTAGCAATAAGATTTTAAAATCAATTCGAAAACTGACAGGCAGCCAGTGTAAAGAAGCTAATATTGAAGAAACAGAATCAGACTTTCTTGCCCCAACCAGAAAGCGAGTGGCAGAAATCCGGACCAGCTGTAACCTGCGTATCAGGGATTTGCTAATCAGAGAATACAGCGAGTTACAGTAATCAAGGCGAGAAAATATAAAAGCATGAGTATTGTAAGAGCCATTTTCACAGTTATATAAGATTCATAAATATATTTTACTAGATGACAAAGCATAATCTATGGGAGGTTCCTATAATCCCCATAAGTTGAGTAAAATTGGTATATTCTAGCTATTTCTATCTGCTCTGACTAAACCTTATTCTCAGTTAGTGACCAGCCTTGCCATGTGTAAGGTGTAGAAGGCATATGGTTTTAAACCGTGCCTGTGCACGTGTTCGTGCCAATGGACCTACGGGCCTTTTGAGTGTGTAAAGTAACTTGTAAAACAGCACTTATTTAGTGCAGAACCATATGCTTACAGTGTACAGAAGAAAAACCTAAGAATCTTTAAGTATATAAGAAGTTAAGAACCTTTAAGTATAGAAGATGAACTTAAGAACGCTTAAGTACAGAAATAACTAAAGTTTCTCAAGAAAAGCTAAGTTTAGAGAAGATACATTTTTCCCTTTTTTTTGCCTTTTATTCTATGTGTGTAACTAATTTTTTCTTTATTCTTGTTTGGATTATTTGCTTTTAACTTTCACTAAATACTTTTAAAACTAACTTTTGGACTGAGAGATTTCTTTCGGCACGCATTTTACCCGTGCTTGATCTCGCCTTATACTTTGGCTGTGACTTCAGTTGAAATTAAGTCTGAAACGAGTGAAAAATGTGTAGAAACATATGCTTTAAAAGACTCTGGCAGCTCAGTTACATTTTGCACAGAAAGTTTGCAAGAACAGTTTAATCTTTCTGGAAGAAAGTCTCACATCTACATCAGCACTGTAGAAAGAGACAAAGTAAATAGACAGAAATTAGTAAAGTGTACAGTCTTAATGGAATTACAAGTCTGTGGGATAGAGAAAAATAAATTTTTTGATTTACCAGAAGTGTAAACAGTGAACTCTATACCAGTGAAAAGGGAGAACATCCCTATCCAAGAAGATGTCAAGAAATTGTCTTATCAAAAGACTTGCATCTACCCCAGATAAATGCTGACCAAAGCAATAATATTGTTATTACAATTCTATTATTAATATTATTGTTATTAAGTACAAATGCCCGTAAAGTCATGGAGCCATGGCAAATCACACATAGTGAAGATGAAAGACTGTGAAAACATTCCGTGGGTGGATTGTTAATGGATTGATAAAGGGCTCATACAAAGAAAGACTGCAAAGTTATTCAGTCAATCATGTGACAGTAATGGAGTTAGAACAAATGTTACTCCAGCAATACAATATACACTTTCCGGGAACACAGCTGTGAGGAAAAGGAGGAAATGTCACAGGAGGATATTAAATTCATGTGCATAGCCTCAGATTCTGCCAAGCTAGTGGATGGACACTATTGCATTAACCTGCCTTTTAAAGATGAGACTCTTAAAGTGCCAAACAATCGTTGTGTTGCAGAACAGCGTGCTATTGGACTTAAAAGGAAACTTACAAAGTATCCAACATTCCATGAGGATTAGAAAGTTTTCATTAAAGACATTTTAGAAAAAGGATATGCCATTAAGGTACCCACTGAACAGCAGACCCTTAAAAAGGAGAGAGTGTGGTACATACCACACCATGGAGTATATCATCCAAAGAAAAATAAAATCGGAGTGGTTTTTGACTGTACAGTCACTTGCCAAGGCTTTTCCCTAAATGAACAGTTGCTAAAGGGACCTGATTTAACTAATACACTCATTGGAGTTCTTACAAGATTCAGAGAGGAACCAATGGCTTTCATGGCAGACATTAAATCAATGTTCTATCAAGTGAAAGTTCCAGATGAAGACACTGATCTTCTTCGTTTCTTGTGATGGCCTGAAGGCAATCTAAACAATGGACTAGAGGAATACAAAATGACAGTGCATCTTTTTGGTGCTACTTCATCACCGAATTGTGCCTCTTATGCCTTACGAAGAACAGCAGAGGATGCAAGAGACACAGCTCCAGAGGAAGCAGTTAACACTGTGCTGCATAACTTTTATGTTGATGACTGTTTAAAGTCAGTTACTTCAGAAGGACAAGCCATAAAATTGGCCAAAGATCTTCAAACCCTCCGCTTAAAGGGAGGATTTTATCTTACAAAATGGATATGTAATAGCAGAGCAGTCTTGTTGTCCATTCCTGAAGAAGACAGGGCAATAGATCAAAAGGACTTAGACTTAAGCCATAATTTGTTACCAGTTGAAAGAGCCTTAGGTGTTTAATGGTGCACACAGACTGACAGTTTCAAGTTTCAGGTAAAGCTGCAAGATAAGCCTGCTACAAGACGTGGTATTCTGTCAGTGGTCAGTTCAATATATGACCCACTTGGATTTTTAGCACCAGTCATATTGCCTGCTAAGCTTATTCTAAGAGAAAATAGAAAAGAAAAATATGTTTGGGATCAAGAAGTGGTAGTTAAGTATGTCCGGCAATGGAAAAAATGGATGGACAATTTTGCAGCTACTTGTGGATTACAATGTAGATAGGTACATTAAACTGCAAGGATTTGGTCAAATAATGACTGCACAAATGCATCATTTTGGAGATGCTTCAGAAAACGGGTATGGCACTGTTTCCTACCTCCTTCTGACTAATAAAGAAAATAAGAGACATTGTTAATTTATAATGAAGAAATCAAGAGTGGCACCACTAAAACCTGTCACTATACCAAGATTAGAACTTACAGCAGCAGTGGTAGCAGTCAAAATGGACAAAATGTTAAAACAAGAACTACAGATTCCCTTACAACAGTCAATCTTTTGGACTGACAGCACCACCATACTAAGGTACATTGCAAATGAAAGTGCACGCTACAAAACTTTTGTTGCCAACAGAATCGCAGTGATAAGAGAGCACACACAACCCTCGCAATGGAGGTACTGTATGTTGTATCTGCACAAAATCGTGCAGATCAGGCATCAAGAGGATTGACAATAGAAAGCTTCATCAAAAGTAAGACTTGGATACAAAGCCCAAATTTCTTGCTACAGCCAGAGCATGGCCTAAGAGACCAGATGAAGTGGACCTGTCTACTAGTGATGATCTGTAAATTAAAAGGTGTGTAATAAATTTCGCAAGTGTAGAAGAAAAAATCGAACCAGTAAAAAGACTTGTAGAGTACTACTCAGAATGGTTCAATTTAAAGAAAGCAGTAGCGTGGTTCCTTAGGTTCAAAGAAGTGCTACTGCATCTGAAAGAAGAGAGAAAGGCAATTCAATATACAGTCAGTCAATCTGGACACAGCTCAGAAAAATAAAAAACACTAATCACAGAACATATGAAGGAATACAGATCAACAATGAGACTAAAGCCACTGTCTCTAGATGACTTGTCTAAAGCAGAAGATGAACTTATTTGCCTCAGTCAACTACAAGCCTACCCAGAGGAGGTTAAAGCCCTACGTAAAGATCAGCATGTAAAGAAAGGTAGTAAAATCATCAAACTGGACTAAGTCCTGCAAGAAGGAATATTGAGAGTTGGAGGAAGACTCAGCAAATCTGCTATGCCAGAAGAGGCAAAACACCCTGCAATCATTCAGAAGAATTCACATATTGCTACTTTCATTATGCAAGAAGTTCATAAAGAAATTGGACATTGTGGGCATAATTACAAGATGCTACACACTGAAACTGCTGGGTAAAGGGTCAAGTCATCAAGACAATACCAGATGCAAAAGAGGTAGTCAGAAGAGTTTGTGTGCAGACCAAGACCAGCACACTGGACAGACCTGTGAAAAAACTATGCCTGCTCCAGGAAGCTGCAAATGATTGAAATGATTCATTTTTCTTTTTGCATGCTTAATTTTAATTGTGTTTGTGTTTTTATACTAGAATCTAAGTTTTAAGTTTCTTAAGTTTGATTTAAGTTCAGTAAAGTAGTGAAGGCTCTTATTAAGTAATGTTAAAGTAATTGATTTCTGCCCTAGCATAAACAATTAGGGGCCAGATGTGTAAGAGCCATTTTCATAGTTATATAAGATTCATAAATATTTTCCCAGATAACAGAGCATAATCTATGGGAGGTTCCTATAACCCCATAAGTTGAGTAAAATTGGTATATTGTAGCTATTTCTATCTGTTCTGACTAAACCTTATTCTCAGTTAGTGACCAGCCCTGCCATGTGTAAGGTGTAGAAGGCTTACGGTTTTAAACCGTGCCGGTGCACGTGCTCATGCCAACGGGCCTACTGGCCTTTTGAGTGTGTAAAGTAACTCATAAAACAGCACTTATTTAGTGCAGAACTGTACGCTTATAGTGTACAGAAGAAGAAGCTAAGAATCTTTAAGCATATAAGAAGTTAAGAACCTTTAAGTATAGAAGAAGAAGTAAAGAACTTTTAAATACAGAAATAACTAAAGTTTCTCAAGAAAAGCTAAGTTTAGAGAAGATACATTTTACCCTTTTTTTTTGCCTTTTGTTCTATGTGTGTAACTACTTTTTTCTTTATTCTTGTGTGGATTATTTGCTTTTAACTTTCACTAAATACTTTTAAAACAAACTTTTGGACTGAGAGATTTCTTTCAGCACACGTTTTAACCACGCTTGATCTCACCTCATACTTCGGCGGCTACAAGTATCTTTCTCAAGATCCCTAGAAGATAAAAAGGCTTGATCTTACCTAAAAGACGAAGCTGGAAAAAGCAACTCTTGACTACAGAATTAATCTGTTTCTCAAAAGAGAGGTTACTGTCAAAGATAACACCAAGATTGCGGACTTCAGGTTTGCAAAAGACAGAGAAAGAGCCGAGAAGTCCAAGACCAATTTGGGCTTTAGCTGAAGGACCTCCGTTTTATTTTGATTTAGATCAAGAAATTATTAGCCATCCAGTTCTTAGTTCAAAAAGACAGTTGTGCAGTTGATTCATTGCAGAGTTGCAGATGGGAATATAAACCTGTGTATCATCAGCATAGCAGTGAAAAGAAATGTTAAATTTTCTAAAAATAGCTCCAATAGGGTGAAGGTATATAGAAAATGGATCCCTGAGGAACACCACATTTAAGAGGAGCAGTAGGCGAAAAAGAGGAATTTAAAGTCACTGAAAAGTGTCTACCAATTAGATATGACCTGAACCAGTTAAGAGCAGCCCCTTTAAGCCCAACAAGATGTTCAAGCCGCAACAGCAATATCTCATGGTCAATAGTGTCAAAGGCAGCGGACAGGTCAAGGAAGACAAGGACTGCAGCGCCACCTAATAGAGTCAGTAATAATAGAAATGTCATTGAATACTTTCAGGAGGTCCGTCTCAACACCATGGCAACGCCTAAAGTCAGATTGGTAGCTCTCAAGTAAATTATTGGAGTTAAGGTGATCAACCAATTGATTATAAATAATTATTTCTAATATTTTGGCCAGAAATGGCAATTAGGAAATCAGGCGAAAATTGGCTAAAACTCCAGGATCTAATTCTGCCTTTTTTAGAAAGGGACGCACCGCAGTATGTTTAAAAAATGAGGGCACAACCCCCTCACTAATAGAACCATTGATAATGGCTAGTAAAGGTGGACCCAAAACATCAAAGGCTTCCACTAAGAGGCGTGGTGGTACAATATCAAGAGGACTGAGAGTAGGTTTAAGGGTGTCAATAGTATTTTTTAACTATGAAAGTGAGACAAGATCAAAAGATTCCAAGACAATGCCATGATTAACAGTAGGAAGTTCATAGCCAGTTGGAACAATACCACAGCGGATTGTATCAATTTTACTGACAAAGAATGAAAGAAACTGCTCACATGAAAGAACAGTACTATGTAATCCCGTCACAAAATGAGGGTGAATGGCCGCATATGAAATAGCACATGCTCTAAACTTGCATTTTTCTGAAGTCTTCACATACTAAGGAGGTATTGAGTTATTTAGAAATTGTACTGCTCAAATCAAACAAATCACCAGGACCAAAAAATATTTATCCTTGAGTGCTTAAGGAGGTTAGTGAGTATATATATACAGGCTTGGGCAGATTTGTGGTAGATGAAATTTAATATAAGTCAAAGTAAGGTACTAAACGTAGGATGTAAAAATGTTAGATTTAAATACATAGCGGGAGGTCTGAAAATTGAAGGTACACCTTATCAGAAGGATTTAGGATTCATAGTGGACTTGTCACTGTCAACTTCCAGACATTGTTCAGAAGCCATTAACACTAGAATTACCAAAGCCTACGAAAAAACTCGTAATTCCGGCCCACCTTAAATCCCTTCTGTCAGCCCTTTTGTACCTCTCTGTCAGCGTCTTTTGTCTTATAAATGTGCTGATCAACGCAAGCAGCCTGCTATACTATCCACACTGCCGCCGCAGAAAGTTCAAGAAGTTCTCCCAGTTCAAGCCTTGATTATCTGGGAGTGAGCTACCTAGAATTGTATACATAATTTCATGTGTGTTCCATGTCTGTAACAATCTATGTAAACACACCGTTAAAACAGAAATGTTTTTCAAGTTTTAGTAATAAATGACAAAATGTCAACATGAACTTTATAATGTGTGAAGCCTGAAGTCCAAATATCAAATAAACACTTTCACAAAAGGTACAAGTGCAATACGATAGCTTCTGTGGTGTAGTGGTAAGAACTGCTGACTTGTAATAATGAGGTCCATGCTGGGTGCCGCACAAATTTACCATTTTGAGTAGAGAGCTGCTCTTATTGTTAATATTATACAATAAAAACATACATTTGATTTGCGTCTATAACAACCGGTGTAGATTTATAGTACTTGTAAAGGTTAGTGTTTTTTCACTTTTATTCTCTCAGTCACGATCATGATACAACCCCCTCAAGATATCTGACGCTGTTTGTTTTTATTTGAAACTGGGATGACTATAGATGTGAGTGGTGTGAAATGATTTAAGGTGGTACGGGTACATGAGTTTTTTCGTAGGCTTTGGTAATTCTAGTGTTAAGCTGCAACTTATTACCCTTTAGTTATGTTTAATGATTAATTCAAATAAGTATATACTTTAATTAGATTATAAAAAATATATATTGACAAAAAAATTTGTAAGAGCAGCACTATGTCCAGTTTTGCAGTTATGACTTGTCTTTAGGATGGTGTTAAGTTATTGTGAAGAAGTTTCTGGTTTGAAACAAACACTGAAACTTTCTGATTACTATAGCTATTTAGGGAAAGGTTCTGGAGGTCACTGAATTTTGATTTATGTTATGGATTTTATTGATTGTGCTTCCTGACACTGTTTTAAACTTTGTATGATTTTTTTGGACTATTTTTTTGCTTTTCCCCTGGCAACTTTATTTCCTGGTCTTTTCAATTTAATATTTATAGTCCTTCAGAACAAGCTCTCCTTTAGCTTATCAAAAGAAAATGGTGCTTGGGGGAAAGAAGGTAGATTGCAAGATGTCCCAGAAGTTGCTTTGTGGCAGCTGGATGGCACATTGAATTCTATTTGGAAACCCCCTACATATTATGTAAGGCAGGCTGCCTTACATGGAAAAGAGCCTTAGAGTTTTAGGGGACCCTGGCCACCAGAAGGTGTTTATGAACAGTGGAGCCAGGACTTTTAGAGGGTGTTCCTGACTTAGGCAGTGGCACTATGGATTACCTAGAACTAACCCAGAAAAAAGATTTTAAAATGCTTTATAGTCATTTCTCAATTTGGGGTCAAGACAAAAGATAATTTAGGGCAAGCAGTCATTCTGCAAGAAGAATAGGCCCAAGAGGTAATTGTGATGGAAGATAAAGAGGGAAGTAGATAGAAGGGAGGTGCTTTAGTTTGTGATGGATAAATGGGGAAGCCACCCCACCTCACAGACCAGGGTTAAATGTTAGTTAGACACAAAGAAGCAGCGAGAGTTTTGTTTTGTATATTGTTAAATTTGTTTTTAATCTTTTCTGAAGTTTCTCCATCACCCTTGTTTGTTATTTGCTTACTTTTTTGTATTTGTTGCAATTTTGCCTATAATTATGTGCTTATATATAAATGTGTTGCTTGAAAGCTCTATTCACAGTATATTACACATGTGACCTAAGCTCTTTCCTGATGAATTAACTATTTCCTGCTTTTGGTATTTGTCTATGTTTTTGTTATTTGTGTTTTTCCTGTATTTCTTAATTTTGGGTTCTCTGATTTTAAATCTTTTTTCAGTATTAACATTTATTGCTTATTTTCTTTAGGTATCTTTAGAGGAATTCTAATATTCTTTTATAAATTGCTAAATTAAGTTTTATTAATTTTTAAATTTTGATTGTGTACATTTTGAATTCTGAACTTTATAATTATTTGAGATTTTTAATTCTTCTGGATTTTCTATATTTTTCTTAATACATTAATTGACAATGTAGTAGTCTGGTTTATTCCTGCGGTGGGTTGGCACCCTGCCCGGGATTGGTTCCTGCCTTGTGCCCTGTGTTGGGTGGGATTCACTCCAGCAGACCCCTGTGACCCTGTGTTCGGATTCAGCGGGTTGGATAATGGATGGATGGATAGTCTGGTTTATCTAGGATGGTGGTTTGGTTGTTTTTTATCTTTCTTAATATTTTTAGGTCTTAGGCCTCTTTTGGAGTCTGTAGGCCTCAAGCCTTTTTTTTAGTCTGTTAGACCTAAATCACAACAATTTAAAATGGTCTGTTTATTTTTTGTTTATTACACACTTATATTTATCTATAAATAATAACAATACTTTAATTTTCTTTTCATTATTCTAAGTTGGAAGAGAAATGGAGAGTTACAAAACCTTGAAATAGAATAAACAGACAATGCTTGAGTATGATTTCAAGGTTGCTATACAGAAATAAAATTATATAAATTTATATGTAAATATTTACAACAATACAGTGTCAAGGATGTAGGAAATTTGTATATTTTTACAGTGTTTGTATAGGAAAGCTTGCTATATAATTATAAATGGAACTGAGCCGAGAGGAACATCCTAACAAAGTAAATAGACTGATTATTTTGAACTTTCAAATTTAGCTTTTAATGTCATATTTTTGTGACTTTTAAGATTTTGATTGCAGAAGATAAGGAGTGTCATGCGCATGAAACTGGTTTAACCTGTATCAAAGAATTCTTCCTTGTTTACTATTCAGAGACATGTGGCAGCTTGCCAAGTAAATACTATACTACATAGCGACCACAGTTTAGCATTCAGGGCAGAGACATGCCTTTTTAATGACTAATTGAAAAGAACCAAAGAAGGTGTTTTGAATTATACATGTAATCCCCTGCAGTTAATAGCCTTTAAACGCCAGTAAATCCTAGCCTTTTCAAGCCCAAGCTCTTGTTATTATTGCAGTATGCTTTTACTGCATTTTTTTAAAGATTAGCTGCACACAATCTTTTAAAAAATACATTAGTGTTACCCATAAGATATTTGCTGTTAGTAAATTTTGTATTAATATTGTGATTTTAATTAAAACTAAATTTATATTACTAAGTTTTTTTTTCATTTTTATTCTCTCAGTCATGTTCACGCTCTCCCTCCCCCCACCCGATCTGACACTGTTAGTTTTCAAATAATATTGCATTAGTGGGACAATGTTTTCTGATTGGTACTATTCAGGTCATAAAATTATTTCTACAAAATGTCACATATATTTGTCTGTTTCTTTTTTTCCCCAGTGCGGTGTTGGCATTATGGACCAGAAGGCGCATGCTTATTCAGAGCGAACAGGAACACGCGGTTGCTTGACATGCTTGACCAGGTGGCAATGAACGCACACATGTACTGTACAAGGCATGCACGGCAGCCACTGAGAAAAGAAGAGTGCATTTGGCTCACCTTGCAGAGGAACTTCGTCGTCGCTTCTTACAAGAAAAGGCAATGGAAAAAGAAAAGAAGATGCAACATCAACAAGCTTCTGTTCCAAGACCTCTGCTTCCCCAGGAAAGAAAATTCAGGGTTAGGTGCTCCTTTAATGTAATTGGAACCACAACACAGAGAGGTGTGTACATTACAACAGGTACACATGTCATAAATGTAAGAAAGATGGTCCTTGGGTGTGTGGGAACTGTTAACATTTGTATGTGATGATTGTATATAGTGCATATAACTCCTATAAATTGGCACTAAAGTGCAACTTAAAAAAATGAGCTCCTTTTCAATCACTCTTGACAATGATCTCATCAGACCTTCTTCTAATGCAAGAAATCTCGGTATCATTTTTGATTCCTCCCTTTCTTATTCCACCCATATTAACAAGTCAAGTCAAGTCAAGTTGGGGAGCATGCACTGATACAGTGCGTTGTCGCACCCACTACACGTCGAAACAGCTCGGGATCCCGGTTGACAACCCCCCAGGCAGACATGCTGTCCAGTCCTACCCTCCAGAAATGACCCTCTATCTGCCGCAGCCAGGTGTTACGTGGGCGACCCCTGGGCCTGGTCCAGCCACTTGGGTCCCCAACAATGAGTATAACATAACATGTCCATAACATGTCCTTTGTTCACTCATTCCTCTCCTTTGCTGCTAATGCTGACAAACTTGTCCATGCTTTTATCAAATCCTGCATTGATTATTTTAACACCCAAATGACAGGTTCCACTTCAAATCTTACAGTATATCACAGCTCCAGTTCATTCAAAACTCTGCTACAAGAGTCCTTAAATGAACCAGCAACAGTGAGCATATAACACCCATCCTGCTTCTCCTTTACTGGCTTCCTGTGTCTTACATTATTGAATATAAAATTCTGTTAATAACCTACAAAGCTTTAAATGGCCTTCCACCAGATTACATCAGTGACTTTCTCTGTCGCTATGGTCCTGTTTGCCCACTAAGGTCCTCTGATTCTGAAAATCTTATTCTGCCTCACACTAACCTGCACTCTACGGGTGAGAGGGTCTTCAGCTAACATTCTGCCCAGTCTTTCATTTTACTTTTCTGTCCAGATGCTCAGGATAATTTGTGTGTGTATTATATCACAAATTGTGTAATTTACTTAGGTTTTACTTCTAGTATTGAATTTAGTATTTTACTCTGGCCTATTGTCTTTTATTCTATTTAATGCTTCGTATATCCTGAACCAGCTGAGGGGGGGAAAGGCAGCAGGGATCTGTGGTATCCGGGGTGAACTTCTCCAGGCTGGTGGTAAGGCTGCCCTCCTGGCATTGCAAGAAATCTTTGCTTCCATTTGGGAGACTGGCAACATCCCAACTGACTGGAAAACAGGACTTGTCGTCCCTATCTGGAAAGGGAAGAGTGATCACCTGGATTGCAGCAACTACAGGGGGATAACACTGTTCTTAGTGCTGGGTAAGGTCCTTGCTAGGGTCGTCCTTAATAGGATCCATGATCACTTGCTCACCTACCAGCGACCAGAACAGTCTGTTTTTACGCCTAAGAAGTCTACCATTGACCACATCCTGGAACTGAGGGTTCTCATGTAGCGCAAACGCGAATATCAGCAGAGTTTCTTTGCAGCCTGTGTCGATTTTCGCAAAGCGTTCAACTCAGTTGATCGAGCTGCCCTGTGGGACATCCTGAGGGTTCGCGGGATCCCCTCAACGTTGCTGGATATCATGGCCGGTACACTGGTACTGAGTGCTGTGCAGAATAAAGGCAGGACCTCTGCATTTTTCCCAGTTGAATCTGGGGTTCTCCAGGAGTGTGTTCTTGCTCCTACTCTGTTCAATGCTTCTATGGACAGGGTGTTGGGCAAGGTTGTGGGGTCCAGTGGCTGTGGGGTATCTGTTGGTGAAGAAAGATTCATGGATCTTGACTTTGCTGACAATGCTGTGATCTTCGCAGAGTCAATGGAGGCTGTGATCGGGGCATTTGTGAGACTGAGTGAGGAGTCTTGAGTGTCTGGGCTTGCGAGTGTCCTGGATAAAAACCAAGATCCAGGCCTTTAATGACCTCTTGGGCACAGCCAATAGCAGTGTGTCTGTTTGCGGAGAGAGTGTCGACCTTGTCGAGAGGTTTACTTACCTTGGCAGTGACATTCATGTCTCTGGTGACTTTTCCTATGAAGTCAGTAGACGGATTGGGTGGGCATGGGGGGTCATGAGGTTGCTGGAAAGGGGTGTGTGGCACTCCCGATATCTATGCAAAAGGATGAAGGTCCAAGTCTTTAGAGTCCTGGTGCTTCCTGTCTTGCTATATGGTTGTGAGACATGGACGCTATCCAGTGACCTGAGACGAAGACTGGACTCCTTTGGTACTGCGTCTCTCCGGAAAATCCTTGGATACTGTTCGTTTGACTTTGTATCGCATGAACGTTTGCTCATGGAGTCCCAAATGAGGCACATTGCCTGCATTGTGAGGGAGCATCAGTTACGGCACCACGGCCATGTGGCGCGTTTCCCCGAGGGTGATCCGGCTTATTAAGATCCTCATTGTTGGGAACCCGAGTGGCTGAACTAGGCCAAGGGGTTGCCCACGTAACACCTGGCTGAGGCAGATAGAGGGTCATTTCCGGAGGGTGGAACTGTACCGCGTTTCTGCCTGGGGGGTTGCAAACCGGGATCCAGAGTTATTTCGTTGTGTAGTGGGTGCAGCAACGCGCTTTACCAGTGCATGCTTCCCAATTTAACTTGACTTTATCTATTATAGTGTTCTATGCAGAAAATATTTGTATCCAATGTTACATATACAGTATCCTGTTGTTCTTTCTGAGACTTTGTGAAGTGCCTTGAGCATTGTAAAGGTGCTATATAAGTAAAATTTATTAAACTCCAAGATCAAGGTACATCAGATGTCTGATCACCCAATTCATTGCTTTTGAGTGACAGTGGGTTCAAGATGCAGAAGGACTCCACTGTTGAAAGAAAAACATACAAAAGCTAGACTGGAATATGGTAAAATTCACATTGACAAGTCATAATGCTTCTGGGAGAATGTCCTTTGGACAGATGAGACAAAACTGAAGCATTTTGACAAGTCACATTCAGAGTAAAGAACACCGTACCTACTGTGAAACATGTAGGAAACTCAGATATGTTTTGAGGCTGACTAAAACTCTCTTGCTGCAGTTCAGATAAAGCTGAGCAATAAGGAAGTTCCATTAAAAGTTAGCTTGAGGGGTGTAGAAGACCAGGCCCCGGGCACAGACAGACAGACACCGTATGTCTTAAACACAGACGTTTATTTTCTCTTCAGCCATGGGGCACGCCTTCCCCGTGTCCCACAGGCCTAACACAGTCCCACAAAAGCACACAGGTCCGCCACGCCCTCGACCCTCTGCAGTTCGCATACCAGGAGAAGGTGGGAGCAGAGGATGTCATCATCTATATGCTACACCAATCCCTCTCCCACTTGGACAGAGGCAGTGAGTAGTATAATGACTGCACCTACTGTCAAAATGATTGATGAGTTAAGCCCCGCCCCTTTTGGATTGACGTCATAAACTCCCGCCCCCTTCCGCTGTATCCGGCCGGAAGTCCGTCACTTCCGGGACCCTCGCCCATCCTGTTTTTAACCCAGGAAACGGCCAAGATCCGTTTGGCGGATGTCCGGTCCTTCCTGGAACCCTCCCATCCTGTTTTTAAACCAGGAAACACCTGTCCCTTCCTTGAACCCTCCCATCCTGTTTTTACCCCAGGAAACATCTGTCCCTTCCTTGAACCCTCCCATCCTGTTTTTACCCCAGGAAATGGCCAAGATTTTATTTGATGGATGGGTGCCCCCTCCTTGAACCTGCCCCCACCTCTCCCGAGGACAAGTTCAGGCAAGTCTGTAGCAGACCCTGCCGTCCGCACCTCTTGGTGGTCGCAGGCCTTCTGACTTAGAGTTTCCTGCCCACGGTCGGTTAACCCTGAGGATGCCCCCTTCCGCTTCCCCGCCCCTAGAGGAAGAGACCGCCCACACACACACACACAGCAGCATCCTGACCCTTCTGAAACTGATATATAAAAAGCGGCACATTTTTGTTTCTAAAGACTCTGTGAAGAAAAATGGAATCTATGACCAGCACCCCACTGAAGCGTCCGATCCGCAGGGTCCGATTGATGGAGCATTTGAGAAGGATTAAAAGATGTTTAATGCCCGAGTTTCGTGCAGCTAAAGCGGCAGACGATGCAGGGGCTATGTTGCGCTATACACAGGAGGTCTCAGAGGACAACAAGGAAAACTGTCCTCGGCCTCCGCCGCCGACTTCTTGTGTGAAACACAGGAGGCCTCGGAGGACAACGAGGAAAACAGGTCTCCGCCTTTAGTAGTCATGGACTGATTTCTGCATATTGAAGGGGAGGATCAGGCTTATGACGTAACGGAAATCCCACCTTTATTTTACACCACACCCCTTACCCTTTTACCATAAATACTCAGACTGTTACTCAACGGACCCAAAAGGAGGACGTGAACATTTAAGATCCCCAGCATGTCGGCCTCTACAGACTCTGAAATGACCGGGATCGGAGTGACAAACTCAGGGATCCCGTCTGAAGCACCAAGGCCTGAATCTTGCCAAGTCTATAACTTGTTCCGGACGGATGGACTTCGGGATCCACGCTATTTTAGTATACTCCCCGATTACAGTCTCTGGTCAAGAGACCTTGAGCTGGACAGTGGCTTCCATTCTCCAGGTCCTTGGTGTTCTTCCCCCGTCTCCGCTGATGATCAGACGGATAGCCCTGTCTCCGATAAGGCTACTCAGACGGATCTCTCTTACCTAGCTCCAGGAACAACCAAGGTCCCCAGGAGCCGATGTCGATTGGCCTATCTGAGACAGAGATGGATTGCCCGGACGGTGTGCTGCCTGAAGCCTGGAAAAAGGCCCAGCAAATTATTAAAGGTCTGATGACGTGTCTGCTGGATATTATCGTCTACTACGATCAGCAAAAAGAGTGTCAAGGCTGCACGGTTGATCATCCCAGTCAGAGGAGACATACCTGTCTCTCTGAACCTGAAATCACCTACCGAGATGGACGCTTTCGGAGGATTCTGAATATTTTCTGCAAGTCTTGGCTGAAACGACTGGCTGTGAAAATTCTGGGGTATTTTAACTTTCTATTGGCGATTCACAAAATAAATGCTGTGGTTAAAAAGACTGTGGGTGAGTTTGAAAATACTAGCTCTATTCATGATACTGTAATGTAGTCATTTTATGAAATGGATGAATACTCCTATTCTATAGTCCGCCGTGTGGCAAATGAGTTTTGTAAGCGGAATATTAATCATGAGGGTTATATGAACCTGTGGACTAAATATGATTTGGAGTTTAATGATATGATAGAACTGAGTGGTAATTCTGTACCTGAAGCAGTGTGAACAATTCAGACTCCTAAATAAAATGTTTTCTATAGGTTAAGTGTTGTCAGTGTCTGTTTTATCATCGACGATGGAACAGGTCTTGGAAAAAAACATATTATAATTCTGAGAACGCGGGGGCCTTGGGGGGTAAAGACTCCTTGAAAAGAGCTCTCAGGCACGCGGGGCTCCATATTGGGGACCGAGAGGTATCCGAATGGTTATCGGGGCAATATACCTATACGATCCATAAACCGGCCAGAATCCATTTTAAAAGGAATAAGGTGTATGTTTCCAAAATAGACGGACAATGGCAGATCAACCTGGTGGATATGACAAACCTAGCCGAATATAACCAAGGTTACAAGTATCTACTGACTTGTATAGATATTCTTTCTAAATATGCCTGGGTCAGGGTACTGAAAAACAAAACGGGTAAAGAAGTAACGAGGGTTTTTCGAGAAATTTTGGAGGAAGGAAGAGGTCCCGTCAAACTTCAAACCGATAGCGGTAAAGAGTTTCTCAATCGGGAATTTCAAAGCCTGCTCAATAAACACGGTATTAAACATTTTACCACCGCTAGTGAATTAAAAGCGTCGGTGGTGGAGAGATTCAACAGAACTCTGAAGACCAAAATGTGGCGTTATTTCAGCTCCCGGAATACCCGGTCCTATGTGGAAGGGCTTCAGAACTTGGTGAAGTCTTATAATTTCAGCCATCACCAAGGTATAAAAATGGCCCCTGCCGAGGTGAATAGTTCCAATTCTTGGAAAGTCTTTAAAAACTTATACGGTCTAACTAAGCCCCAAAGAAACCCAAACTATAAGTTCAAAGTCGGGGATACGGTGAGAGTGTCGAAATCCCGGAATCCTTTTACCAAAGGATACGAACAAACCTTTTCAGACGAGGTATTTACCGTTTCTGAACTAGTCCCGAGGGAACCGCCGGTCTACAAGCTGAAAGATTATGACGGGGAAGACATTATAGGTTCTTTTTACGACGCGGAGTTACAAAAGATTCGAGGAACGGACGTCTTCAGGATTGAAAAGATTTTGGCGAAAAAAAATATCAATAGAAAAAAGCATATATTGGTGAAATGGCTCGGATGGCCCGAAAAGTTTAATAGTTGGATCCCTGAAAGCTACGCGCAAGACGTTAAATACTGAGAAGCAAAAAATTAGTATTTCATTCACGGGTTTTACAATGGAGAGAAAAAGCTTTTTCGTCGTCCTCCCCAGCAATTCTTCCCGAGATGTTTTCCCTAACAACACCATCGCCGAGTTTACAGTCAAATTAGCCGCACCCATCGAACTACAGGGTCCCTGGGAAGTCGGTTTGGCCGAAATCCAGTATCCTCACACCTGGAACACCCTAGACAAACCGGATAACGACTTTATTGTAGTGTCATCGCGCTTAACCAGGTTTTATAGTATTCCCGCGGGCTATTACTCTAGCGTCGAGAAAGTGACCTCTAAGATGAATGAAGCGGTGACGAGAGAGCCCAAAGCCATCGAGGCAGGTTCTTCAGGCTTACCGATACCGGAAAACACCGTGAGATTCCGCTACAACGCTCTGGAGCGAAGATTCTACATCTTAAACGCCGCGAAGGATGAAACTCTTCACGTCAAGGGGCAGTTGGGGAGAATTCTAGGAGCCCATTCAGACATGACCATAGGCCTGACAAATGATGCTCCTTACCCCGCGGATATTAGAGCGGGGTTTTATACCTTGTACGTCTACAGTGACATCGTATCTCACCAAAGAGTCGGAGACAGCTATGTCCCTCTCTTGAGATGCGTACATATTGAGGATGAGATGAATAAGATTACCACAATCACCTACGACAAGCCGCACTACGCTCCGTTCAGCAAGACTCAGTTTGATACTTTGACCATTGAAATAAAGACGGATCAGAACAAAGCTGTACCATTTCAGTTTGGCAAGGTCATAGTCAAGTTACATTTCAGACCCTCTAAGAGGTGCGTGCACGATTAATACAGAGATGAGATCTTACCAGGACCCTAGCCCTTATGTGCATCATTACGAAGCCCAAGCGGGTAGCGGGCCCCCCGGGTTCTCTGGGGCTCCAGTGATGTACGGGTCGGGGATCGGAGGAATATTTCGAGGTCTGTTTAGAAGACCTTTACCTCTCTTGAAAAGAGGATTCGAAATTGTCAAACCACACATTAAATCAGCCGCCAAGAATATTGTCAAAGACGTGGTGGCGGGGGCAATGTCCGGAGCTATGACTCGAGGAAGTGAAGAAAATCAAGGGGGGTCGGGTCTGATGGTCATGAGGAAAACTAAACGTAAGAGACCTCACGCACAGGACCCATCCTCAAAAAGACACGCCGTTCAGCTTTTATATCATTTCCTTCTCTCCGCCACAAGGATAAGTCCCGCACCCGCAGAAAAAAAAAATCGAAAAACATTTTTTAACTCAAAATGTCTTTCGTTCATCGCATGTCTCAAGAGTGTGTGAAATCCGAACTGGACTTGTTTACGGTACCCTATACTCAGACTAGCGTAGAAAAAAGCATCTACGTCGAGGTGCCCCCTCTCTCAGCTCTATCTGAAGTCGCTCCACTAGAGTTTCTGATTACTGGGAACGGTGAAGACTACTTGGACCTGAATAATACGCTTCTTCACATCCAATGCCAAATCGTCAATGCCGACGGAACTAATCCGCCACCAGTGGCCAAGGTAGCCTTTGTTAATTATCCGATAGCCTCTTTATTTTCACAAGTGGATGTGACCCTGGTAGACCGCTTAATATCCCAGAGTTCCAGCCTTTACCCGTACAGGGCCCTTTTTGACGGACTGCTAAATTACAGCAATGAAACTCTCAGGTTCCAATTTGTGTCGGGTCTTTTTTACAAAGACACGGCCAACGAACATGAAAACACAGCCTTGGACGGTCTGAATGAGGGATTCAAAAAAAGAAACGGCTATACATCCCAGGGTAAAACAGAAGAACTCCTCGGACCTATTCATTCTGACCTATTTTTTCAAGAAAAATTAATTCTAAACGGTGTGGACGTCAGAATTAAAATGGTGCGGAGCAAAAATGAATTCTGTCTGATGTCCGGAGATGCCGAGCGCTACAAAGTAAACATTTTATCCACCTCTCTTTTTGTCAAGAAAGTGAAAGTTTCAGCGGCTGTGAAATTGGGACACGCTCACGCTCTCACAAACGCCAATGCCAAGTACCCCATGGAAAGAGTGAATATGAAAGTTCTCAGTATGCCTGCTGGGATACGTGTGAGCAATCAATAGAACTTGTTCTTGGGACAGCTGCCCAAGTACGTGGTCATAGGCATGGTGGACAATGAGGCCTTTTCGGGGGATTACGCTAGAAATCCCTTCAATTTCAAGCATAACCAAATGGAGTTCCTGGCCTTGTATTTGGACGGAGAACAGATTCCAGCCAAGCCCTTTCAACCCAATTTTGCTAATGACAACACAGCTCGAGAATATTACAACCTCGTGTTGGCCTCCGGAAAGCATTTGAAAGACCAGCCTCTAGCCATCAGCCGTTCTGACTTCTCCCGGGGATACACCCTGTTTGCCTTTGACTTGACACCTGATCAAGAATGCGGGGACCATTTCTCCTTGGTGAAAACAGGGAACATGAGATGTGAAATACGCTTTCGACAGCCTCTACCACACACTGTGAATCTAATAGTGTACGCAGTCTTTGACAACATTATTGAAATAAACCAGCGAAGAAACATCCTTTATGATTACTAAAAAAGCATGAACACCCTGCAGATCGAGGAACTCATGGCCAGCAACCCGTACACAGAAAAACTGTTTTACGGAGTGTTGGCGTGCGATGAGCTGCCTAAAAAAATACTTACGGATCTCCCGGCCATGATCATAGTCAACACTCACCGTCAACATCAACCCGGAGAACACTGGTTGGCGATATACCTCAGAGAAGACGGAACTGGAGAATTTTTTGACTCCTATGGAGCCCCACCAGACTTTATTTTCCTGAGGAAATATACAACTTTTTAAACAGAAACTGTAAAGAAATTATTCACCATACCCGACAGCTTCAAAGCTATTTCTCCAACGTTTGCTGACAGCACTGTATTTTTTTCCTGCATCACAGAGGAAAAGGACGCTCTTATAAAGAGATCATGAACCTGTATTTTAATGAGGACACCAAAAACGATTATATGGTTCAAAATTTTGTCAGTACCTTGTCTAAGAATATTTCAAGAAGTTTTCAGGAGTACCCCTGTATGCAAAGCTCTATGATTTGTAATTATCTTAATAAAGAATAGACATTCTGTATAATCAAATGTAATATTTTATTAAACAAAAATAATTACATTTCAATAAGGAATCCATTCATTCTTTTTACGAGATTTGATTTTCTTGCCAACAGGTGTAGCGGAAGCAGCAGCAGAGGCAGTGATAGAGGCAGCGGCCCCCTCTGGGAAGGAAGGTTTGAAACTCTCAAAAAGTTCTCTCGTGTCGGCATTTGGCACGGCAGAGGACGGGATGTTCAAATCGGCCAGGGCCTTAACAAATTCTTTCCACCCCCTAGGTCTCCGATAGGACGGAATGTTGTGTCGGGCTGTCAAGTTCCGCATTAGATCGACCATATTCGTCCCGGGTAAAGGTTCTCCATGAAGCACAAACTCTCCCAAGCCATTCCAGTAGGTTGTATTAGGGTTACACGACATTTTCTGTAAAATTATTTCAGTGTATTTCTTTGATTTATCCGGCGCACTTTTCAAAATCTCATCGTACACACGGTCTTCGGGGTTACTAGGAGCCTCTTTGAGAGCCCCCGGCGGTTCCTCTTTGCTCTCGGCAGGCAGTAATAATGTCAGAGACCCAGTTTCTTTATCCGCTTTTTTCACAAAGGTCAAGTATCTTTGCAAAACGTTCGTATAAAGTTTAACTTTTGCCTCGGCGGTCAAGTCACTACGTTCGAGTATGAGTTTCATTTGTTTATCCAGCTCACTTTCTGTAGCGCTTAAAAGGTCAGTGGAAGCTGGGGCTTTCTGCTGCCATTGAGCCATTTGTTGTTGAGGGACCAGGTACATCTTGCGTGTGTACAGTGATCCCTCGCTATATCGCGCTTCGCCTTTCGCGGCTTCACTCCATCGCGGATTTTATATGTAAGCATATTTAAATGTATATCGCGGATTTTTCGCTGCTTCGCGGGTTTCTGCGGACAATGGGTCTTTTAATTTCTGGTACATGCTTCCTCAGTTGGTTTGCCCAGTTGATTTCATACAAGGAACGCTATTGGCAGATGGCTGAGAAGCTACCCAGCTTACTTTCTCTCTGTCTCTCTCTCTTGCGCTGACGTAGGGGGGTGTGAGCAGGGGGGCTGTGTGCAGCTGCTTCCTGAAGGACAGGCTGCACGGAGCTTCGCATACTTAAAAGCTCAAAGGGCACGTATTGATTTTTGACTGTTTGTTTTTCTGTGGCTCTCTCTCTCTCTCTCTCTCTCTCTCTCTGATCCTGACGGAGGGGGTGTGAGCTGCCGCCTTCGACAGCTTTGTACCGGCGGTGCTTCGCATACTTAAAAGCCAAAAAGCCCTATTGATTTTTTTTTGACTGCTTGCTTTGCACTCCTTTGAAAAGGAAGATATGTTTGCATTCTTTTAATTGTGAGACAGAACTGTCATCTCTGTCTTGTCATGGAGCACAGTTTAAACTTTTGAAAAAGAGACAAATGTTTGTTTGCAGTGTTTGAATAACGTTCCTGTCTCTCTACAACCTCCTGTGTTTCTGCGCAAATCTGTGACCCAAGCATGACATTCTAAAAATAACCATATAAACATATGGTTTCTACTTCGCGGATTTTCCTATTTCGCGGGTGGCTCTGGAACGCAACCCCCGCGATGGAGGAGGGATTACTGTATTCCATATTTATACTCTCGATCCTATTAAACTAGTAATGAAAGGAATGGCTGCGCTTAATAGGGCACCGAGAAACCCTCCTTTTTGATTTAAAAGGGTTTTTTTCTTTTTAACTTTGAGTTTTTTATCGCAGAGTTTTTTAACGGCGCAACGATGCTTCTTCAGCAACTTGAACTGTCTGGACGTCAGAGGAACGCGGCCTTTTAAAGTATTGAAAGCTATTTCCGACAGAGCGTAAATTAAATCGTCCGGAGCCTTGCTCAGCACCGCTTTTCTTTGGCGACAGGAACCCTTATGTAGGGTCTTGAGCAGAGGGAAATTTCTTTTTATTCTGCACGACATGCCGACTCTTTCTCAAATACTTGAAAAGTTGTCCGTCTTTATCTTTTCACGACGTACACAGCAGGCCAATCGGGAGGAAACAAACCGGTACGTAATCAAAATTCGTCAGGCGTATGGGCTTTCAGGTCCACCAGAAGATAACCGTAAGGTTGCCTTGTAGCGTCCTCAAAGGCCTCCAAGAAAAATGTAACCCTCCCAGGATACATTTGACGCACTAAACTGGTAATTTGCAGTTTATCTCGGGGGTTTTTAAAGAGGGTAATGTAATTGGCATTCAGATTTATAGTTCTACTTTTCTTGCCTTGAAAAAATAAATTTTGGACCAAGTAAATGATGGACAAATTCCTGTGGTGAGTATATTTTGTGAAGGCCCGCTCTATCTCTTCGCTATGACTCGCCTGTTCCATCAAATCGTCGACGATCACCAGGTTGACACGGTCAGGGGGCAGTAGTTCATCGTCGCTTAAGGAGACGGGTAATCCCTCCAAAAATTTTATTTTGGGAAATCGAGCTAGTAGCTCGTCGTACAGAGGCTGCCAGCAGCTGTAAAACCAGACTATATTGTCGGGGCAACGAGAATGCACATGGTCCGCGTGCTCCAAGAGTTTTTTCACATAATGCGATTTGCCCGAACAAGAGGGTCCCGAGACTATTTTCGAGAACGGATGCTGAAGTCTAACGTCAAAACCCTCTTTAGTATCCATAAGGGAGAGTGGTGAAATCGGGCAATAGAACCCTTTTGTTGTACACCACTCTGAATCTTTTTCTGAGTGGCCGAGTTTGTAACGTCAGGTTCTTTTTGTTCCTATGAATCTGGGAACCCTGAACCGTTATTTCTTTCATGAGATCGTGTTCCACAAAACTATGCATTAGATCCGTTAAAGAGTATAGGTTTACCGTTTGAACCGTTTCGTGATTGAGAGTAATGCCCTTTACCTTCATGCAGACCTTGCCTTTGAATGTTTTGTACGCGTACGTTTTCGGACCCCCAGAAACAAACTCTTCTATGAAATCGTCAGGATCTAATTCGCTGGTGAGTTCCCCTAAATAGTCCCCGAGCGGCGGAGTGTACTGCCCGGGGGATGCTGTGAATATAACGGAATCTGTATCATGATACAGAATCCTCGGGCCTAAAAGTTCCAGCAAATCGTACAATTCTAGGCGAGCATAGGCCGTTGTAAAAGCGGCAATCACCACGTTGACTGGCCCTGGTACAACGTATCTGTCATCAGCATACCTCCACTGCACTTGAGCGATTTGGTCGCTGACAAAACCAAAATAGGACACCCTATACACGTCTGAGAACAGGTAATCAAAGAATTCTTGGGTGTGTTTAACAAACGTTGTGGTCGGTTGGTTAGGCTTCTGACCGAATTTTCCCCAAAGAGAATTCAGAAATAACTTGGAAATTTGTCTCTTAGCGGGATTGGAGGCGATGTTTTCACTCTACAATAAGACTCCTTCTTTTACGAAATAGTCTTCAACATACCGCCGGCGGGAGGCCTCGTCCTGTGTAGGCGTACATGCTCACCTTCTCTCTCTCTCTCATTTTTCCTAGGGCACGAAGCGGAAGCGGAAGCAAAGCAGAAGCGGACAATGGCCGACAGTGAGGTGAATCGCATTGCAACTGTAGTCGAGGAACTCCAGGCACTCGATGAACAGATTCAGAATCTTCTGTCCAGACGAAGATACCTCAGAGATCTGAAGGCTCGGCTGTTGGATAAACCGTCCTCGCCATCTGTTATCGGCGTAACATCAACCCCGCGTTGTGCCGCGCAAGTCACCTTCACCCCCGCGCCTCGTAGGAGCGACACCGATGATGACCTCGGTGTATTTCAGCTATGCAGGCGGGGGTTCAAGGCCAGAACACCTCCATCGGCACAGGCAAGCATCGTAACCCAGAACCGGTTTGACCCTCTAAGCGTCCCCAGTTCGCCTTCAGCTCCTGGTGATGTAATTGTGGTAGGTGATTCTATTGTTAGGAACCTCAATATCACTTGCCCTAATAGAAAATCTTTTGTTTCTTGTTTTCCCGGTGCTCGTGTCCGAGATGTGACGAGACGTGCACCGGCGATCTACAAGAACAGGGCAGTTGGAGCCATTGTTATACATGCTGGCGTAAACGACATAAGGCACCGACAGTCGGAGATCCTCAAGGCAGACTTCACTGCATTAATTAAAGACACAAAGGAGAGTCCCCATCGGCAAAGATATTCATCTCGGGTCCACTCCCTCTCGTAAGACGATCAAACGAGTATTACAGTCGTCTGCTTGGTTTAAACAACTGGCTACAGGGCTTCTGCAAGAATCAAGACATCGGGTTCATTAACAACTGGGACCTCTTTTGGGAAAGACCGCGTTTCTTCAAGCGAGATGGCCTGCATCCGAACAGCTTCGGCGCCCGGGTCCTCTCCGAAAACATATCCAAGGTAATTCGTTTATCTTGACTATCTATCTCTGCTTTTAACCCCTTCCGAAATGCCACTCCTGTGTTTGGTCATGATAATTGTTTAAAAAAATCTTCCATAAAAGTGCGCAACATAAATACTGTAATAACCAATCTTAATGCACATAGAAAATCTAGGCAATACGGCATAAACGCCAATAATTTAATTAAAGTTACTACTTTAGATGAACAATGTATTAAAACTGTAAAAACAGATCATAGATTAAACAAAAAATACACACAGAGCGGCGCTAATAAAAATAACTTAATTCCGGTTCCCTATATCAATAACGCACATAGTATTCATCTCTGCTCCTCCGAAACATTGAATATGGCACTATTAAATATTAGAGCTTTAACTAACAAGACGTTTTTTATCAACGACATTATTAGTGAAAAAAAAATAGATTTTATTGCACTAAGTGAAACGTGGCTTAGCTCAGATGGCGCAGCTGTTTTAATCGAATCTGCGCCTCCGGATTACAGTTTTACTCGTGCTGATCGCCAAGGAAAGAGAGGTGGAGGGCTAGCGAACATTTACTCTAGCAGGTTAAAATGTAAAAATATCAGTTTTGGTAAATTCAAGTCTTTTGAGTATCTCGCCATTATTATTCAGGGAGATTCTCACGTTCTAGTATTATCCGTGTATAGACCTCCAAAATTCAACGCGTCTTTTTTTGAGGAATTCTCTGACTTGATGTCAATCTTAATTACGAACTATGACGCACTCTTAATAGTCGGCGACTTTAATTTTCATGTAGATAATCAATGTGACCAAAAAGTAAAAGAATTTATGAACCTCCTGGACTCTTTTGATTTGAGACAGCTCGTTAATCAGCCTACACATAAAGCAGGTCATACGTTAGACTTAGTAATTACTAAAGGACTAAAAGTTGATATAAAGCAGGTCATTGATACGGGTCTTTCAGACCATTTTCTTCTACTTTTTAATATAGAAATAATGATAGAAAACACTCATGAGAAGCATATTGTTAAAAAACGCTTCTTTGACTCATCAGCAACTTTAAAACTTACAAACATTCTAACCAATCAGTCCGTTTATAGTGCCAACTATAATAGCGAGGAGAATGTAAATAGTAAGGTGGAAAGATTTAATACTAAAGTGAGGGCTGCTGTTGACATAGTTGCACCTGAAAAGACAGTTAAAAAATCTTCTAGCATTGTTATACCTTGGAAGACCCAAAGAGTGTCTGATTTAAAGAGAACATGCCGTAGAGCTGAGCGTAAATGGAGGAAGACTAAACTAACTATTGACTATGAGATATTAAAAGTTAAAATAACAGAATACAATAACACAGTCCGTCTTGAGAGGCGCTGCTATTTCTCTAAGATTATAAATAACAATGCTAGTAATCCCAGAGTGTTATTTTCGACAATTGATCATCTGTTAAACCCAGGTAACTCAAAGGAATGCCTCCTAAGTACTTCCAGTAAAACCTGTGAGGCTATCGCTGTATTTTTCAATCAAAAAATTAATGATATTAGAAATAACATAGTATATCTCCCCAACACTAAGGATCCCCCGAAACCCCAGTACTCCATAATAAATAAATTAGAGTCTTTCACTAGGATAGATTTACCTGATTTACATAAAATAATTTCTCAAATGAAACCATCCACCTGTGCCCTTGACCCAATACCAACAAATTTTTTCAAAGAAGTATCGGGTGTGCTTATTGATAATGTTCTTGACATAGTAAATTCGTCATTAGATACGGGGGTCTTCCCAGACTGTCTTAAGACTGCGGTAGTTAAACCCCTACTTAAGAAAAATAATCTCGACCCCTCTGCTCTTGAAAATTATAGACCCATCTCTAACCTGCCTTTCTTAAGTAAAATTCTAGAGAAGGCAGTCATTATGCAGTTAAATGAGCACCTCAATAAACATGCTATTCTTGATAAATTTCAGTCAGGTTTTAGAACAAATCACAGCACAGAAACTGCACTCGTTAAAGTAGTAAATAACTTGCGGGTAAATGCAGACAGAGGCCATTTATCTGTTCTCATCCTCTTAGATTTGAGTGCCGCATTTGACACTATTGATCATAATATTCTTAAGAATCGCCTTAGTCAATGGGTGGGCCTCTCTGGCAGTGTCTTAAACTGGTTTGAATCCTACCTGGCAGGGAGAAAATTCTTTGTTAGTTGTGGTAATTATAACTCAAAGACACATGATATTCTATATGGTGTTCCACAAGGCTCTATCCTGGGTCCGCTGCTCTTCTCCATCTACATGCTTCCATTAGGTCAGATTATCTCGGGACATAACGTGAGCTACCACAGCTATGCTGATGACACACAGCTGTATTTATCAATAGCACCTGATGACCCCAAATCTCTTGATTCGCTAACACAATGTCTAACCTGTATCTCAGAATGGATGAATAGTAACTTTCTCAAATTAAATAAAGAAAAAACCGAAATCTTAGTGATTGGCAATAATGGATACAATGAGGCTATTAGAAATAAACTGGATGCATTAGGATTAAAAGTCAAATCGGAGGTAAAAAGCTTAGGGGTAACCGTTGATTGTAATCTGAATTTTAAATCGCATATTAATAAAATCACTAGGACAGCATTTTTTCACCTAAGGAACATAGCAAAAGTTAGACCTCTTATATCATCGAAAGATGCAGAGAAATTAGTTCATGCGTTTGTCTTTAGTCGGCTAGATTACTGTAATGCACTCCTCTCAGGACTCCCCAAAAAAGACATCAATCATTTGCAGTTAGTGCAGAATGCAGCTGCTAGAATCCTTACCAGGAAAAGAAAATCCGAACACATTTCTCCAGTTTTGATGTCACTACACTGGTTACCTGTGTCATTAAGAATTGACTTTAAAATTCTGCTTATGGTTTATAAAGCTTTAAATAATCTCGCCCCGTCTTATATATCGGAATGTCTGACACCTTATATTCCAAATCGCAACCTCAGATCCTCAACTGAGTGTCTCCTTAGAATTCCAAGAGCAAAACTTAAAAGAAGTGGTGAGGCGGCCTTCTGCTGTTATGCACCTAAAATCTGGAATAGCCTGCCAGTAGGAATTCGCCAGGCTAATACAGTGGAGCACTTTAAAAAACTACTGAAAACACATTACTTTAACATGGCCTTCTCATAACTTCACTGTAATTTAATCCTGACACTCTGTATATCCAATTCATTATAATAACTATTCATTCAAAATTTGTACTAACCCCTACTCTCTCTTCTGTTTCCTTTTCCGGTGTCCTATTGGTGGTAGCCACCACCATCTACCCAAAGCACCATGATGTTCCAACAATGATGGATGGATTAAAAGCCAGAAGTCTGTATAACCATCAGCATCAAGTGACTCCGTGAGAACCCTAACTACAAAGAGGACTATTTCATTTATGTTAGGTAGAATGCCCAAAGGGGACTGGGCGGTCTCGTGGCCTGGAACCCCTACAGATTTTATTTTTTTCTCCAGCTTTCTGGAGTTTTTTTTTGTTTTTTCTGTCCACCCTGGCCATCGGACCTTACTCCTTATTATGTTAACTAAGGTTGTCTTATTTTAATTTCTTTTTTGTCTTTTATTCTTTTTTTCTTCATTATGTAAAGCACTTTGAGCTACTTTTTGTATGAAAATGTGCTATATAAATAAATGTTGTTGTTGTTGTCGTCCTGGGCCCACGAGGGCCAGCCAGAGGCTTCCTGTTTGCCTTTCAAATGAATTTTGATATAATGTTCGTAGTGTCATATCTCGTGTATTTTTAAAATTGTATACCCTTTATCCAAGGCTTTTAGGATTTCAACGCTACACCAGGTTCCTGTTAAACACCTTTCCCGGTCATTGTGACTGCAAAGTCCTGTGTTTGCTTGGGTTTCTGCACACGTACGGCACAGAGTGAACATCAATTTACCACAAATTCTTAAAGGGAGGACCGGAAAATACAGATTACGAGGGGGAAGCATGGTGATTTTAATGAGCCCAAAGTAATGTTTAAGATCTGTAAAATCCTCAAAAACAAATGTCGGATGTCCTGTCGGGTAGGTTTTTGTTTTGTTAACGTAAGGGTACAGACTTGTAAAATCATAATAATGCATTTGTTCATCGCCTTGAACCTTATGATATAATTTGATTGCGTTGGTGCGCCCTCCATACAGGGCGTCACGGGGGTTGATAGGTTCAGGAAACTCGAAGCGTTTTAAGAAATCCTGAATCTCCGAGTCCTCTTTTTTCATACTTTCCCATTCATGTTCCCAGAGCACTCTAACAATCAGATTCAATTTTTCACGCAAGTCCTTCAGTTTGTCATCAAATGTTTTAAACAACTCGGCAAAAGGATCCCCCGTGAGAGGATGTTTAGCTTGCGCATCGTAGCATTTGGGGCAGCCGTGATAAAAGCACCCGGCAAACTCAAAGGCCATAGGGACACCCTGAACTTCTGCATAACCGTCTAGATAAAAGGACCCCATCTTTACTTCACCGTGATTCAACGCGTGTCGAATGTTTATATTTTCCTTCTCGGAAAGAAACATCAGCCATTGAATAGAGGCATTAGAATAAGCTTTGTGAGTGCTTTTGTAATGATCACTCGGAATTATTCCAATCGCATTATCAGGCATGCAATTTTGTCTGTACATGGACAGGCAGAGAGAAGCTAGGGTCATACATTGAAAAGGATCGATATTACCGATCCTGAGAACTTCCTCTCTAAATTTCATGCACGCTGTTCTCAAAATAACCACGTCGTTTCTACAATAGTAAGCCATTTCTCGTCTAAAATTGAAAATACCATTTTTAATTGAATCGTACCAAGACAAAAATTCCTCTCTCTCCTGACTCATCATGTTTTGAATGCCGTAATATTTAGGTTCGGGGTACGGACCTATGTAATTTTGATTTTCAACGGTGTTAAAGAAATGGGGAAAGTACCCTTTTTGAGCCTGGAAACCCAGGGCCTTGGGCATACCGCTCAATTTCATGGGTAAGAAGCTCAACGAGTCGATAAATCTCAAGTCATAATCTCCTTCTATAAAACAGATTAGTTTACAACCCTGAGCTGTAACATCCGGAGTTTGCCCGCTCTCGACGAGATACTTCATTAGGAAATATCCGTCATACCCCTTAGAATTGTGAGCTATGAACGTGTACTCTTGGTATTTCGGACATCGGTATCTGTGGAAGAACTTTGCGACACAGTCCTCCCCGGACCAACTCCACGATTGACCGTTCCAATGCATACAGTGGATGTAATTGGGGATATGGATTCCGTCATCTTGACGGCACTCAAAATCATAGAACACATACTTTTCGTAGAGCGGTCTTTGCTGTAAGCTTTGAATAAAACACCGATGATTATCACCAGATTTTTTCAGGGCCATTCTACAAATGCGACAGTGTTTGGGTCGGCACTTGTGAGGTTTTGACTCGGTATTCACTATGTATCTCCGTTTGCAAAGAGGACAGACTTTATGGACGTCGCAGATACTTTCAGATCTGTGCGTCTTTTCATTCCATTTGAGCGTTTTGTGGATTTTGAAGCATAGCCTTGATCGACAGAAACGATGGCAATCGGAACATCGAATAGCCTCCCCGTCAACCCAACGACAGTCTGTACATTGTGGCACGCGGCTGGGGGTGGTACCCAGCCGGGACGCCCAGAAGGACAGGAGGAGGGCTCATGCCTCCTCCGGACCGCCAGGGAGCGTCCTCATGCCTGGAGGACTTGGGACCTCAGCACTTCCGCCACACTAGGAAGGGCTGGGGGGAAGAAGAAAAAAGAGACACCCGGAGTGCTTCCGGAAAGACAGCCGGCACTTCCGCCACACAGGGGCGTGTCAAAGGAAGATTGCCGGGAACCACCTGGAGCACATCCGGGTGACTATAAATGGGGCCGCCTCCCTCCTATCAATGAGCTGGAGTCGGGAGCAGGAGCAGGACGAAGCTCCTGGAGAGAGAAGAGAGGTGGTCCAGGGACAAGGCGAGAAAAGGCCCAGGAGAAGGGAGACTGGGGTTAGAGCACTGTGAGTTGTGCGGGATTGAGCTGTGTTGTGTGGAGAACAGGACAAAAATAAAAGGATTTTGTATAAAGATGTGGTCTCAGTCTGATGGTGTCCGGGCAAGTCTCACAACATAAACAGATGTCGCAGTGCTGCTCACAACGATGTTGTGCCGGATTATAGTACCCTGTGTAGCAGAAATCACAGATATAGGAAAACCCCAGAAAGCCTTTTAGATTCAAAATGCCGTAATAATGATCCTGGTGTAAAAACAGAAAAGCCGTCTTTGTTTTTCTGTCACGGGACACTTCAAATTTAAAAAAAGTTGTAGTGTTCGGTTCCCGGTACCAGACGATAATTTTAACTCCCATTAACTTCTCAAACTGTTCAATATCTGAAAACGTTACTTTCTGATCTGTCGATAATCCGGCCCTAACGTGTATTCGACGAGCCTCTTGTTCACACAATTTCTGATTGTTTCTGAACCTAGTATTTAATACAGCCAGAACACCCCGGGCAAAACAACACTGATCATCCGGGTTGAAAGAGATCCATAGGTGTTTTCGTTTCTTTTCAACGATTATATCGTTGAAAAGGGTACAGGCTTTACGCCTAGATCCCCCCGATGGAACCCTCACTACCTGAACTATTAACGTCAGACTGGAATCGGCTAAAATAGTAGCGTGACTCTGAAGAAGTAATTCAATTTGGTTTAAAAAATCCTCCGCAGAAGGCATACCTGCTGTGGTTAGGGAAAAAACACTGGGGCTGAGAGATTCGGCCCGTAATTCTAACTGCACTAGATCCCTAGGATCCAAAGTGCTCGTAAAACTGTCTAATATTTGCTGCACGGTATCGTGTATATGATTAAAAACTTCGGCGAATGAATCAAGTGTGTAGGCCTCAGAAAAATTGAAATCGTGTCTAATTTCGAGGTTGTTAAATTTTGGACGCTCCGTTATAGATAAATTATTTAATCTAGAAGTGGATGGTTGCGGGGAGCTTACTGATGGGTCTGGAGAGGAAGGATTGACCGTATGCGAGGTAGATGGCTTTGGAGAGTTGGGTTCGAGACTCGATTTTACCCCGGACGGATTAGTCACTCTGGACCCTGTCTGAGGAAATGATTGAGCCGACCCTACTAAATGATCAGCAGGCGAGTGCTGATGTGAGGTAGATGGATGTGGAGAGTGAACTCCGGACCATGTTAAATGATCAGCAGGCGAGTGCTGAAGAGGGGCAAAGCCCTCTGAGGTAGAAGGTTGTATTACAGGGTCCCTGACTAGTTTGTGCTGAAGTGTGTGTCTAATTGCACCAGAGGAGCAAGACAACCCCGAAGTAGAAGATTGCGGGGTTTTTACATTCGTGTCTAGGGTGTTAGGATATTGTGAGGGATCTGAAGCCGTTCTGGCCTCAGAAGAGGTGTTCTTCAAAAGATCCCACAGAATGTTAACTACGGTTATTTCATCAGAATTTAGAACCTGGAGCGAATTATTAATGATGTCAAAATTGTCGATCGGATGTGTCACTGGTTGTGGTGATTGATCAATTTGAGGAGATCGTGGAGGGGTGGGGATTTTAGGGGGCTTTATAGAATATTCTAAATTATCAGACATCTCTTTTAATAGTCTCAGGTTTTCACTGGACGGTCTTTTCCTACCTTTACGCCCTCCAGAATATTCACCGCCTGTATCAATGCCACTGTCGCTGCTGCTGCCGCTAGAGCTGTTGTCAGGCATGACCTAAATTTAAGCAAAGTTAACAATTGTGAACACAGAATATTATTTTCCTTTAATTACGATTTAGAGCAATGTAAAAAGCATGCATCAAATGTGAACACAGAATATTATTTTCATGAAAAAAGTATAAAACTTTTCCTTTAATTACGATTTAGAGCAATGTAAAAAGCATACATGTTCATCAAATGTGCACACATATCGGGTATGGAATTGTACACAGGAGCGTCTAATTCTACAAATTGCAACAGTAAATGGTGAAGTTGATCAGTCAGCTGCTCCAGTCTTTCTCGATGTCTCTGCCGGTAGTCAGGACGAAGGGAATAGCGGCTTCTACGTCGTGTTCCGCTGTCAGAGTGAAACACAACAGGCATAGGTGTCCATCTCCTAGAATAAGAAGGTGTCGGAGATAGTGGTGAAGTCTGTAAGCTGAGCTCGGAGGGTGCCGGAGACTGCTGAACGCCTCTCTCAGAGGGATCCGGAGACTGCTGAACGCCTCTCTCAGAGGGATCCGGAGACTGCTGAACGCCTCTCTCAGAGGGATCCGGAGAAGGCTGAACGCCGCTCTCAGAGGGATCCGGCAAAGGCTGAACGCTACTCTCAGAGGGTGCCGGAGAAGGCAGAATGCTACTCTCAGAGAGAGGAGGGGTTTGTAGATTCTCCCAATTATTGTACTGGGCTAGATTTTCGGAGCCTTCCAACAGTTGCGTTAAAATACCCGGGGGGCTGTTTCCTGAAAATAAAATATGAACTTAACAGTTAAACCCCTCTTTTCACAATATTCTGAATTTTCTTTGGTAAACTAAATTCTAAAATGTCACTTACTGCCGGGCTCCCCGGTGAAAACCCTTTGAGGAACTGCTTCACTCTCTACAGGGATATTGCCTAAAAACAAAAAAGCATGCTTTCTTTAAAATAGCAAGCCCGATTCTAAAGCTTGTTGCCTAAAAACAAAAAAAAAAAATTCACACACTCTAAAATAGACACCCAATTCTAAAGCTTGTTGTTGCTTAAAACAAAATGCACACACTCTTTAAAATAGACGCCCAATTCTAAAGCTTGTTGTTACTTAAAACAAAATGCACACACTCTTTAAAATAACCGCCCGATTCCAAAGCTTATTGATGCCTAAACAAAAATGCATACTTTTTAAAAAATAACTGCCCGATTCCAAAGCTTGTTGTTGCTCTACAGGAATATTGCTTAAAACAAAAAAAAAAATGCACACTCTTTAAAATAGCCGACCGATTCCAAAGCTTATTGATGCCTAAACAAAAATGCATACTTTTTAAAAAATAACTGCCCGATTCCAAAGCTTGTTGTTGCTCTACAGGAATATTGCTTAAAACAAAAAAAAAATGCACACTCTTTAAAATAGCCGACCGATTCCAAAGCTTATTGATGCCTAAACAAAAATGCATACTTTTTAAAAAATAACTGCCGATTCCAAAGCTTGTTGTTGCTCTACAGGAATATTGCTTAAAACAAAAAAATGCACACACTCTTTAAAATAGCCGACCGATTCCAAAGCTTATTGATGCCTAAACAAAAATGCATACTTTTTTTTTTTTTTTAAAATAAGCTTATTTTATGATAGCTAGAGCACCTACTTGGGCAAATTTTAACAAAACCCACCACCAAGATGGCTAAAAGGCCAGTCTGATTCTTAAGATATAAGCTAATTGACACATGAATCAAGTAAAAGTCACTCAGGACTTTGAGTATACTAGGATGTATTAAATAAATATTTGCTTGTTGCGACTCATACAAGATGCAATCTCTCTTTAAACAATCCGGACTTTAGAGCAAGGAGTGAAAATGCCACAGACATTGCGCCCATAATTCATCCTGACATTTAGCTCAATGAAAAAAAAAAAAAAAAAAAAAAAACCCCGAGCTCGTGCACATGCGCACACGTGCACACATTATAAACAGAATTTTTTTTAAATAAATATTCTCACCTTGTTCAGCATTTTTAATTGGAGATTCGACCGGAATGTAGCACTCTAATAAAAACAAAAAAATAAATAAAGGAATCAAACGTAATTATCCTCACACACGCATGGCCTCTTCATGAACTATACCAAAAGGACTACAGATGCCCAAAGAACTACAATCGTTCCCTTGCGCATGCGCTCTCGTACAAAAGGTTAACACACTCGCTCACAATTTCATACAAATAAGCGAAAACAAGCGAAAACTTTAAGCGAATGTTTAAAAATATCCTTACCGCTTTCCGTTTCTGCTCTGATGTACAATTCTAAGAAAAAATATATAAGGATTCAGCCGATCGTTTTAAAACATGCTCGTTAATAACGCTTATAATAATCGTAAAAATGTCTTACCGTGATCATTATGTTTTCTGAGGACGACAATGCTCGGAATAGAGATTTCTGTATGGAGAATAAATATAATTCATTTAGGCCTAAACACAAAGAGTAGAAATCAATAAGGAGGGTCGTGAAAACGCACCGTCACGGATGAAATTAGCAGACATCTTCTCGTCTCTCTCAGTTTGATCGAAGGATAAAGGTTCGATTATGTACGTGTCTCAATTTATAGATGTAAAGCGCGGCAACTTAGAAATGATTTGTGCTAGACAATCAATTTAACAGGATGTTCAACTATTAGAAAGGATTTTTTTTAGACTCGGCGTGACAATCAATTAAACAGGATGTTCAACTATCTGTCCGGAGACCTTATCCGCTCTACGGAAACATCTGTGGGTTTATCCGCGCTTTTGAACGAAAAATTCCAATATTTTAAAGTCAGCTTTTTTTTTTTTTTTGTTAGCATTTAAAAGTCAGCTTTTTTGTATGCATTCGAAATCTTTTAATATCACAAGGTGAGACCTTTTTTTTTTTTCACACTGCCCCGAACGATCTGATACGAGGCTTAAAGCTCAGGCTATCCAACAGGAGCCCCCAAAGGGTTAAGACAATTTCACTTGGCAGGGCTTTTTTAAATATATAACTCCAGGGTTTGAAATTTATACATCTCAAACGTTCTTTAAAAGGTTTCTGTTACCTATTATTTAACGGTGTGCGTGATTTTACAGCTCTTATATCATTAAAAACTTTTTCATCTCGTGGCTTTAGCTCCTGATACGCTTGTGCGCAGGACGATGTCCCAGTGCCTCACAGCCTTGTGGTCTGTCAGTTTCCAGGGGCTGCGCGGTCAGAAAGTTTGCCTGCTCTGCGTGCCGCGCAGCGGTCTGCTCCAACAGTAGACGGAGAGAACCGGGCAGCTTGTGTTTGGAAACTACAGGCAGCCTGCTCCGAGACAGACAGCCGGACAGCACCCTGCAGGGTGAAGTAAAGGCTTTTTCAGCTTAGAGACGGTCTGTGAGGTGAAGAAATCATTTTTGACTTAGATAAAGTATTAGATATTTTAAATAATAGAGTTTCTTGCCCAAAGCACTAGAGACAGGAATGGACCCCAAGAGGCTTGGATGGTAGGGGCCCTTCCTTAACATGTTGGTGTGTGTGTGTGTGTGTGTGCGTGTGTGTGTGTGGGTGTGTGTGTGGAGGCGATCTCTCCTCGGGCTACAGGCAGAGGCCTCCTGCTCCGAGACAGAGAGCCGGACAGCACCCGGCTGGGTGAAGTAAAGGCTTTTTCAGCTTAGAGACGGTCTGTGAGGTGAAGAAAATCATTTTGACTTAGATAAAAGGTTAGATATTTTAAATAATAAAGTTTCTTACCCAAAGGACTAGAGTCAGGAATGGCTATAAGGCAGAATGGAGAGGCTGAAACATATGTGTGGTTGTCTCTCCTCGGGGAGAAATGATCAAGGACTGGCCTGGAGCTGGACTCAGAGTCAAAATGACTATGACGGCCATTCGGTGTGTGTGTGTGTGTGTGGGCTATCTTTTCCTCTAGGGGTGGGGAAGCGGAAGGGGGCGTCCTCAGGGTTAACTGACCGTGGGCAGGAAACTCTAAGTCAGAAGGCCTGCGACCACCAAGAGGTGCGGACGGCAGGGTCTGCTACAGACTTGCCTGAACTTGTCCTCGGGAGAGGTGGGGGCAGGTTCAAGGAGGGGGCACCCATCCATCAAATAAAATCTTGGCCATTTCCTGGGGTAAAAACAGGATGGGAGGGTTCAAGGAAGGGACAGATGTTTCCTGGGGTAAAAACAGGATGGGAGGGTTCAAGGAAGGGACAGGTGTTTCCTGGTTTAAAAACAGGATGGGAGGGTTCCAGGAAGGACCGGACATTCGCCAAACGGATCTTGGCTGTTTCCTGGGGTAAAAAACAGGATGGGCGAGGGTCCCGGAAGTGACGGACTTCCGGCCAGGAACAGCGGAAGGGGGCGGGAGTTTATGACGTCAATCCAAAAGGGGCGGGGCTTAACTCATCAATCATTTTGACAGAAGGTGCAGTCATTATACTACTGCAGTGGTGCTGTAAGAATTATGTTTCTGGACTTCTCTAGCGCCTTCAACACCATCCAACCTCTACTCCTTAGGGACAAGCTGACATAGATGGGAGTAGATTCATACCTGGTGGTATGGAACGTGGACTATCTTACAGACAGACCTCAGTATGTGCATCTCCTAAACTGCAGGTCTGACATTGTGGTCAGCAGCACAGGAGCACCGCAGGGGACTGTACTTTCTCCGGTCCTGTTCAGCCTATATACATCGGACTTCCAATACAACTCAGAGTCCTGCCACGTGCAAAAGTTCGCTGACGACACTGCTATCGTGGGCTGCATCAGGAGTGGGCAGAAGGAGGAGTATAGGAACCTAATCAAGGACTTTGTTAAATGGTGTGACTCAAACCACCTACAACTGAACACCAGCAAAACCAAGGAGCTGGTGGTGGATTTTAGGAGGACCAGGCCCCTCATGGACCCCGTGATCATCAGAGGTGACTGTGTGCAGAGGGTACAGACCTATAAATACCTGGGAGTGCAGCTGGATGATAAATTGGACTGGACTGCCAATACTGATGCTCTGTGCAAGAGAGGACAGAGCCGACTATACTTCCTTAGAAGCCTGGCGTCCTTCAACATCTGCAATAAGATGCTGCAGATGTTCTATTAGACGGTTGTGGTGAGTGCCCTCTTCTACGCGGTGGTGTGCTGGGGAGGCAGCATAAAGAAGAGGGACGCCTCACGCCTGGACAAACTGGTGAGGAAGGCAGGCTCTATTGTAGGCACGGAGCTGGACAGTTTGACATCCGTGGCAGAGCGACGGGCGCTGAGCAGGCTCCAGTCAATCACGGAGAATCCACTGCATCCACTGAACAGTATCATCTCCAGACAGAGGAGCAGCTTCAGCAATAGACTGCTGTCACTGTCCTGCCCCACTGACAGACTGAGGAGAGCGTTCCTCCCCCACACTATGCGACTCTTCAGTTCCACCTGGTGGGGTAAACGTTAACATTATACAAAGTTACTGTCTGTTATACCTGCATTTTTATCACTCTTTAATTTAATATTGTTTTTATCAGTATGCTGCTGCTGGAGTATGTGAATTTCCCCTTGGGATTAATAAAGTATCTATCTATCTATCTATCTATCTATCTATCTATCTATCTATCTATCTATCTATCTATCTATCTATCTATCTATCTATCTATCTATCTATCTATCTATCTGTCTATTGCTGATACCATGATATCAATAGTGTCTAGTTTGGAGGCTTGCTGTGTCTTGTTCCCAGTTCATATCTGTTTTGAAGGTGTTTCCTGTGACTTAAAAAATAGGAAGGTTAAATCATCACTCTCGTTAGGATCTTAAAGTGCAGTGCTGTTCTATATCTTTGTTCAATAAGCATTCCTGTTATTGAGATGAAAATTTGGCTGCACAATGGAGCGGAGTTCAATTCCCAGGCTCAACAATAGTGCACAGAGTAGATGGGAAGTGGTGTGACCTTTAAATGGAGGGAGACGTTTGGAGCAAAGCTGTCATTGTCTGTGTGTACAGATGCAACCAGGCAGAATCAATGACTGCACTAGTTTGAAAATCTACCAGGCTGCACAGTGAAAGGTGTAAATGGCATGCTACCAGTGAAAACCCAGCAAGTAAAGCAGTGAAAGGTTGTAATGGCATCTTTTTGCAACAAACCTGCTTTCAAATCTATTTTGAAATTTAAGTTGAAAACTCGGCACGGTGGCGCAGTGGGTAGCGCTGCTGCCTCGCAGTTGGGAGACCTGAGAACCTGGGGTCGCTTCCTGCGTGGAGTTTGTGTGTTCTCCCAGTGTCTGCGTGGGTTTCCTCCGGGCGCTCTGGTTTCCTCCCACAGTCCAAAGACATGCAGGTTAGGTGGATTGGCGATTCTAAATTGGCCCTAGTGTGTGCTTGGTGTGTGGGTGTGTTTGTGTGTGTCCTGCGGTGGGTTGGCACCCTGCCCAGGATTGGTTCGTGCCCTGTGTTGGCTGGGATTGGCTCCAGCAGACCCCCGTGATCTTCTGTTCGGATTCAGCGGGTTGGAAAATGGATGGATGGAAGTTGAAAACTGTTTACAATCTTATTGGTTTTAACTGTTATTATTCTACACCTATCCTCCCTTTCCCTGAATTTGTAGAAGGTTTCTGAGCAGTGGAAAACATCCTGTATGGTCCCATTGCCAAAGAAACAGAGTAATTGCCCTTATTTCAAACATCATGAAGACCTTTGAGAGACTGGTCCTAAAATAGCTTCGACCTCCTGGTTTTAGAACATCTGGATCAACTGTATTTTGCCTGTCAGACGCATATACGTGTGGAGTTTGCTCTCATAGACATACTCCACAGAGTCTATTCCCACTTGGAAAAAGCCAGTACCACAGTCGGGATAATGTTCTTTGACTTTTCCAATGCTTCTAACACCATTCTGCCTCATCAACTGGGGAAAAAGCTCAAGGCTTTGAATATCCACCATTTCCCGGGCAATAATTGAGTTAGCCACCTGTAGGTTTACAGCCTCTGGATAACAGGTGGCATAATCTACTATAACAATAATGTATTTATGACACTGGGCTAAGAGTTGGAACAGGCCAACAATATCCATGCCAATCCGCTCAAAAGGAACGTCACTCAGGGGCAGCAGCATAAGATGAGCGTGGTTCTGTTGATTTACCTGGGGTGAGCTGACACTCAGGACAGGACCAGGAAAAGCGGCACTCCTCCTCATGTATGAAAAATAAAAATCCTCTCAAGGGTTGTTTTGGCACATAAGTGTGCTCCTAATAGGTGAGCATTTGCTAGGTCAAATATCTCGAATCTGTATGGGCACAGGACAAGTAAACAAGTAATTGGCTGCGAAGCAACCAATATAACAGATTATTTTCCAAAACAAAGCGAGGCAGAGATAACGTGGACTAAGTGGTCAGCTGTTCGTCTTGTGAATTTTTTGTGACCCCTACAACCCCCCAACTGCGCTGTGAGCCAACATTCGATTAACGCAGGTCAGGACTTGTTGTCTGCTGCCAGTGTTGTCGCTCGTTAGTTAACACTAGAATTACCACAAGCCTACGAAAAAACTCATAGATCCGGCCCACCTTAAATCGTTTCTTAAATTCATTCACACCTCTCCGCCAGCATCTTTTGTCTTCTATGTAAGAGCCAATCTTAGAAAGTTAAAGTTTATCAATGAAACTTAGAAAGTTAAACTCATATCAATGTTTGCTTAATTTGAATAGAATATAATTTCTTCTATAGTCATAGACAATGGTATAGTCTTTTCCCCCTATAAGTTAGTAAGAGATAGAATCTTCTTGCTATAACTGAGAAACAGTGTGTGACAGATTAAGGTCTCCGTGACCCCTTGAACCCTCAGACTAGACGTCAGACACCAGATAAAAGTCCAAATAATAGTTTATTATTAATAATAATAATAATAATAAATGTGCACAAAGCACCCTCCACTCCACAATTCTCAAGTAATAATAATAATTCCAATAAACAATAACCAATCCTCCACTCCCAGACGTGTTGCCACCCTTCCACCCAGCTCAGCTCAACGTCTGGGATTTCCCATCGTCCTTTTATATTCCCTGACCCGGAAGTGTTTCCCATCTTACTTCCGGGTCAAATAAAAAGTCCTTCTTTTCAACCCAGAAACACAACGTTCCCTCTGGTCATATGATTATGATGTGCTTCCGGGTTATAGGGCACGTATAAGTCCTTGAGCCTCCCTGCAGCGTCCTCTGGTGGGCCCCATGGTGTCCAGCAGGGTTGGGAATAAAAACTCCATTGTCCATAATTCCCTGCTGGTCTTCAGGGCACTTCCATGCTACAGGGAGGGCTCCATCTAGTGGCCTGGGGGTATTGGCCGGGGTAAATGGCCGGCCATCCCTCACAAGTGTGATATTAGATTCTGTTGTGTTTAGAGCTGGTCCCAGTAAACAGGGACTTGAAAGACCCATTTTCAAGTTAGAAATGGGATAAGCATACAGTTTTCTGACCGCTTTGAAATGGTTCAGAAACGTTTTGAAATGGTTCAGAAATTATAAGTGGTTAGTTATGATTTAAGATGCAACAAGATTAAGCTTAGAACTGAATTTTTCTTATTATACATTTTTCTTTTTTTTTGCTAGTTTAATTTTCTTTTTTGTGTGAACTGTTTTACTTTGAAACTTAACTAAACACTTAAAGAACGAAGATATTTTGTCTGTGGAATCATTTCTGCGCATCAGGCCTTTGTTGAATCCCATTTTTGTGTTGGAGCTGCTGAATTTTGGAAACCTTGGGAAAACGCAGCTACATTTTCGTCAGAACCTTGCTATCTGAAGGCCTTGAACTTGAACTGGAATCTACCATCTGAGGACAGAGGACGCTTCAGCTCCAGAACTCGTCAACGAAAGAAAAAGAACTGAGTCATTCCGAGGTACTGTGCTCTTATCTTCTTACCATTATCGTAATGAAAGCAAGGTCGCCGTACCTGAACTTGAGAAGATTTTAAGAGACTGTGATATTATAAAAGACTGTGGATGATCGCTTTTGTTTTTGCCTGAGTTTTTGAAGCCTCACTATAAGGAAGTAACTGCTGTGTTGGAAGGTTCCGATTGTGACGTTCATTGCTGTCAAGAGAACCAGCTGTCAGTCATTCAAGCTGTTGTCATGGCAATGTCAAAGCATAACTCCAGTGAAGTTAGCAGTGACTTGAGTACAGACTCGAAGCCAGAGAATGTAATCAGAGATCTTAAAGGTCACATAAGTCAGAGGAAAGATAAACTTTCTGTGCTTATAGCTGAAATAGAAAGTCTTAAAGATACTCCAGAAAATCATTCAGAAGTAGCAGAAAGACTTGAAAATTTTTGCGAGACACACAGTGAGATAGAGAAGTTACATCAAAGGCTACTATCAGCGTTAAGTAAAGAAGGCGCCATTAAGAAACAGAAAAGGACATTCACCGAAAGCTCTAAGAATTGGAACGAATTTATTAATGTTACAATGCTATGGCTGAAAGATGCAAATAGACTGTTAACACACACATCCGACGAACAGCTAGTTAACCAATTCGAAGAGATGCAATTGCAAGAACGGGATCGCTCAAAGTCAAAGGCACGAAAGGCTTCTCTGCAGTTAAAGCGCGCTTTGGATATTAAATGCGACTATTTATCACAGAAAAGTGCTACAGCATCATCACCTTCTTCGACAGTCACACTTGAACGCACCGAACTAGATAGTATAATACAAATGCTACAAAACCTTAAAGCTAAAGTGGAAAGGCAGGAATGACCAGTAATTATCTCAGGGGCCAGTTCGCAGACTTACAAACAAGATCTTGTTGACGTGCTAGCGCAGAATCAAATCGAATATCAGAAGAATCAATCTGAAAGTCAAAAATATCAAGCCGAATATCAGAAAGCAATTATTGAAATGGCTAAATCGTTAACCCAACAAAACATAGCTACTACTCCACCACCTCCAGCGCTGCGTGGTGAAGTATCACACAGGCAGGTCCCTTTATTTTCAGGTGACCCATTGGCTTATGCAGACTTTATTAGGGCCTTTGATAACGCTGTTGGGGATGTGTTACAAAACCCTCAAGATAAATTAGATTATTTGATCCAATTCACAAGAGGTCCTGCTCAGAACTTAGTTAAAGGTTGTGTGCGACTGCCACCAATTCGAGGTTATCAAATGGCCAGAAAGCAACTTGAAACTTATTTTGGTGATGAAGTATTCATAGCTGATGCATACATGGAAAGGGCATTAAAGTGGCCTCAAATAAAACAAAATGATAGTGTAGCTCTGAGAGAATATGCAATCTTTCTTGATAGCTCTATAGACGCAATGACAAGCGCAGGGAGTTGCGACGCATTCAATGACAATCCAAATATTCGTATAATAATCTCTAAGCTCCCATATACTTTACGAGACAAGTGGCGAAGCTGGGCCTTTAAATTTAAAGAAAAGGAAGCAAGAAGGGCAGGTATTGATCACCTGATCATCTTTCTACATCGTCAAGTAAGGATGATGATGGACCCCTTTTATGGAGATGTTTCACAAGGTAGCACAGAGAAAAAGGAAAAGACTGACAAAAGTAAGTCTCTTCAGAAATACGGACAGAGATCGGGAAGTATTTTTACCACAAGTATTTCCGACGTCGATGAAAAGGAGGCAAGAGAAACCTTGGTTGAAAAGACTGTTAATGATACATGTGCATTTAAAAAGCCTTGTGTATTCTGCAATGGTCAGCATATCCTTGCTGAATGTAGAAAAATCAAAGAGCTGCTTCATAAAGAAATATTTGACTTTTTAAAATCTAAAGGTTTATGTTTTCGCTGTCTCAAACAGGGGCACCTTGGTAAGAATTGTAAAGAAAGAATGAAATGTCAGACATGTTCTTTTCAGCACCCAGACATCCTGCACATCAAAAAAGACAGTGGAGCAACATCTAAAGCTGCAGCCAATGTGGTAACACCTACTGAAAAGGAAACATAGACTGGAACTTGTAACTTTACTGGGGCCAGAGAAGATTGTGCACTACAAGTAGTTCCTGTTAAGGTAAAATCTAAGATATATAACATATGCCTTTATAGATCAAGGCAGTACAGTAACAATTTGCACTGAAAGGCTCCAGAAACAATTAAACCTTCAAGGGAGAAGAACACAAGTATTTCTCAAAACTATGAATAACTATGATGATGATTCAAAAGTGCTAACTCAAAGTTCTGTCTTATCAGAGTTACAAGTCTGTGGTCTCAATGATGATGAATATATTGATTTGCCAAAGGTCTTTACACAGGTCTCCATTCCAGTGGACAGAGAAAATATTCCACTACAAGAAGATATCGATAAGTGGGCATATCTTAAAGAGGTACGTCTAACTCATATTGATTCTGAAGTTGATCTTTTAATAGGAATCAACTACCCAGAAATCTTTGAGAAGTCACGAATCATACCTAGCCAAGGAGGTGGACCCTATGCTACGAAGACTGCACTTGGATGGGTGGTTGGTGGACCATACAAAGAGATAGATGACCTCACAAAACAAAGTGGTAAGATGCCCAAACATTCAACCTTTCGTGTGTCAATAACAGAGATTGAGGATATGTTGCTGCAACAGTATAACACAGATTTTCGAGAACGCAGCTGTGAAGAAAAGGAGGAGATGTCACAGGAGGACATCAAGTTCATGTACATAGCCTCAGAATCTGCGAGACTGGTAGGTGGCCATTATTGTTTAAATTTGCCTTTGAAGGATGAAACACTGAAAATGCCAAACAATCGCTGTATTGCTGAACAGCGTGCTATTGGACTCAAAAGAAAACTGAGCAGAAATTCATTTTTCCATGGAGACTATAAAGCCTTCATGAAGGACATTATAGACAAGGGTTACGCTGTCAAGGTACCCAAAGAAAGCCTAAATTGCAATGAAGGCAGAGTGTGGTATATTCCACATCACGGTGTGTATCATCCAAAGAAAAATAAAATTTGAGTGGTCTTTGATTGCACAGCCACCTACCAGGGGATTTCACTTAATGAACAATTATTAAAAGGCCCCGACCTAACTAACACACTCATTAGCGTCCTTACAAGATTCAGAAAGGAGCCAGTAGCATTAATGGCAGACATTAAGTCAATGTTCTACCAAGTTAAAGTACCAGATAAAGATACTGATCTTTTACGTTTTTTATGGTGGCCTGAAGGTAATCTAAGTAAAGACCTTGAAGAATTCAAAATGACAGTACATCTTTTTGGTGCTACTTCTTCACCCAGTTGTGCTTCTTATGCTTTGTGTAGAACAGCTGAAGATGCCGGAGATACATTTCCAGAGGAAGCAGTTAACACCGTTCTCAATAACTTCTACGTGGATGACTGTTGAAGGTCAGTGACAACAGAAGAACAAGCTATAAAGCTGGCAAAAGACCTCCAAGCTCTATGCCTCAAAGGGGAATTTCATTTGACTAAGTGGGTGAGTAACAACAGAGAAGTTTTATTGTCTATACCAGAAGAAGACAGAGCTCATGAACAAAAGGACTTAGACTTGAGCCACAGTATCCTTCCCACAGAGCATGCCCTGGGTGTCCAGTGGTGCACAGAAACAGACAGTTTAAAATTTCAGATTAAGTTACAAAACAAGCCCCGCTGCATGGCGTGGTATACTGTCTGTTGTTAGCTCAGTTTATGATCCACTTGGTTTTTTAGCACCTGCCCTACTGCCAGCAAAACTTTTTCTAAGAGACTTACACAAAGAGAAATTTGGGTGGGATGAAGAAGTAGAAGTCAAACACATTCAGAAATGGAAAAAATGGATGGACGATTTGCAGTTACTTACAGACTATAAAGTGAACAGATGCTTCAAACCTACCGGGTTTTGAACGATAAAGACAGCACAAATGCACCATTTTGCAGATGCTAGTGAAGATTGATATGGCACTGTCACTTACCTTGTCTTAACCAACGAAGAGGGCAAAAAGCATTGTTCATTCCTGATGGGCAAGTCAAGAGTTGCACCATTGAAACAGGTCACAATTTCAAGATTGGAGCTGCCAGCAGCCGTTGTGGCAGTTAAAATGGACAAAATGCTTAGAGGTGAGCTTCAAATGCCCTTAGAAGAATCTACATTTTGGATTCACAGCATCACGGTGCTAAAATACATTTCAAATGAAAGCACTCGATTCAAGACTTTTGTTGCCAACAGAATCTCCGTGATTAGAGATCATTCACAGCCTTCACAGTGGAGGTATGTCACATCTGCCCTTAACCTGGCTGATCAAGCATCCAGAGGGTTAAGCATAGAAAACTTTCTCAAAAGCACTACATGGTCACAAGGTCCAAGTTTCTTATTGAAGCCTGAAAGGGAGTGGCCAAAAAGACCAGATCAACCGAACGATTCACTCCTTGAAGATGATCCAGAAGTTAAAATCTGTGCAGTCAACATGACAAAAATAGAGGAAGCAACCGAACCCATCAACAAACTAATCACCTATTTTTCAGATTGGCATCGCTTGAAGAAAGCAGTTGCTTGGTTTCTCAAGTTTAAAGACTTAATGCTGAACTTAAGAAATGAAAGAAAAACATTCCAACTAGAAGTCAGTCAGACTAAAAGTAATCCAGAAGAACAAAAATCACTCATCACAAAGTACATGAAAAGGTATAAACTGACTTTAAAAACAAGTCCAATTTCTCTAGACGATTTAGTTAAAGCCGAAACAGAGCTTATCCGCCTCAGTCAACAGCAAGAATTTCCAGAAGAATTTAAAGCTTTAAAGAAAAAGACTTGTGTTAAAAAGAACAGTCAAATCTATAAACTTGACCCGGTCATACAAGATGGAATACTGAGAGTTGGTGAAACACTCAACAAAGCTGCAATGCCAAAAGAAGCTAAACACCTCGCAATTCTTTGGTAATGGGTATAGTCATCAAGACAATGCCAGATGCCAAAGGTGCAGTTAGAAGAGTTTGTGTGCAAACCAAAACCAGCACACTGGACAGACCCGTGAACAAACTGTGCCTGCTTCAAGAAACAGCCAATGTTTGAAATATGAAATTTTTAAAATGTTTGTTTGCAGTGTTATTGCTAGTGATTTTAAAACAATAGTTAATATAAAGTTAACTGGCTCATATTAAAGTAAAGTATAACAATTGTCTCTGCTCCTGCATAGCCAATTAGGGGCCGGAAATGTAAGAGCCAATCTTAGAAAGTTAAAGTTTTCAGTTAAACTCATATTAATGTTTTCTTAATTTGAATAGAATATAATTTCTTCTATAGTCATAGACAATGGTATAGTCTTATCCCCCTATAAGTTAGTAAGAGAGAATCTTCTTGCTATAACTGAGAAACAGTGTGATATTAGATTCTGTTGTGTTTAGAGTAGGTCCCAGTAAACAGGGACTTGAAAGACCCATTTTCAAGTTAGAAATGGGATAAGGATACAGTTTTCTGACCGCTTTGAAATGGTTCAGAAACGTTTTGAAATGGTTCAGAAATTATAAGTGGTTAGTTACGATTTAAGATGTAACAAGATTAAGCTTAGAACTGAATTTTTCTTATTATAAATTTTTGCTTTTTTTTGCTATTTTAATTTTCTTTTTTGTGTGAACTGTTTTACATTTAAACTTAATTAAATACTTAAGAAACGAAGATATTTTGTCTGTGGAATCATTTCTGCGCGTCAGGCCTTTGTTGAATCCCATTTTTGTGTTGGAGCTGCTGAATTTTGGAAACTCTGGGAAAACGCAGCTAAATGTGCTGATAAAGACAAGCTGCCAGCAGCCGGCTATTCCATCCCCCCACCGACTTAGAACGTGCACAAACTTCTCCCAGCTCATGCCTTGATTGATTATCTGGGAGTGAAGTGGAGTTTTAGAGTGGAAATAATCTGTGTAAACATATTGTTAAAACAGAAACCTTTTCATATTTTAGTAATAAATGTTATAAAATGTAGGCATAAACTATAGAATGTGTAAAGCCTGAGTTCCAAAGATCAAATAAACACTTCACAAAAGGTTCAAGGATGATACAACAGTTTCTGTGGAGTAGTGTGCTAAGATTCGCTTCTTAGAGTGCAGATGCGTTGCTGTGCCTCACAGACTTGAGTTCAATTCCCTGCTGAGGATAAAGTGTTACTTTTTTTTCTTTTTAACCTCAAACGGACATAAAATTTATAAATTGGTATGTACTGTCAGTTAATGAGATCGTTATATTTTCATGTGGGATGCTCCTTTTAAAATATTTTTTTAATGATTGAGACTGCAATTAACATGAACAACTGTCCTTATAACTGTTATTTTTAAGATCCAAACCAAGTATAATCAAGAGTCCCCGGTTCGATCCCCACTCACTCCTATATTTGCCGTTTTCAGTAGTAAGCTGTTCTTTTTGTTAATATTATACAGTACACACATGCACTTGGTTTGCGTCTGTACTTGTGCTGTTACTTAGAGAGTCAGATCAGGGGGAGGGGTGATGTTAGATCACGTGAGCTTATTCAGTGCAGCAGGATCAACGCACATGTTGATCTTTTTTTTCTTTCAGTACATGTGCCTTCCCTGTTTATTTATATATCTAGTGACTTCTCTGCCTGTCTGTCTCTCTATTACGCAGTGCTCTGTCTCTGTGTTATGGATCTTAAAAATAACAGTTATAAGGACAGTTGTTCATGTTAATTGCAGTCTCAATTGTTAAAAAAATATTTTAAAAGGAGCATCCCACATGAAAATATAACGATCTCATTAACTGACAGTACATTCCAATTTATAAATTTTATGTCTGCTTGAGGTGAAAAAGAAAAAAAAATAACACTTTATCCCCAGCGGGGAATCGAACTCACGTCTGTGAGGCGCCGCGCAGCGGCCGAGTAATCTTTTAGCTAAAACTCCCTAAAACGTTTCCCATTCATTCTCTATGGTAATGCTAAACCATTAACAATGCAATCTATTTTCTGCCACTTCCATTTCGGGGGGCGCTGTTCTGCGTTTTTCGCCGCTCTTCTGCCTGTCTGCTTGCCTGCAGCGTCTGCCTTCATTGACGTGCTGGAGCATTTTTCTTTTTTAAGTAAATCTTTAAGTTTAAAATGTAGATCACACGGTTATTTCTGTAGGTTAATTCATGCTTTCATTGATTATAGCTAATACTGTTATCAAGTGTCGGTCGTTATTTTTGCCTGTTGTATACAATCTAGCGTCTTTCACATCCATCTACACTCTGACTGCCCGCTTGCCTGTAAATAAATACAAAATGAAACTACTATATAGCTAATACTGTTATGTATCTGTCTAGTGCCTTCCCTATCTATCCATTTATCTGTGCCTTTCACATGTGAATGTACTCTCACTGCCTGCTTGCCTTTCTGCAGCACCTGTCATATAGTGCCTTTCACATCTATCTATCTATCTATCTATCTATCTATCTATCTATCTATCTATCTATCTATCTATCTATCTATCTATCTATCTATCTATCTATCTATCTATCTATCTATCTATCTATTTTCTCCTGACAGTTTTATATCTTCTATTATACAGTGCCTTCCCAGTTTATCTGTCTAGTAAGTTCTCTGTCTGTGCATTATTCAGTGACCTGTCTGACAGTGTATGTCTTACAGAACTTAAAAATAAGAACAGTTATAAGGACACTTGTTCATGTTAATTGTAGCCTCAATTTTTAATGTTTTTAAAAAGAGCATTCCACATCTATTATACAGTGACTTTCCTATTTATCTGTCTATCTAGTGCCTTAAAAAATATTTTAAAAGGAGCATCCCACATGAGAATACAACGATCTGATTGAGTGACTGTGCATAGCAATTTATAAATTTTATGTCCATTTGAGATTAAAAAGATAAAAAAAAATAACACTTTCTCCCCAGCAGGGAATTGAACTTGGGTCTCTGAGGCACAGTAGGCTTGCTGCGCTCTGATTGACTGAGCAGTCTGTGTCAACTATCCGCAACTGGTCCCCGCGAAGCAGCTGCATTCTGGGAAGCAAATCTTAGCACGTTACACCACGGAAACTGTTGTATCATCCTTGAACCTTTTGTGAAAGTGTTTATTTGATCTTTGGAACTCAGGCTTTACACATTCTATAGTTTATGTCTACATTTTGTAACATTTATTACTAAAATATGAAAAAGTTTCTGTTTTATCAATGTGTTTACACAGATTACTGTAGAAACGGAACACACATGAAATGCGTGTGTTCCAAATAACAATGCATTATTTCCACTCTAAAACTGATCGGTGGGGGGATGGAATAGCCGGCTGCTGGCAGCTTGTCTTTATCAGCACATTTAGAGGACAAAAGACGCCGGTGGAGAGGTGTAAACGGATTTAAGAAGTGATTTAAGGTGGGCCGGATCTACGAGTTTTTTCATAGGCTCTGGTAATTCTAGTGTTAATGCAGCAAACATTTAAAACCAGCTGCTGACTTGGCTGTGTGCTCACTTTCTGTCTTCTCTCTGAGGAAGGCTATCTGTTCTTTTAATCAGAAGAAGGGAGCTTGTGCAGAGTGACATCAACGCCTCTGTGTGCTTTTTGTGTTTGTACAGTTTCCATTTGGATAAATGATCTGATAATTTTCCTGTCTTGACAACAATAAAGCTGTTTTTTGGACTTGCCTCTTCCTCTCTGGTGCAACTATGTGACCCACACATCACAAGAGGTACCAGGAGTGGGATCTTGCACAGATGGATTCTCAACAGGGCTCTCCTGCCCTTATCTGTCTCAGAGATGTGCTTGTGAAGATGGCCCCTTCGGATGGCCCAGAGTGTTACCTGTTCTGTTGTGAATCCACAGCCACGTTAACGCATTGGGATGGGGAGGCTGGGCTGCTATCTTTGCCCCTTTTTTGACTCGGGAGGCATTACAGGTTATGTAAAACCTTCCTCCTGCAAGACTTGATGACTATGATTTCCTAAAGCAACAAATCCTTCATACAGCTATGAGTTTCTTGGCCAAAAAGTGTAAGTTTCAGCTGTGGCAAATTAATCTGGACTGCCCTATATGAGTACAGGTGCAGGACTTAGTCAACCTTATTCAAAGCTTGTTCCATGATGACACCTTCAGTTGCATTGTGGAAAAGCTTGCTATTGACACAGTCTTGTCTAGGATAAGCAGCAGTCTCTGTGATGAGATGCTTTGAAATGACTTCCACTCTCTGCTGGAAGGGGCCCAAGCCACATGGAGGCAGAGGGGCTACCCTAGTCTGGCTCTTACTCCTGTATAACCAGTAGGTCTCCACACCGCTGGGGAGGACCCTCCGACCACCACCCCATGCTAAAGATGCATTTGGGGAAAAGTGAGCTTCTGTACCAGTTTGGTGAAACTGGCAACCTTGACCATTTCTACGGCCATGATCCTGCTGAAAATGGTACCTGTGGCCGGATGCAGGAATGACAAGACAATTTATTTAAAATTTGTGGCACCAACCAGGTTTCCCCATTTAATAGAAATGAAATGTAAATGAAAGTAATGCCCTTCCTGGCACAACTGAGAACTATTAGCGGTAGTGCCCCCTCTCGTCTCAGCGGGTTGTCACGTACCTTGACAGAGCTTAGTTGGAGGTCCTCAGACGCACATGCGTGACAAAGATAGATTTATACATAGATAGAATGTACAGTAAATGGTGTACTGAACTTTTTATGGCAATTAAATTTCAAATAGACTTAACTTGTACATATCTATGAAATACAAAAACATTTCTAGGAAAATCTAAACAAAGCACACAGCAGCCTTAGTGATTTTCAACTTGTAGTTATTATGCACTCTTATATCAAACTTCAGTTGTAAAGCACATTGTTCACCCCTCCATTGGAATGAGATTTAAAGTTACAGAAGTGAACCATGCATTTGTATTGCTAGAAGTTCAAATTGATAATTAAATATGAATTCAATAAGGCTATTATGTTCTTTAGATTTTGTTAAAAAAATTGTTTCAATGTACTGTAGATGAACTCATTAGAAAACTTTACATGCAAAATAGCAACTGTCAATTTTTCTATTAAATGTCAAAAACAGACTGATTAAATGATAAAATTCCAAACATACAACAAATATGACAGAAGGATCCAATGTCATGTCTTTGTTTGTGGCTTTTTACTGAATTTCAACATATGAAAGCATTTTCATTTTTAAACCAAAATCCAAATAAAGAACACAGTGGTTTCAAAATGTATTTTATTATTGTCTGCCTCTACAAAACTGGGTCCTTCATTAACTGCAAGGTGCGTCATATTCTCCCTCCTCGGAATGAGGTTTAAACTTATGAGAACAAGTCAAAACTAGAGATCAAATCAGAGAACTTTATTGTACGTACACTGTGAGAGCATAGTAAAATTCTTGTGCCGCAGTTGCACAGAAGAGGATGGGGGAGATAGTAAAGCATATAACACAATAAGAAGACAGTAAAGTGTATAACACAATAAAATGATGATGTTTAACTAAACATGATAAATATGAGAAGCAGAGGAATGGTCAAGTGTACCTAGTGCAAAAAAAACTGTACAGACATACAAATTATATAAAATAGTATAAAAAACATAGATGGCAGTACACATGAAATGTACATTAGAATTACACATAAACTAGCAGGTAGGTACAGAAAAGGGCATGGAAGAACAGGTTACTGAGAGTTCAGTGACCTTATGGCAAGCAAGTAATCAAAATCATCTCTAATATATATAAATGCAGTTAGCACTATAAACTGTAATTAGAGACAGTAAAGACTTCAGTAAAGAAAAACATTTTTGAAAATAAAGTACAATCTGTATAGAACCAGCGTAAAGAAGCAAATTATAAAAACTCAAACCACGCTTAGTATGTTATCTCTAAACAGCAAAACATTGAATAACAAACTACACTACAATTCTTGTAATTGTGCTGCACACATTTAATATATGATGCTGTATGTTAAAAATTGAAAAAAAAACATGTAAGCAAATGATGCCAGAGATACTGGGTGATAAGTAGAACTATTTATATTCTATCAATTGTTAAGCTGAACTGTGCCTTGTGTTTGTCAAAGTAGTTTTTTTTTTTGCTAAGACTTTCATGTGACCAGTTCTTGGGTGTCTCATGCACTGTGAAAGGCAGAAACTATGGTTCAATCATTAAAGTCTCAGCTTCAAGCTTTTTGAAACCAAACATTTTCCAAGTATCGTTGTTCTTATACAGAAAAATACTGCTAAACATTACAAAATTACCCATGCACAACAGGCATGTTTAAGAAATAGTGTATACAACAGGTGCACCTCACATTACACACTCAAGGGGAAAATCTTTTTAAAAATGATGCCACCTGTCATACTAGTCTATCCTTTTGGACAACTGGGCACAGCTTTGTTCATAACATTTGGTATGCAAAAAAAAAATCAAAGCCTTTGTGAACAATTGGAATGACTTTTGCAAAGGCCTGGGTTTTTCAAGAGAGACAATCTTCATCCTAACTGGAGGGGGTCTTTTGTTTTATCAGAAAATATAGCAGCAAAACTGCCTAGTTGACTGATCAGAGCACCATTCAGGCAGCAGTCTTGTGATCTTAAATCAAAGGCTGTTGTTTATCCCACCTGTTAATATCCTGAAACTCTTACCCATAATCCCTGTTGTTGGACATCTTATAAATTTAGTCTTGATTTAAAACCTTAAATTACTTGATAATCATATATAATTAGACCAAGAGATAAAACCAGATTCTGCACCAGGGGCATCTGTAATAGTAACAAATTTAAACAAAAAAAAATATCACCAGTTCAGAAATATCTATGCAGTTTTAAATACTGCTTATTAATAATAATAATAATAATAATAATAATAATAATACATTTTATTTATATAGCGCCTTTCCCATGTTCAAGGCACTTACAGAATATAAGAAAGAATGGCAGGGTATACAGTATATAGCATTGTACAAACCAGATAAATAAATAGAGAAGATTACGACAGTGAATTCTGAGAAAAAAGAAAAAAAAAGCCTAACAGACAACATAATTGATGGTCTAGCACACACACATACAGGTTACATGAACATCTTGACAGAGAAGTAAACTGAGAGAAGGGTAATAAAGTCAAAATAGAGCTAAAAGCCTTCCTGAACAGATGAGTTTTGAGTTGTTTTTTAAAAGAATTCATGGAGTCAGCTGATCTAATTAATTTTGGTAGGTCATTCCAGAGTCTGGGCGCTATACAGCTGAAGGCCTTGTCACCCATGGAGTGTAGATTAGTGTGGGGCACTACAAGATTGCCAGAATCAGAGGACCTTAGTGGGCGGGCAGGCACATAGTGATGGAGAAGGTCACTGATGTAGTTTGGCGCAAGGTTATTTAAGGCTTTGTAGGTTATTAGTAGGATTTTATATTCGATTTTGTAAGACACAGGGAGCCAATGAAGACGGAGTAGTATGGGTGTGATGTGCTTGCTGTTACTGGTTCGAGTAAGGACTCTTGCAGCTGAGTTTTGAATAAGCTGGAGCTGTGATATAAGATTAGAAGGGGCACCTGCCAGTACAGAATTACAATAATCGATGTGGGATGTGATAAAAGCATGGACAAGTTTCTCAGCATTAGAGAAGGAGAGGAAGGAGCGAACACGGGATATGTTACGGAGGTGAAAGTAAGAAAGTTTCTTAATGTGATTTATGTGGGCGGAATAAGAGAGGGAAGAATCAAAAATTACACCAAGATTCTTTACACATTATTTATTAAACATTAGCTCTCTTGGAAGTACAGCTGCTTTGGTAGATGATATCGTATTAAGTACAAAATCTGATTTGTGTCTTCTCACTGAAACCTGGTTTAGTAAGTCTGACACCATTTCCCTAGCTGAGGTGTCACCAGATGGATATACAGTATGTTCCTTCATAAATCTTGATATGCTGGATGAGGAGATGGTCTTTGTAATAATTCATTCTGACAAAATGCAAACCACTTCTAAAAATGTAGGTGAATTCACATCCTTTTAGGCACTCATTTTAAATATTAAAACAGAGTCCAGCACAATTGTAGTGCTAGACTACAGACCACCAGGGCCATATTCATTGTTCATTACTGATTTTGGCAACTTTTTATCTGATTTGGCTATACATTTTAAAGTACACATTGATGTGGAAACTGACATTTTTAGCAAATATTTTACTTATTTGATAAATTCAGTAGGATTTTGTCAAATTATTGTTGGTCTAATGCATAAGCATAACCAAACCTTACATTGAATTATAACTCACAGAGTTGAAATTGAAGTTATTTCTGATCACTACTTAATTACATTTGATTTGGTTATTCCCTGTTCGCTTCCCGGGTCCTCCCTGCGTGGAGTTTGCATGTTCTCCCCGTGTCTGTGTGGGTTTCCTCCGGGCGCTCCGGTTTCCTCCCACAGTCCAAAGACACGCAGGTTAGGTGGATTGGCGATTCTAAATTGGCCCTAGTGTGTGCTTGGTGTGTGGGTGTGTTTGTGTGTGTCCTGCAGTGGGTTGGCACCCTGCCCAGGATTGGTTCCTGCCTTGTGCCCTGTGTTGGCTGGGATTGGCTCCAGCAGACCCTTGTGACCCTGTGTTCGGATTCAGCGGGTTGGAAAATGGATGGATGGTTATTCCCTACCAATACATTCAGAGATTAAAACAAAGACAGTGCGACATCTATATTGTAGCTCTGCTTCAAATTTTGTAGATATTTTGAGTAAATGAAGAGTAATCATGGAAAACAATTTAGATCAGCTAAAATCAAATTATAATATGACCTTGAGAGGGGCTTTGGACGCAGTTCCTCCGCTTAAAACAAAAGTGATCAAAGCAAAATGAAATTCACCCTGGTTTAATGAGAGCAACTAAACTCTTAAATTAGAGTGTTGAAAACAGGAGCATAGATGGAGAACAACAAAGATGCAGGTCATTCAAATCCCATGGACAGAAAGTGTTAAAAAAATATAAAAATGCTCTCTTTAAAGTCTTCTCAGACTACTATTTTAAAATGATAGATAACAACGACAATAATCCTTGTGTACTGTTTAGAACAGTAGCTAATTTAACAAATGGGATTTCAGAACTACAGTGCAAAATACCAACAGACATTAGCAGTAAAGACTTTATAAACTTCTTCAATGAGAAAATTCAAAATGTAAGATCCTACATCTCAGCATCATAGTGCAAACCTAATACTAGCTTGGCAAACCCTGTCTCACCTTGCATTCAACACTTTAGAAATTTATTTCTGTAACAAAACAGGAAGTCTTAACTTTAATTTCTAAAATTAAACCTACAACTTGTTCCCTAGATCCAGTGCCATCTAGACTAGTAAAAAGCACAATGGACATTCTTGTTGCACCTATTCTTTGCATTAATAGCTCATTTTTACATGGCAAAGTACCTGATGCACTAAATGTGTCAGTCATCAAATCATTACTTAAAAAGTCACACCTAGACCCACGTATACTTAATAATAATAGACCCATTTCAAATTTTCCCTTTCTCTCTAAAATACTTAAAAAAAGTAGTGACCAATCAACTTCAGTCTCACCTTACATAACAATTTATTTGAGAAACTGCAGTCTGGCTTCCACATTCTGATACTCTCTGTAATTACGTTGTTAGATTTAAGCATAGCATTTGATGCCATTGACCATACTACAGTATTTTACTACACAGGCAGGAAACTAACATTGGTCTTACAGGCAATGTTCTTGTCTGGTTCTTCTTTATCAAATCAATTGCACTATGCAAAGAAATGTGCTGACAATACTCCATCATTACACAGAAGTGAGATATGGTGTCCCACAGGGTTCAGTGCTGAGACCTTTACATATTTCCACTGGGATCTATAATTAGAAAGCATAACATTAATTTTCACCCATATGCAGATGACACTTTCTTTTAGATCAAATTAAGTTTCTCAGATGTCCTTCATTAGATGTGTTTGTGAGTTAGTTAGGAGTGGATGGATGAGAACTTGTCATTGAAAACAAATAAAATAGAAATGTTAAATATTAATTAAATAATGATGCTGATTACAACAATATTTTTTCATTATTTAATTCAGTTGGAATCACCATTAGTTTTCTAGGCTTTCTCTTTGACACTAGCATGTCATTTAAAGCACACAATTACAAACTGTCCAAAACATGTTTTCCATCTTAAAAGTGTCTTAAAAGAAAATTAAGGCATTTTCTAAATATGCAGGATGCTGAGAGATTAATTCATGTGTTTATTTCAATTAGGATTGACTATTGCAATGAGGTGTTCATTGGCTATTCAAATTGTTCTTTAAACAGCTTTTAATTAATTCAAAATGCTGCTGCAAGAATTATTACAAGAACTGGAAAATACAAACATATAACTACAATTTTTAAATCTTTACACTGGCTCCCAGTTATGTTTAAGGCAGATTTCAAAATGTCCTTTTAATATATAAAGCCTTAAATGGCCAAGGTCCTGCTTAACTATCCGAATTTACCCATTCTTACAAACCAGAGTGCATATTAAGATCTAAAGAGGCTGGTCTGCTTATAAGTCCAAGGATTAAAAATATAACAGTGGGAGGTTGAACTTTTAGTTACAGGGTCCCAAAGCTGTGGAATGGTCTGTCTGCTTCTATATGAGGTGCCCCTTCAGTCTCACTACTTCAGTTTAGCATACCCTGAGTGGAGCTGCTGATTAGCTGTGCAAACTGCATCTCTATGGTTAGTCATTTGTAATAAAATAATAATAATAATACATTTTATTTATTTGTAGGTGCCTTTCTAAACACTCAAGGACACAGAACAATAGAAAAAACACAGATTATAAACAAAAGTAAAATGTAAAAGTTGAAATCAGACAGAGCAATTGTAATCAAAGAGAAAAAGCAGTCTTAAACAAATGAGTTTTAAGTTTAGATTTGAAAAGTGAAAATGATTCAGTATTTCTAAGCTCAGATGGTAGTGAGTTCCAAAGCTGGGGAGCAGAAGACGGACGAAGGTGACAGTCAAGTGGATGGAGGAAGAGGAGCTAAGGGTACGGGAGGGAATGGCAACATGGAGGAAGTCAGACAGATATGGAGGGGCAAGGTTGTGGATAGCCTTAAAAGTAAGTAGGAGAATTTTGAATTGAATTCGGAACTGAACTGGAAGCCAATGAAGCTGCTGCAAAATGGGAGTGATATGGTGAATAGAGGGGGTTCTAGTAATGAGGATGGGCAGCTGAATTCTGGACCAGTTGAAGCTTATAAAGAGATTTGCAAGAAAGACCAAATAAAAGGGAATTGCAATAATCCAGATGAGAAGTGACAAGGCTATGAACAAGGATAGCAGTGGTGTGAGGAGTGAGGGAGGGGCGAATATGATTAATGTTACGCAAGTGGAAATATGCAGACCGGGAGATGTTATTGATGTGGGACTGAAAGGATAAAGTACTGTCAAGGATGACACCCAGACTCTTAACCTGTGGGGAAGGGGAGACAGAGGAATTATCAATAACAAATGAAAAATGATCAGTTTTGGATAATGTTCATTTTGTACCAATGAGGAGAACCTCAGTTTTGTCACTATTTAATTTAAGAAAATTTGAAGAAAACCAGGATTTGATTTTTGCTATGCAGTCAATAAGTGAGGAGGGTGGAAAGGAAGCAGTAGGTTTTCTAGTGAGATAGAGCTGGGTGTCATCAGCATGACAGTGGAAGCTAATGTTATATTTACTAAAGATATTACCAAGGGGAAGGAGGTAAATAATGAAAAGGAGGAGCCCCAGCACAGAGCCCTGGGGCACACCTGAAGTAACAGTGGTGGGTTGGGATGTGAAAGTTTTAAGCTGAACAAACTGAGTGCGGCCTGAGAGGTAGGATCTGAACCAATCTAGTGGAGGGTGGGTAATGCCAATCGAAGATAATCTATTGAGAAGAGTAGTGTAACAAATAGTGTCAAAGGCTGCACTCAGATCAAGGAGGATGAGAATAGTAATTAAACCAGAATCAGCTGCCATAAGGAGGTTATTAGTAATTTTTATAAGTGCCATTTCTGTACTGTGGAGGGGACGAAAACCAGACTGGAACTGTTCATACAGATTATTTTAAGATAAATGAGAATGAAGTTGAATAGCCACTATTTTTTCAAGAATTTTGGAAATGGAGGGTAGATTAGAAATAGGACGAAAATTACTGAAATCAGTCAGATCGGCACCAGGTTTTTTCAGTATTGGAGTTATTGCAGCAGTTTTAAAAGATGAAGGAACGGTATTAGTAGTGAGAGAAGAGCGGATTATAGCAGAGATAAGAGGGACCAGAGAGGGGAGGCAGGCTTTGACTAGAACTGTAGGGAGGGGGTCCAGTTGACAGGTGGATGGCTTAGACTTACAGACAAGATCTGAGATTTCTGAGAAAGTAGGAAGCTGAAAAGAAGAAAATGGGTGAGTTGGTGGGTGAAATTCAAATGAAGTACCGGAGGAATCCGAACCGAGAGACTGATGAGTCTTCTGGATTTTTTCATTAAAAAAGGACATAAGGGAATTGCAAAATGGTGAGTAATGGTGAGAAGATAAAGAATCCAGGGGATGTGTTATATTGTTAAGTAGTGAAAACAATGACTTGGTGTTGCCTTCATTGGAAGAAGTAATGTGAGTATAATATTTAGATTTAGTTTGGGCAATATAGCCTTTGTAATAAAGCATATGGTTTTTGTACATCTCTTTGTGAACAAAGAGTCCAGTTTTTTTTATACAACCATTCAAGTTGCCAGCCTTTGGCATTCAAAAGCTGAAGTTCAGGCATGAACCAGGGAGCAGAAAAGGAAAAAGAAACAGATCTAGTTTTTAATGAAGCGACAGAGTTAAGAATACCATTAAGTCCAGTTTTATAGTGTGAGACCAGTTCTTCAGGAATGGATAAATTATGAATGTCCATAAGGGAATCAATACTAGAGGAAAGAGAGTAAGTTAATATTCTTAATATTACGGAAAGACATGAGATGGGAAAGCTTAGTGTTGGAAAGTGCAAGTTGAATGAAATAAGAAAATGATCAGCTATGGGGAGTTCATCCGCAGTACAATCAAGAGGGGTAACTCCAGAACAGCAAATCAAGTCCAAGATATGTCCTTTGGAATGAGTGGGAACATCAGTATGTTGCTGGAATCCAAAACTCTCAAGACAGGATGTAAAGTCTCTAGTAATAGGGACATTGATATTATCCATATGTATATTGAAATCCCCCAGAAGTATTATGTTTGATGAAACAGTAGATAAGTGTGTAACGAAAACAGCAAAGTCGTTCAGGAAGTCATTATTTGTAAGTAGTATGATATTTAAAAACTGTTACTAACACTCACCTATTCTGTTTCTCTTCATGGTACACATATGTGGCACTTAGTGCCTAAATTGTTTGCCTGCCTATGGAAAAGTCATCTCTGATAAAGGAGCACTGTAATCTTCAGGTAGAAGGGTCCTTTCATCAGATTGGCTGGCCCAGCATTGACTCAGCTGTGGAATGGCCAGAAGAGGGGAGGCAGTTTGTTGGACTCAGTCTCCAGGGGCCTCATGTATAAACGGTGTGTACACACAAAAATTTTGCGTACTGTTTCCATGCTCACATCGTGATGTATAAAAACTAAACTTGGCATAAAACCACACACCTTTTCAATCCCTGGCTTACGCAAGTTCTCTGCTCGGTTTTGCAGCCATGGCACCCAGTGTCAAAGCAGTGCTATTGTTATCGTGTGGTTTTCTTTTCTTTTTTAGATACGCACCCCTGACGTGGCTTTATTAAATACAATGAAATTAACCGCATATTGTTTATTAGTTTAAGGCATCTGATTGTAATTAACCTGTAACAATATAATGGTCCACAGAATGGCCAAACGATTCCAAAAACCATAGCTGCTTTAGCGTTGTTACTCTCACTGCACCACTCAGAGTATTTATCCTACTGTATCTGAGTGTGGAATCACAGCTCTACAGCAACTGATCGGAAACAGAATTACAATGATCCCTCGCTATATCGCGCTTCGCGGCTTCACTCCATCGCGGATTTTATATGTAAGCATATTTAAATATATATCGCGGATTTTTTGCTGGTTCGCGGATTTCTGCAGACAATGGGTCTTTTAATTTCTGGTACATGCTTCCTCAGTTGGTTTGCCCAGTTGATTTCATACAAGGGACGCTATTGGCAGATGGCTGAGAAGCTACCCAGCTTACTTTTCTCAATCTCTCTCTTGTGCTGACTTTCTCTGATCCTGACGTAGGGGGATTGAGCAGGGGGGCTGTTCGCAAACCTAGACTATACGGACGCTCGTCTAAAAATGCTGAAAGATTATCTTCACGTTGCTATCTTTTGTGCAGCTGCTTCCTGAAACGACATGCTGCACGGTGCTTCGCATACTTAAAAGCTCGAAGGGCACGTATTGATTTTTGATTGAAAAACAAACTCTGTCTCTCTCTATCTCTCTCTCTCTCTCTGCTCCTGACGGAGGGGGTGTGAGCTGCCGCCTTCAACAGCTTTGTGCCACGGTGCTTCGCATACTTAAAAGCCAAACAGCCCTATTGATTTGTTTGCTCTTCTCTATCTCTCTGACATCTGCTCCTGACGCACACTCCTTTGAAGAGGAAGATATGTTTGCATTCTTTTAATTGTGAGACGGAATTGTCATCTCTGTCTTGTCATGGAGCACAGTTTAAACTTTTGAAAAAGAGACAAATGTTTGTTTGCAGTGTTTGAATAATGTTCCTGTCTCTCTACAACCTCCTGTGTTTCTGCGCAAATCTGTGACCCAAGCATGACAATATAAAAATAACCATATAAACATATGGTTTCTACTTCGCAGATTTTCTTATTTCGCGGGTGGCTCTGGAACGCAACCCCCGCGATGGAGGAGGGATTACTGTATCGGTATACAGCATCACGCACACGCTGCATCAGCCATGCGCAGTCTATTTGAACTGCTTCTATACGGCAAATGCTTCAGAGCCTTTCCTGTAGGGACCTCGTGGTTCAGAAACAGTTTCATCCCAAGAACTATAAACGCACTCAATCAGTCCATCAAGTGCTCCTTGTAGAACTGCTTGTACTTATAAGTACAATTACCTCACTTTAAACTTGAGATAGTTATAATATTGCACAACCTGAGCCATTTTATAAAGCACGTATTTGCATATGATGATATCATTTTTAAGATGAAATGCAGCAAAGTATGTTTATTGCATTATACAGATAAAATGTTAACATCATTTAAATAATCTATATTGTTAATAATTAAACATGTGAGGACACAGTGTCGCTACGCTAGCGATGAGCTGGCGCTCAGTTCAGGGATTGTTCCTGCCTCGCTCTGTATTCTTGCTGGGACTAATGCGACAATGGAAGGATAGATAGATAGAATAATTAAACATGTACTACGAAGATATTTCAATGTTCCTTAAAAGTTTTGAAGAATCGGCGTTCTAAGCTTACAGATGGCTTGACATCTATTACAGAGCTGATTGTGTGGCAATTGGTTACTTGGAGAAAGAAAAGGAATGACAGGAATTGGGGATTAGTATGTTTGAAAGAGACAGTACTGCTACAATAAATTATTTCATTGAAAGTCGCGCATGGCACAGAAAACATCTTGTGGGAGTCAGGAATAATCTCTGGAAGGGGCGCCAATACATGCTTTAATTCCTGCCATCATGAAAATGATATCAAGTATACATCTCAGTATTTAAATTATTCAGAGAGCTGTAATATCATGAATGTAATGGATTCTGTGTCCTGTCGGAGGAAGTGAACACCTGTTTAAGAAGCACATAGTGATTCACACACATAGAGCACATAGAAGAACACATAGAATATGAAGCATTTAACATGCTACTTTAGTTACAATGGCATTTGGGAAACTAATAAACGATTTTAAGATGAAGTTTATGACATTCTACTTTAATGACAAAATAAACTATGTGATTAAAGTGGAAATTTCAAGATTAAAGTTGACAGTTTGAGCTTTTTTCCCACTGTGTCCCTACTTTTTTTTTATTTTCTCTGTACCCTAATAAGCTTCCATATGACACTCAGACGGTAGGCTATTACTTGCCTTTTCACGGCAACTTTGATATCTGACAACTTCTTTTTTATTTGGAGCACTGTGCAACTTTGTGAACTTGAACTTTCCAGTTTCTCAGACACTCTATGTCACTCAATCAACTTCCTTTTGTTGTTTTCTACCACTGTTTAAACCAACAAATAGTACATTTTTCCTTGCCTCCACTTGGTATTCGCTGAAATTCTTCTATTTTCCCCCGTGCTTTTGCCATTGTCTTTTCACAGAACGCTGTGAAAATTGATTTGCATATTGAAAGAGATGTAATTCTGGGAGGAGATGAGCTGGGGCAGCAGGCGCGTGCGTTCATTTTCATGCTGACCGGGATTTATGGAGCAGAAATGCGTGAAAGTTGGCGTATGCACAGATTTATGCATCTGGATGTTTTTGTGCATACACACATTTCCGCTTTTGTCCGTATGTCATGTGTACTGGCCTCACTGAATCTCCTGTTCAATTATCCAGCAAGCTAAACACCTTCATGCAATAATTCCCGGAACCACGAAGTGATGTTGAGAATGTTTAATTACAAAAATGGTGTGAAATTGTAAATACAAATACAAACAAACACTAATAAGTACTTATATAAGTAACATAGAGTAGATACAGCAGCATTTATAACTAAGAGCTTAACAGCCTAAAGCTCAGTGAATTTATGTGATGAAATATAACATTTACTTTGACATTCCCTAACCAAAGTTACTTAAACAAAAGCAATAAAACTAGAAAAAAGAGATAACTTACAGGGAATGCCTTCACAAGGGCTAACTAAGCAGGATGGCGAAGGATTGTTTGAGAGAACAAACACAGAGGTAATAAACACACCATGCTTACTGCTGCTGCACTCGCTTTCTACTTCCTACTTCCTGCCACATGGCTACCTGCTTACTGCAGCAGCAGCAGTAGCATTAGGATTTTTATATTAGGATTACAAAAGTTTGCAAAAACAATTAGAACCAGAACACCATGTTTTAGTGTGAATGCTACGCACAGTGTTATGCATGAGGGACTCTGAACAAATTTTTATCTTAATATATGATAGTTCTGTTAGTGAGTGATACAATCTATTCTTGAATTTTCTGTGCAGTTTGTACTATTGTATTGTATTCCTGAGTTGACAATGATAGATTGGTCTTCTAGGTCTGTGAAGAGGATTACTTGCGTTGTGTTTTGTGTATTGTGTTTACCCCATTTTTGACACCCATTGTTCTCGTTTCTGTGTTTTCTGTGGCTGTGTCGTATCACACTGGTAGGTGATTCGTGACATCCGGTTTACAACGTTCTCGTTTCTGTGTTTTCTGTGACTGTGTCGTTAGCTATGGGCGGGCTCGTTGCAGTATGGCAGTGCGCGTGCGCTTCGATGCGCCCTGCGTCCATCCGGTTTACAACCTTCGATTAGTAATATGGATTATTAGTTGTCCAAAATGATATTGCTGTGCTCCAATTAGATCACAGTCATTATGGAAGAAAAATGCTGTGTGGTGTAGTTGATTAGACTGAATTTTCAAACCCTGCGGTTGTAGTTTAAAATCTTGTAGCTGGCACTATGTGACAATGAGCAATTCGCTTTATCTGCCTATGCTTCAATTGTAAAAACAAGAAATGTAATCACTTATATCTCAGATGTTCTACACCACCTTACATATCCTAGTGAAAAAATAGCATACTAATAATATGCAACAAGTTTTAATGCTATAACAAAAATATATTTTCTTTAAGTGCATTTTTTCAAATACAATTCAATTGCAATTTTTTACACTTAAAAAAGTATATTTTAAATGGAAATGCATTTTAGTGTACTTAAGCATACTTGAACTTAAGTATACTTCTTTGAAAGTACAGTTTTGTGTATTTTTTGTATATTTTCAAAAAACGTATTATAAATGTAAATGTCCTTTAGTGTATTTAATCATACTTAAGTATAACTACAACATTTATTTATATAGCATGTTTTCATACAAATGATGTAGTTCAAAGTGCTTTACAAGATGAAGAAAGAAAAAAGAAAAAATATAAAAATTAGGCAATACTAATTAACAATCAATAAAGTAAAGTGCGAAGGCCAGGGAGGACAGAAAAAATTAAAAAAAAAAACTCCAGGGTGCTGGAGAAGCAAAATCTTCAGGAGTTCCGAGGCCATGAGACCGCCCAGCCCCCACTAGGCATTCTACCTAACATAAATGATCTAAATCAGTCCTCATGGTTTTCAGGCTTCACATGGAAGAATTAGACGATGATGAACCTCTGGCCTTCAATCCATCAAAGTAGGGACTGCACGGTGCTTTGATCAGGTGGTGTTGGCACAGATCGCCACCACAAAAAACTGGAAAAATAATAGCAGAAAAATTAGGGATTAGTATGGATTTTGGAGGCTTGAAAAAAAAAAGATATTTAAAAGCATATACAGAATATCAGGTTTACATTAAAAGGAAGCTGTGAGAAAGCCATGTTAAAAAATGGGCTTTTAGCAGTTTTTTAAAGTACTCCACCATATTAGTCTGGCGAATATCTATGAGTAAGCTAGTCCAGATTTTAGGTGCATAACAGCAGAAGGCTGCCTCACCACTTCTTTTAAGTTTAGCTCTTGGAATTATAAGCAGACCCTCATTTAAAGATCTAAGGTTAAGATTTGGAGTGTAAGGTGAGAGGCATTCCAAAATATAGGATGGAGCAAGATTATTTAAGACTTTGTAAACCATAAGCATTATTTTAAAGTCAATTCTAAATGGCACGGGTAAGCAGTGTAGTGACATCAAAACTGGAGAGATATGCTTGGATTTTCTTTTCCTAGTTAAGATTCTGGCAGATGCATTCTGCACTAGTTGCTATCGATTGATGTATTTTTGGGTAGTCCTGAGAGGAGTGCATTGCAGTAATCTAGCTGACTGAAAACAAAAGCGTGAACTAATTTTTCAGCATCTTGCAAAGTTATAAGGGATCTAACATTTGCTATATTTCTTAAGTGAAAAAATGCTGTCCTAGTAATCTGATTAATATGTGATTTAAAATTTAGGTCACAGTCAATAATTACCTCTAAATTCTTAGTATCTCTCTATCTATCTATCTATCTATCTATCTATCTATCTATCTATCTATCTATCTATCTATCTATCTATCTATCTATCTATCTATCTATCTTTACCTCTTTCTTGACTTTTAAGCCTAATGGATCAAGTTTATTTCTAGACTTCTAGAACCTTCTTATTTTTAGACCTATACTTGGTCACAAGTACATTTTGGTGTATTTTTGTGTACTTTATAATAGCATATTATAAATGTGAATTGGCTTTAGCATACTTAACCATACTTGAACCTAAGTATGTTTTTTCACAAGTAGAGTTTGGTGTGTGTTTTGTATACTTTAAAATAATATATTTTAAAGGTAAATTTCCTTTTGTGTGCTTAAGCATACTAGTTCACAAGTGTGTTGTCTATTTTGTATAAGATACATTTTAAATACATTATTTTAAATATGTTAAGGCATACATATGAAGAATTATATCATTTATTAAGAATTATACAAGTTTCATTTTAGACAGTAATTTTAAAGATTCTTTTAAGTGTTAAAGAAACCTTTTAATAAAATGTGCTTCTAATAATTTAATTTCTTCATTACTATCCCACTTTAGAGTGTATTCATTAGTAATTTTGTTACAATTTGATGTGAACTGGACAAATTATTTTGACAGCAGGTAAGCTATGGCTTAAATTGGGCCAACTAACCAGCAGAAAATAATTAAATAAACTATATTCATAGTGAAAAAAATATAAGCCACCTTAAGTGTATCTTTTTCAGTTTTTATTGTTTTTCAGATTCATATGAGAAGGATCATGATTACTTGCTGTGATCAGAAAACAGATCCAGCTTGGACACAGATCCAAGAAGCACAAGGAAGAGAGAGAATCTGAGACATAAAATTTCACAAAACTCTTATCAACTGGTCATCTGTGATATATTATTTTGTGTTAACCAGAAAATCTTATTTTAGACCAATTTTGAAGTACAATGTTGCACTTTCATTAAGTGATGAAGATGACACCAGCACCTCCGCAACCTCCAATATTTAATAAAAGTAAGATGACTTGTCAGTAATAAGCATTAAGTAGTACATGGTTAACATGTGATATGTTTAAATCTATTTTTTTTAACCTGGATAGTGCATAATAAAGACAGTGTCACAAAACCTGCTAACTTGTCATTTTAACAATTTTCTCAATTCGGGCAAAAACAATAGTAATACCATTGTGATTGATGCATTTATTCTCAGAACAAACATTAAAATATAAAATAATGGTGTCATCACTATGGAAATATAGTGATGTATGCATTTTGGAAACCTTGCTTACCATTCCGTTTGGCTATTCATTAGGCATGACACTCCTTATACTGAAGGTATTGTTTCTTCGCTCAGTACACTCTGTGTGTTCTATATACACAAGTAACCCCGCGATTCGCCAGCAATTAGTTTCTGTTCCGTCCGATATGTGGATGGATGACATATCATGGAGGGCGGGTGCGTCTGGGGAAATGTCATTTAATCCAATAAGCATATCTGTACTAAAGCTTTTTCGTTTTGTGGAGACGTGAGTCTGTTGCCTTCGCTGACACCGACTGCTTGAACAGGTTGTGTTGTTTGGGGGCCACCTACTGACTCTGGGAAGACGCCGCGTCTGACTGTGGGGAGAGCGCCACAGCGCAATATGCGCCTCGGTGGGAAGCCGCTGCGTGAAGACATATCATGGAAGGTATATGCAGTGGTGTGGGTGGCTCCTTTCGCAAGCACGTTGTAGGTGCGCACGTTGTCACAGTTGGTTTGAGCTGTGACTCCTTTCGCAAGCGCGTTGTCACAGCTTCGGTTAGTAAACCTCTGGGGTTTCCGTACTGTAATACAACCTTCAAATCCTCTCGTTTCTTTTTTTGCTCTGTGGCGGCAACCTTCAAATCCTCTCGTTTCTTTTTTTGCTCTGTGGCGGGCGGCAGTGCGCGTGCGCCTTGATGTGCCCAGCGCCCAGCGTCCATATCTGGTTTACAACCTTCGGTTAGTAAGATGGATTCTGTTCATTTTTTTCAAAAGAAAAGGTATATGCATCTTGATGTTAGATCAGGATATTTAAATTACACTTTTTTTTTTCTACAAGACCCTACCAAATGTACAATCCCACTGACAGGTCAGGCTCTTTACATCATACAGGTATGTGAGTTCTGTGGGGCCTACTGCTCGATCATATATTTTTTCCAACAAACTACATATCAGTGTTTAATGAATAGACTGTGTCACACACGCGTGTTTAGGAGACAACTAAAGGGCTTGAATAGATGTAATTCCATGCCAGGCCAGGGGGTGGCGAAGTGTACTAATTCTCTCTTTCAATCCCTTGCAGATCATTCTTGGGAAATCCCGCCTGTTTCTGGGGCAGCCAACAGTGTCACTTCCAGCTCCAGACCTGATGACTTCACTTCCTTTACTGGCTTTTAAAGCCGCCATCTTGCTTCCAGTATATCAGTTCTGTTTTGGACTCAGTTGTGTGAACATGTCTGTTTGTGCTAATCATTTTTGCAGCCAGGAAATATTATACAGGTGGCTGCCCCAAACCTTTGCAATGTCTTTTTGTCGTTCTTGTGACAGTGGCGTAGTCGGCAGGATTAAAGAAACCCTGAAGAGAACGGGACCGGACCTGAATCATGACCAGGTGGGAAAGTACCAGGGCCACGTTTCCGGGTGGGGGGTTCATCCCGGATTTCGGAAAGAACCGGTGCAGACTTTGCTCCTGTTGTCTAGTTCTGGGCCACATAAAACAATTAGTGTCGATGGGACACACAGAAGTGGGCTGGTCTCTGTGCGGGGAAGTGACAGGGACTTGTTATGCTCTCTCGGAGGAGAGAGCTGTCCTCCCTGTGGGTGCCAAGGTCCCCGAGCAAAATGGGGATTCCCCAGACCAGCAGGTGAAGATCTTGCAGGCATGGAAGCTGGATCCTGAGCGATCTACCCAAGAGAAGGCTGATGCTCTTTGGGAAATGGTGGTGGGATGGTTAAGGCCCACTGAGTGCTCCACCTTCCAGATAGTAAAGAAGGTAGCCTGCTTCCTATTAATGAGCAATCTTCCCGCCCGTTTCACCCAGCCAGTCTGGGGAGAAGTTAATTCTTTGAACGAGCTCATCAAGCTCAAGGAAACATCTAGGATGGCCTCGCAATTTGGGAGAGCAGATCGGTCCTTTAACAGACACTACTGAGATTACGTTCCTCCTAATCTGCCCCCTCGGCATAAACTGGAGTTTACACCAGAGTCCCCGATTCCGCGGGTGCGGCCCTTACCTGGGAGCGAGGCAGAATGCAAGTATGGGTTGTGGTGGATTGTGTGCTCTTTCAAACCCCCTGTCAATGGCTCATACGGGAGTGGTTGTTGTTAATGGATTTAAGGTAGAAACCCTCTTCGATTCCGGCAGCAACAATCACATTGTTGATCGCCGGTATGTACTGCTGCAACAGTGGTTGAAAGTAATGACCAGTATCACCTGTGTACACAGATATGTCTGATTTTATAAATCCGCCCGATGTTTTAGCAGCCAGGGAGGGTCAGTTTAAAAACTCATTGTAGCGGTCCTCCCAAATGCACCTTTCACTGTTATTCCCGGGTGGGACTGGTCTGATAGTAAAAGTGGTGAAGTACTGGCCACCCCCAAACCTAATTTAGGCCTAGTTACAGACGGGAATAATCCGTCACAGGTTGTCTCCACACCATGTACTCAGCCGGCGGGGAGAGATATGGGAGGCCAAAAGGAGGATGGGGAAATTCCCGGACTGTCGCAGACAGTTGCATTCAGTGACTTAAAAAGGGCCCTGACGTCAGCACCTGACTTTTCACTTCCTTTTATCCTCCAGATGGATGCTTCAGACACAGGCCTAGGAGCAGTGCTGAGCCAAAGCGTCGATGGTGCTGAACACCCCATCATGTTCCTGAGCCGGAAACTGCTGGATCGGGAGACCAGGTATGTGGCAGTGGATAGAGAGGCACTTGCGATCAAGTGGGCGATTACACAGTTGAGGTACTTCCTCCTGGGTCGGGAGTTTACACTTATCACGGACCATGCACCTTTACAGTGGATGGCCCTACACAAGGAGTCCAATCCTCGAGTCACTAGCTGGTTCCTTGATCTCAACCTTATAAGTTCTCACTCGTTCATCAGAAGAACTCTCTACATACCAATGCCGATGGACTCTCTCTCGCATTCACAACCTCCCGACAAGTCTCGGCTGACTGGGGGGCCCCTGTCACATATGCGTGTTTAGGAGACAACTAAAGAGTTTGAACAGATGTAATTTCACGCCGGGCCAGGGGGTGGCGAAGTGTACTAATTCTTTCTTTCAATCCCTTGCAGACCATTCTCGGGAAATCCCACCTGTTTCTGGGGCAGCCAACGACGTCACTTCCGGTTCCAGACCTCATGACATCACTTCCTTTACTGGCCTTTAAAGCCGCCATTTTGCTTCCAGTATATCAGTTCTGTTTTGGACTCAGTTGTGTGAACATGTCTGTTCGTTATAATCATTTTTGCAGCCAGGAGATATTATATAGGTGGCTGCCCCAAACCTTCACAATATCTTTTTGTCGTTCTTGTGACAACTGATAATGCGTGACGTAAACATTTGCCCTCCCAGTATTGCATTAAAGTAGTATGCATTTTGTGTTTCAGGTTTAAGTTGAGCTTTAGGATCACATCATCAAAAATATCTGTTCACCTGAAAGGTAATTGTTCACTGACAAATGCAAGCACCCATGGATATTATATAACTTTTATATGCTGTGACAAAATATTTTTGAATTTTTTTTATATAATTGCATAACAAAGACCACATCAGAAAACCACTGCTAACTTGACATTTTGATAATTTCTTAAGTAGCTAGTTACTGAAGTAGCCAGTCTCAAGGCAGAGATAAAATAAAGGTGTCATCACTATGGAAATATTCTGATGTATATTGGTCATATTAATTGCTAAGTTATGAAATATGGCTTTAACCGGTTGCAGTAGGTCTGGACCATGGGGGATTCCAGCAAAACCTGCTTGATCAGAATGCACTTGACAGTGAATATTGTGTTAACATAACACATAGTAGATAGAGTAGCAATTGACTTGTGCTATTAAAATTTTTGATATATCCCTTTTTCTATTACAGATTACTTCAGAACAACAATGACAGTGATGCAGAAGATACAGGAGGAGCTTACCATCAAACTCTCTAACATACCACAAAAACTGTGCAACATAAAATTTGCAAATAAGTACTATTAATATTATTACTGCTTTCATTATTTATATTTTATATTGTACAAAATACTGAAATAGACAATGAACAGTTTTCTAGAAAGAAATGACATTTTTATTTGAGATTTTTTTTAGTTCAATTGAGCTTTCTTTATAAATGAGCATTTTTCAAGAAAAGGATTAGACATGTTATCTTAACTTTTGATTAAATTTATGTTGCTGTGTTTTCTATTGTTTTGTTTTAGGGATGAAGTTTAAGTGCCCTTGGTTTATTATAAATAAATGCAGTAATTGTTATAAAATATAGGTTGACTTTCATTCAATTTAAATTTGTGTATTTTTTCATATGTACTATTTTCATCACATAATATATTTTACCAGATTGAAACTGGTAGTGTATTAATAATATAAAAATAATTGCATTAACTGATTACACACTATAGATTTTAGCATGTTTGGAACACAATAAGTGTAATTTTACCTATATTTTTAAGACACAACCAAAGTTTAATTTATAATCTACTAATAATTTTATTATAAATGTATTTTTTCAACTATTTCAACTATTGTGTACAATTTTGGTACAATTTAAATACATTTAACACAAAATCAGAGAATCAAATTTAACACATTTGAAATACACTTATTATATTTATTATATTATTATTATACTTACATTTTTTGTACTTTAGCACAGTAGCATCCTCACAGGTGGCGCAGTGGTAGTGCTGCTGCTTTGCAGTAAGGAGACTGTGGAAGATTGTAAGTTTGCTTCCCGGTTCCTCCCTGTGTGGATAGCGCTTTGAGTACTGAGAAAAGCGCTATATAAATGTAATGAATTATTATTATTATTAGCATTTAGTTCACTTTAGTATACTTTTTTCACCTGGAAAAAGGCATTAGTCAAATAATAAGGTAAAAATATCAAGTCTTAAAAGTAAATAAAACAATACTAGAAGAGAACTCACAAAACTCACTCATAACATGTTTTCAAACCAAAATCACAATTTTATCTCCTTTTACTTCAGTTCTATCTAGTATCTCTGTTTTGTCTAAGCTATAAGAAATTTTACAACATGAGACAAAGTTGATTCTTAAATGAAATATAAATGAGAATCTCTTTTAAGTATCATGAACCATCAAAAATCAACATTTGAGCAGTAAAATTTTCCTATTGGATGTCCTTGGGATTGAGCTCTTCTAGATGTGACCAGTAATTTATAATATCATCTCTTTTTAAATAAAGAATTCCACTTTTATACTGAGGAATTTCCTATGTGTCTTCCATTGCACTGCAGGTATCCCCATGTGCAGTAGAAATATAAAGTCGCTGCAGATAAGAAATGAGATCAGGGCCACCATAGCCAGTAAACTGGCTAAAAAGACAGAGAAAACTGAATGATATAATTTACTAAAATACTTCCAGATCATGATACCCTTCCCAAAATGTTTGCATGTTGTTATTTTAACTGACTACTGTTAACTCCAGATTTTGAACATAGCCAATTAATTGTACTTTGTAATGATCTATCTTGAAAATGAAACAATGTAGGATTGTTACTAAAAATATACTTCTTAAATAGTTAAAGTTCAGTTCTCTACAAAATCTATGCTAGTACTTTAATGAAACTAAATGTAATTCATTAATTTCCATGACCAGACACCTTACTCTGGTGTTTCTACTGAGAGAAGAAACATGGTTACATGAAAATATTCCCTGTGTTTCTTCTGTATTTTAATTAGAAGAACAAAGGGTTGCAATGTAAATGAATTGAAGTTACAACACACCACGTATGCCAGTAGATGTGATTGTGCAATTCATTAAAAACATCCTTTTTCAGATATACTGATTTTATTTATAAGGAATATGTATAGAGTTAAACTGAAAGCAAGAAGATTATTATTTCCATATATTTTCTAAACCCTCCTAGCCAGAACAGGGTCGTGGGGCAGCTGGAGCCTATCCCACCAAATCTATGTACAAGTCAGGAACAATCTTTGGACTGGCTGCCAGTCCAACACAAGATGTATACACAACTAACCTATCCTGAGGGATAAAACCCATGCGCACAAGGAGTGAACATGCAAACTCCATGCAGGGAGTACCTGGGATGTGAACCCTGGCCTCCTTTTTGCAAGACAGTATTTGTTTGTTAAAAACTAGCTGTTCATAAATTAAAGTTCATTGACATTGTTCGATTGCATTGGCAACATTTGCCAAGTATTTACCCCACACCTAGCCACATAAATACGTATTCCCATGGTGCCTCCAATTACATGAACCAAACTTCCATTCACTGTGATCACCCACCTGCCTCCTGTTTGTCCTCTTTTTTAAAAACAAAACATGGTCACCATATTTTGGAGAAATGTCATGTTATTTCCTAGCCCACTTAAACCAGACCAGGGTCACCTATCCCAGCCAGCATAGGGTGCAGTGCAGGAACACACAGTGGACAGGGCGCCAATCAATCACATGGCGAACACACGCACACACCTAAACACCAAACAAACAGTAGGGCCAATTTAATGTCACCAAATCACCTAACCTGCATATCTTTTGACAGTAGAAGGAAACTGGAGCACCTGGAGGAAATCCACGCAGAACATGAAAACTCCATGCAGGATGGACTTGGGAATTTTAGGGAAATGTGAAAAGGAAAAAAAAGCCTTCTATTACAACCCAGCTGCTATGTATTTTCCAAAATGTCATGCCTTACGTATGTATTTTTCCAAGACAGACTTGCAAAGTGGAGCCTCTACAAGCCATTTGTAACATGCCTTTCCAGGTGGGTGCATTAATGTCAAACAGCAGAGAGGTGGGGAGATATTCATCCTTGTAGTTTTGTGTGTGCTGCAATGTATTACAAGCGTTGAAGAGAGTTGAGGGGGTTTCTCATGGAGTTTTGAGCATGCTATGAAACATAGCACAAGGGGTGGCCCAGGGGTGGTCCCACATTGGTTTTGAATTGTGCTGTGATACATAACAATAATCAAAGAGCAGTTTGCTGTAATAAGTTACACTGAGGAGTTTTGATCAAGCTGACACACGTAATGGTTATCCAGGTGCATGCAGCCATAAAAATAACACCGGTCTGCAGCAGTATCTACTTAGAATAATTAAACTGACTTGCCATTGTTAGCTGATACATTTGTAGATTTCCTTCACTGTAAACAATTTGAACTCTAATGTAGCTTGTTATCTATCTATTCACCTTTCAAAGACATTTATTCAGAGCAGGGTCATGGGGAAGTGGGAGTCAATTCTAGCAAGCATTGGGTGAAAGGCTTGAACAATCCAAGGACAGGGCATCAGCCCATTGCAAGTTGATCACACATGGAGGCACGTAATCACACAGACACTCACACACATTAAGGCCATTTTAACATCTGCAATTCACCTAACCTGCACGTCTTTGGACTGTAGGATGGACACCTGAGTAGCTGGAGGAAACCCACACAAACAAGGGGAGAAGATGATATTCTTGTATCCACCATGTTTGTGAAGTGTTATTACCAACACTCTGAAGTGAATAAAATCAGCCTAAAGCTTCCCCACCCCCACACCTCCACATATGCATGCATTCACAGTTGACAAATCTTAATCCAATCAAGAGGGAGGGTCTGAACTTTCATCATCTATACTTGATACAAGATGGACATAAAGGAACAAGCTCTGCTTAGGGCAACATATAAAGAGGTTTGATACAAAGCTGCACTTTCCCAAATTTCAGAAAGTCAAGGTGGAGTTTCAGTCATTTATGTCAATGCCTAGCTGTAAAAATGTGCTTGTGAGGAGAGACTCTAAAGAAAACACATGGAAACTAACCAACTGAGCTGGTCATAGAAAAACACAAGTATTTGAACCAGCAAGTCTGTTGTTTTAATTTTTTTGTTTTTACATTTTATATCTCTGTAAATGATCAAATCTTTCTTTTTGTTTTTGCAATAAATGAATTTTATTTATGAAGCACGAGATACGAAACAAAAAATTATTCCCATTTCAAATATCTTGTCTCTCCCATCATTACTATGTTACATGAATAAAATAAAAAAATCTAACTTTTATGCAAACAAGGTTACATTGGGGCTGCACTCTATTTAGATTGCTAGCCTAAGAAGCAGCTTAAAGTAGAAATGACAATACAATAATCATTTTTACTAAGACAGCCCTCTAAACATAAACATATAAGCTTAATTTAGATCACTGAAATAAACTTAATGGCATAATATAATTGCACAGTTCAGTGAAAAAGAAGTATAAAAATTAATGATTTACATTTAATGATTACTATTTTGTGTGTGTTCTGCCATTTATGCAAATAAAGCAATGTCACCATCCAGTCAGAATCTGGCTTATGGAGATCCTCAGAGCGAGCACTTAACAGAGTGGGCAGCGTGAGACATTTGAGTGGCAAATCTCTGGTTGGCAGCCGCAGCAGTGCTACAAACTGCACAATAAATATTAAAACTGTCATTTGCAATAATATAACTTTTTGACAAGTTGCAATTCCCTGACTGCTTTAATCTTTCATTCATTCATCCATTTCCTGAATAATAACTTTTATATTGCTAAGAATAGGAGCTCAATCTTGACATCAAGTGCAAATCATGAAAGCAACAAATGCACGATGGCACTCAAGGCACAACTGTATCTTACCTGTTTAAAATGAGGATAATGGCATTTTTCAAATTAAACAGATGTTAGGAAAACTGGTTCATAAAGATATTTAATAAGAGAAAAAATGTTTTATGTTTTATTTTTTTAATGCTTATTTGCTTACTTGGTTTATCTAAAAATACTTATGTGGAAGGGGAAAAAGCCACTGTCAAATCAAGCTGAAATCAAACCCTGATTTCCATAGCAAAAGATGAGCATTTAGACCACTGTACCTATATCTAACTCTGAGATTTTCATTAACATATGGCAACTGCACAAGTCTAATTCAATATATTTGCAAAAAAAGAGACCTGGGTTCGCTTCCTGGGTTCTCCCCGTGTCTGCGTGGGTTTCCTCCGGGTACTCCGGTTTCCTCCCATAGTCCAAAGACATGCAGGTTAGGTGCATTGGCGATTCTAAATTGGCCCTAATGTGTGCTTGGTGTGTGTGTGTGTGCGTGTGTGTGCGCACCCTGCAGTGGGCTGGCACCCTGCCCGGGGTTTGTTTGCTGCCTTGCACCCTGTGTTGGCTGGGATTGGCTCCAGCAGACCCCCATGACCCTGTAGTTAGGATATAGCGGGTTGGATAATGGATGGAAAAGAATATAGTAGTACTTTTAGCAACAGTTCTGTATAAATATATATAAAATTTAGATACTTGTACATATTAATTTCTTTAGATTGCCAATTTCATATTTCTCATTAAGAGGTTTCTAAAACCTAAGTGTTTTTTACTGTAATAACAAGGGGAGGGGAAGTATTCAGAGAAAGTGTAAGAGTGCCAAAAATCTCAGACTAGATGTGTACCAAACACTGAGGCCGTCACAAGTCTCCACTTCACCTCCATGTGGTATAGCGGGTCCACAGCTCTCAGCAAAGGCCAGTTTTAAATAAATAATCACTGCGCTCGCGGCTTAGCGAGGGGGTGTGGTGGTTGTGTGGCTGCAGCAGTTCTCAGGGCGATTTGCGGTGTGGGCGTTTCTCACCTAAGTGCACAGGTGAGAGACTGCCCGCATCCGTGATTGTTCCTGGGGCTGCTAATTTGCCACAGCTGCTATGCCCTCTCGAGATATAGAAGCGTGAGTCGGCTAGAGGGAGAAATGAATGGAAAGAAAGAGAAAGAGAAAGAAAGATGGAGGTTGCTGGAGAAAGCAGGAAGTAAGAGAGAGAGAGCGCCGGTGTGGGAGAGCAACCGAGCAAGCAAGAGCAGGCTCAAATGAGAGAAAGCAGGCAGCTGGGAGGTGAGCCCATGAGGAGAGTGTTTGGCCGACACTCAGTGGGGCTGAAGGAAGCGGTCGCTCCAGCTGAGCGATTTAGGAGCTGGACTGACCAGTAGAGGAGACGACTGACCGTCGAAAGGAGCGGGAGTTGAGGAGGCTTTGGGCTGGTTTAGCCCCAGCGTGAGTGCCTTGGCCACTGGGGAAATAACCCAAGTCTTGGTCCAGTTTGGAGCCCGAAGTAGCCAGGGATCGGAGGGCTACCGGACCAGAGTGAAAGGCAGCTGTTCCTGCAGATTGGTGACTCACCTGTTGAGCAGCCCAGATGGGAGTAGCAGGGGAGCCGCCATGGCAAAAAGAAGACAGCGGGCTTTGTGTTTTTAAAGGATTGCTTCATTTTAACCTCGTTGTTTTAAAGATTGTTTCTCTATTGTTTTTAACCTCCACTTGTCACTTTCGTTTTATGGATTATTTATTTAAGAATGAAGACTTTTGGAAGGCACTGTCCTTTATTTAATTTGAACACTTGTTTTGTTGGATTTTTAATAAAAGCACTTGACACTTTTGTACCATCCCCATGCTATGTTGTTGCCTCACTGCTAAGCTCATCGGCAACATTACCGACAGCGTTGGGTTCAAGGGCTCCAGACAGATGATGGGAGCATGCAGCAAACCCGCATTGTCACACTCCACTATTGTCCACAGCTTGACGAACTGAGGGAATGCAGGTGGGCGTGAGGAGGAAGGTACTGTGCAGTTGGTAATCACCTTTCTCTTCCTTACATGGGTGTGGTTGTAGTTAATGGGCACAGAGTCACTTATCAAGTTGAGGAGTAACATTTCTATTGTTACTTGCTGTTATCTGCTTTCACTACTGTGGGAAAACATAAAGAACAATCTAACTTTTTTCAAAGGGAATCTTAATGGTATAAATCTGCCTCGTGTGTCATTAGTTTCTTGGGTATAAGTTGATCTATATAGATAGCTGTCATGTGCAGTCCACCCTGCCCTATCATATTGGGTTGAACTGGTCCAAAGTAAAGGCCTTAAAGCACGTAACACATCTGGTGAATTGATGGCCCTGGCAATAGATATAAATACTCACCTTTAACTTGCCCCCATGCTGTGCACAAGAAACAAACAACATGGCCACTCAATGCGCACAGGATGACATTACACCATCATGTACTGACATCTCAAATGGGACATTGGATGAGATGTTGTTGGCCAAAATTGATCCGCTCCCAGAGTTGTATTTTCAGTTTAGAAACTTACATGTTGTTTAAAAAGGGAACACTGGAATGATGATTCCCTAAAATTCTCTAAAATTGCAGCTGTTCCTAGTACCTGTAAATGGGCACCAAACTGCTCAACCCATGCCACAGGAACTATATTTTGTGATAAATAATAATTTACTATATCATGTAGCAGAGAATGAAGGTTAGGTATGGTTGATGCTGCTAGTACCAAAAGCCTACCAGTGGCAGGTTTGCGAGCTACCACATGCCCTTCTCTTAGTTTCCCATCTCTGGTCTAACAAAACCCTAGAGCCGATTAAACTTCAATTTTATAAGCCAGTTATATACAAAGAGATGTGTCACTTTTGCAATTCCTGCCTGGAATGCTGTGACAAATTCTAAGAAGAACCGCACTTCTGTTGTTTCCATGCCTTTGATTGACATCCCTTTTAAGCGGATTGGAGTGGATATTGCTGAACCACTTGAACCCTAAATATAAATATATTCTGGTCCTCATGGATTATGTTACTCAATGTCCTGAGGCTATTCCCTTGTGACAAGCCAATTATAAAAATATTGCACAGGAACTTGTGGGTGTCTTTTCTTGTGTCAGCATCCTGAAAGAGGTCCTTACAGAACAAGGTACACCATTTACTTCAGACACGTTCAGGGAAGTTGACAAGTTACTCAATATTAATCACTTTAAAACCTTGGTCTATCATCCTTCAACTAAAGTTTAGTGAAGAAGTTAAATCAAATGTTCAGTTGCTGAGCAAGGTGGTCAGTGAAGATAGGATGAACTGAGATCAGCTACTCCTCTTTGGCTTATTTGCCTATAAGGATGTCCCACGAGCCTCTTCAGGCTTTCTCAGGCTTTCACAGACTTCTGGGTGTCTTAAAAAAGGGTTGGGAGAATGAGGCACTCCCTTCCACTAATACTTTAGAATATTTTAAGCAGTTATGTGATAGACTTAACAATACTAAAAACAAATATAGAGCTTGAAGAAGCAGCACAGGCCTGCTTATACAGTCATGAATCAGCTCTCTTTGAGTTTAATCCCGGAGATCAGTTCATGATGCTTCTTCCTACGTTTCCACTCTGAATTAATGGCCATTGGCAAAGGCCTTATGAAATTAAACAGAGGAAAGGATTTGTGGACTACTTGGTGAAACAACCAAACCACTAACCAGCTCAGCGAGTATACCATGTGAACCTATTGAAACCATGGAAGGAATGGGAACCTGATTTAAGTTCTACATTGCTGGGGTTCTCTCCACACCAATGTCAATGCTTGTTCTTGAATACATGACCTCTCAATCTGGGCACTTCTGTCACACATGTGTTCACGGGAGGCAACATCTGATGGTAATTCTACTATGATCCATGGGGTTGCTCTTTGTCTAACTGCCTCTCGTTTTTCTTCCTCTGCAGATCAGAAAATTAACGGCTGAAAGACCTCTTGTTTTCAATGTCCTAGACCCACTCCTTCCACTTGCTGAGCTTCATAACCCACTCCACTGCCATATGGAGGTAGCTTGTTGAAAAGATGCTCTGCATAACTTTGTGCCAATTTTTTTTTTTTTTTTGTCCTTCAGTTATACAGGATCATATGTAGTGCCCCCAACTCTACAACTGCTTTTGTTGTCTTATTGCTGATTATATATATATATATATATATATATATATATATATATATATATATATATATATAACTTGGCATAATGGAATGATATTTTTGTTTTTTAGTGCTACTTTTAGTGCTACAACATACACACCCACATACATGCATACACAAGATCCAGCTCAGAAGCAGTATTTTCCATCCCAGGCTGATCTTAAAAATCATCTGTCTTTACTGACTCATACTAGGTTTGTCTCCCAGTGACTCATCTATTATAATCCAGTCATATGTGCAGTAATGAGGAAAGGGGTTTCTGTGTTACACACATCCTATCACCACACCTTACAATGACACTCACACTAAGTGATGCAGTTTCTTATTTTTGTTAAATTTATTAATATTTTTACTTTGTAGTTGGGATGATAAGTGCATATTTTTTGAAGGGACGTCATATGTCATAGAAAAGGACATACATTAAAAGAGAAACAAAGATGTCTGCTGAACATACTTTTTAAGGTATAATAAACTATATTGTTTTTGATAGTATATTGATGCACTTACTCTGAGGGAGAAGGTCTTTGGAGACAGGCAGTGGAACTTCCCAAAATCAATTGAAGGTAAGAAAAGTTTCCCACCTTGGAAGAGGGTAGACCTTTCTACATATTGTGGTGCATAATCAGCCTCAAATTAAAGTCCTTCTAAATTGCAATGGAGAATCAGAATTTTATTAATGGGACAGAAATCTAGGTTTGCCAGTGATATCTCTATTGAAATGAAATTGGGACATTATGATTTTGGGGATTGCATAGTTAAAATTGCCGGATCAAAATTGATTAGAGTTGTAAGATGAGTTGGGTGAAGGTTTTCTAGGGGGCAGAAAGGGTGGACAGGTAATGATGGAGTAATTGTCGAAAAAATTACTTTGTAGTATACTAAAGGTAGATGAGAGAAAGAAAGTCATTCCTCTGGACAGAAATGCCATCCATCTGCAATAAAAAGAACTGGGGCCTCATGTATAATGCAGTGAGTAGAGGTCACACTAAAATATGGCTTACGGACAAAAGTGGAAATGTGCGTATGCACAAAAAATTCAGATGCACAACTTCCACACACTTCCACTCCATAAATCCTGGAGCAGAGAAATGTAATGCATGTGAATGCACCTGCCACCCTACCCCGACTCCTCCCAGAATTTTGCATATTTAAATATGTAGATCAATATAAATAGTTCTTTCTGTTGAGTGTTTTGTTAAAAGACAATGGCAAAAGCACATATAAAAAAGAAGAATTTCACCAAAAGCAAAGTGGAGGTCCTACTCAGTTAAGCGGAGAAAAAACATACTTTTTTGTGGCTTAGGCAGTGGCATGAGCAACAAAAGGAATTTGATGGAATGACACTAAAAAATTCAAGTTCAGAAAGTTACACAGTGCACGAAACAAAAAAGAAGTGGTCAGATGACAAAGTCAATGTGAAAATGCGAGTTGTAACCCACTATCCGAGTGTCATATGGAAGCATATTAGGGCACAGAGAAAAAATTTTAAAAAATAGGGACACAGTGATGAAAAAAGGTCAAAAATGTCGACATTTAATCTCAAAATTTCAGTTTAGTCTTATAGTTTATTTTGTCATTGAAGTAGAACACTGTAAACTTCATCTTAAAATTGATGTTTAATTTACTAGTTTCTCAAATCCCATCGTAACTAAAGTAGCACATTAAATGCTTCGTATTTTGTGTTCTATTGGGCGTGAATCACTACGTGCTTCTTAAATGGACTTTCTGTTTCGTAGACAGGAGCACACAGGCACTGATTGACATGCAGAATACATTACATTCATGATATTACAGCTCTCTGAACATTTTAGAATACTAAGATGTATACTTGATATTATTTTCATTATAAAATACATTAAAGCATGTATTAAACATGGGGGCATGGTGGTGCAGTGGTAGCGATGAGCTGGCACCCCGTCCAAGGATTGTTCTTGCCCCCACTCCCCCATCCAGGGATTGTTCCTGCCTCCTGCAAGATGCTTGGTGGGACACACGTGACATTCTATGATATAAATTATTGCAGCAGTACTGTGTCTGTCAAATGCACCAACCCCCAATTCCTGTCTTCCCATTTTATTTCTCCACACAAAAAAATCACCACAATATAAGCTCTGTAGTAAATGTAAATGTACTAAATGTAGTAAATGTAAATGTAGTAAACCAGATGTAAACTTAAGAACATTAATAAATCTTCGTATTACATGTTTAATCATTCCATCCATTTATCCATCCAGGTCCATGCCAGTCCCAGCAAGCATACAGCGTGATACAGGAACAACCCCTGGACAGGGCGCCAGCTCATCACTACCACTGCAACACTGTGCCCCCACATATTTAATTATTAACAGTATACTTTACCTAAGTGAAGTTAACAATTTATCTGTTGGAAAACAAATAGGATTAAATCATTTACAGATCTGTATATAAATGTCTTTGCGTCCTACAAACAATTACACCCCAATTTAGCTTCTCATCAACACAATTTTTCCACTATCTGAAAATTAGAAACTTTTCTAAATTAAGTTTGCCCAATTTTCCTCACCTCCCACCTTTTTCTATTCCAGAAGAAATATTGATCAGTCTTGATGACTCAGTCAGCATTTCTGTAATATATAAAACCATTTTAAAGTCCCTTCCCTTTAAAGATCTCAGACTACAGTGGGAAAAGTATCTCTCACTTAACATTTCAGAAAAGGAGTGGAAGGCAGCTATGCACAGAATTCACTCTAGCTCCATATGCACAAAGCATGCAATTATTCAACTTAAAATCTTTTATTGAGCACATCTATCTTGTTTAAAATTTTTAAAATATTTCCAGAGCATGATCCAACCTGTGAACATTGCAATTGAGCTCCAGTCTCATTAGGCCACATGTTTTGGGCGTGTACCAAATTAACATCATTCTGGACAAAAAGTTTTAAAAGCCTATGGTGGCCAGATGGGCTTAAAGTGGAGAAGGAGAAACAAACTGTAATTGCCTTTACTTAACTATTAGCACATAGACTTATCTTGCTCAACTGGAAGAATCCTAGTCCACCTCTTTTAAGTCAGTGGGTAACTGATGTTATATACTATTAGCACCTACTTACTAATAGTGCCTGGTGACCCTGACTCTCTTGTCTCACTGACACAATGTCTTACTTGTGTTTCTGAATGGATGAGTAGTAATTTTCTCAAACTAAATAAGGAGAAATCTTAGTGATTGGCAAAAATGGATATAATGAGGGTATTAGAAATAAACATGATCCATTAGGCTTGAAAGTTAAGACAGAGGTAAAGAATTTAGGGGTAATTATTGACTCTGACCTAAATGTTAAATCACATATTAATCAGATTACTAGGACAGCATTTTTTCACTTAAGAAATATTGAAAAAATTAGACCCCTTATACCTTTGCAAGATGCTGAAAAATTAGTTCATGCTTTTGTTTTTAGTCGACTAGATTACTGCAATGCACTCCTCTCAGGACTACCCAAAAAAGGCATCAATCGATTGCAACTAGTTCAGAATGCAGCTGCCAGAATCTTAACTAGGAAAAGAAAGTTCGAGCACATCTCTCCAGTTCTGATGTCACTACATTGGTTACCCGTGTCATTTAGAACTGATTTTAAAATAATGCTTATGGTTTACAAAGCCTTAAATAATCTTGCTCCATCCTATATCTCGGAATGCCTCTCACCTTACACTCCAAATCATAACTTTAACTCTTCAAATGCATGTCTGCTTATAATTCCAAGAGCTAAACTTAAAAGAAGTGGTGAGGCAGCCTTCTGTTGTTATGCACCTAAAATCTGGAATAGTTTACAGATAGAAATTCGCCAGGCTAATACGGTGGAGCAACTGCTAAAAACCTTTAATTTAACATGGCTTTCTCATATGTTCATTTTAGTGTAACCCTGATATTCTGTGTATGCTGTGATGGGGCTGAACACGAGTTCAAGAAGAGCCGGATCAATTCAAAAAGGTTTGGGACTCCAGCCGGGTAGTCCCTTTTAATTCCTTCCAATTTTACAAACATAAACAGGTGCTGTCCAATAATAGGGAACATAGGGCAAGCAAAACAAACTCAAAATTACAATAGTGCCAGGTAAGCAAGCGTAATAACAGAATGGGTTCTCAGAGCTTTCAACCTCCAGCACTGGTCTCATCAAAAGACAACTTAATGGAGGCACCTGGTCTTTTTATAAAGGGAAGATGGGAAAGGTGGAGCTAGTTTCCTTCACTGGGAGGTTTCTGGGAGCTGTGGGGAAAAAGGGAACAAGTTTAGCGACAGCGCCCCTCTCACCCTGGAGGGTTACCATTTACCTCGAATGAGCCTTCAAGGAGATCCTCAGACGCACATGCGTGACAATGCATTTAATTATCTTTTTTTTCATGGCTTCAAAATCCATACTAACCCCTACTTTCTCTGATCTTTTTTTCGTGTTCCTGATCAAAGCAACGTGCAGTCCATACATTGATGGTTTTAAGGTCACAGGTCCACATGACCATCATCGTCTAATTGTGAAGCCTGAAAACCATAAGGACTGATTTAGATTATTTATTTTGGGTAAAATGCCTAGTTGGGGCTGGGTGGTCTCATGGCCTTAGACCCCCTGCAGTTTTCTTTTTCTTCAGCCCTCTGGAGTTTTTTTTTGTTTTTTCTGTCCTCCCTGGACATTGGACCTTACTTTATTCTTTGTTAATTAGTATTGCCTAATTTTTATATTTTTTCTTTTTTCTTTCTTCATCTTGTAAAGCACTTTGAGCTACATCATTTGTATGAAAACTTGCTATATAAATATATGTTGTTGCTGCTGTTATTTGAAATTGGAAAAAAAAATTCTTACTTAGAAGATCTGTTTAAAACTTTTTAATACCTGGCAGGATCTAATCAATAACATTTTAGAATAAGCATTTATATTGGGGAGAAGGACTTCTTTCCCTCTTTACTACTCTCAAAGTTTTACTCTGGCTGTTGGACTTCCTCTCTTTGTCATGGGTGGGGGTTGAATTGATTTTAGTTTTGTCAAGTTTGACTTAATTGTATGGAACGTTAAATGCTTTAAATAAATTCAATAAGAGAACAAAAATTACCTGTAAATATGTAATATCAAGTATACATCCTAGTATTTTAACAATACACAGCACCAAGAGGATAGCTCTTAGTAATCTAAATCAGCTTAGAAGTCAGTCATCATCGTCTGTAAATACACACTTTCTTTATTCAATTGAATAAAATTCCTTTATTTACATTGTATGGTACAATGAGGTCCATTATGCATATCCTTCATAAACTTATTTTCCTATAAAATCATATAATAACAATAATAATACAATAAAAACAATGAAACATATATAATTTGAAAGCATAAGTACAATATACATGTACAGTTAGGTCCATAAATATTTGGACAGAGACAACTTTTTTCTAATTTTGGTTCTGTACATTACCACAATAAATTTTAAATGAAACAACTCAGATGCAGTTGAAGTGCAGACTTTCAGCTTTAATTCAGTAGGGTGAACAAAACGATTGCATAAAAATGTGAGGCAACTAAAGCATTTATTTAACACAATCCCTTCATTTCAGGGGCTCAAAAGTAATTGGACAATTGACTCAAAGGCTATTTCACGGGCAGGTGTGGGCAAGTCCGTCATTATCAATTAAGCAGATAAAAGGCCTGGAGTTGATTTGAGGTGTGGTGCTTGCTTGTAAACAGACATCATGCGGTCAAAGGAGCTCTCCATGCAGATGAAAGAAGCCATCCTTAAGCTGTGAAAACAGAAAAAACCCATCCGAGAAATTACTATAATATTACGAGTGGCAAAATCCACAATTTGGTACATCCTGAGAAAGAAAGCAAGCACTGGTGAACTCAGCAACGCAAAAAGACCTGGACGTCCACGGAAGACAACAGTGGTGGATGATCGCAGAGTCATTTCCATGGTGAAGAGAAACCTCTTCACAACAGCCAACCAAGTGAACAACAGGGGGTAGGTGTATCGATATCCAAGTCTACCATAAAGAGAAGACTGCATGAAAGTAAATACAGAAGGTGTATTGCAAGGTGCAAGCCACTCATAAGCCTCAAGAATAGAAAAGCTAGATTGGACTTTGCTAAAGAACATCTAAAAAAAGCCAGCACAGTTCTGGAAAAACATTCTCTGGACAGATGAAACCAAGGTCAACCTCTACCAGAATGATGGCAAGAAAAAAAGTATGGAGAAGGCGTGGAACAGCTCATTATCCAAAGCATACCACATCATCTGTAAAACACGGTGGAGGCAGTGTGATGGCTTGGGCGTGCATGGCTGCCAGTGGCACTGGGACACTAGTGTTTATTGATGATGTGACACAGGACAGAAGCAGCCGAATGAATTCTGAGGTGTTCAGAGACATACTGTCTGCTCAAATCCAGCTAAATGCAGTCAAATTGATTGGGCGGCGTTTCATGATACATGGACAATGACCCAAAACATACAGCCAAAGCAACCCAGGAGTTTATTAAAGCACAGAAGTGGAAAATTCTTGAATGGCCAAGTCAGTCACCTGATCTTAACCCAATTGAGCATGCATTTCACTTGTTGAAGACTAAACTTTGGACAGAAAGGCCCACAAACAAACAGCAACTGAAAGCCGCTGCAGTAAAGGCCTGGCAGAGCATTAAAAAGGAGGAAACCCAGCATCTGGTGATGTCCATGAGTTCAAGACTTCAGGCTGTCATTGCCAGCAAAAGGTTTTCAACCAAGTATTAGAAATGAACATTTTATTTCCAGTTATTTAATTTGTGCAATTACTTTTGAGCCCCTGAAATGAAGGGATTGTGTTAAAAAATGCTTTAGTTGCCTCACATTTTTATGCAATCGTTTTGTTCACCAAACTGAATTAAACCTGAATGTGTGCACTTCACCTGCATCTGAGTTGTTTCATTTAAAATTCATTGTGGTAATGTACAGAACCAAAATTAGAAAAAAGTTGTCTCTGTCCAAATATTTATGGACCTAACTGTACATATAGTGCAGATAATGCAAATGGTTCATAAAAAGGCTCAGGTTGTGCAATATTACAGTTGTAGTGCAAGAGTACAGTGAGGTAATTGTAATTATAAGTACAAACAGTTCTAGCAAGTGCACTTGATGGACTGATTGAGTGCGTTTATTGCTCTTGGGATAAAACTGTTTCTGAGCCTTGAAGTCTGTGCAGGAAAAAGCTCTGTAGTGTTTTCCAGATGGGAGAAGTTCAAACAGACTGTGCGCATGGCTGAGTGGAATTCATAAAGATTCTGGTGGCTTTCCTGAGGCAGCATGTGCTGTAAATGTCCTCCAGGGCTTTCTGATCAGCTGCTGTACAGCTGTGACTCCACACACAGATATAATGGGTTAAAATACTCTGAGTGGTGCACTGAGAGTAACAACGCTAAAGCATGGTATTTGGAACACTGTAGTTTGGCCATTACATGCACCATTATGTTGTTACAGAATGATTACAATCAAGGGCCTTAAATTTGTAAATGATATGCAATTAATTTCAATATATTTGTTAAATCCTGCATCATTGATGTGAATCTGAAAAAAGGGAGGCCACACAGAAACAGTAGCATTGCTTTGATCCTGGGTACTGGCAGTTTGCAAAACCAAACAGAAACTTGTGTACACAATGTGAGAGGCTGCCATGAAAATATGCGTGGGTTTATAGCAAACTTAGTTTTTCTACATCTCAAAGTGTATGTGAAAAAGGACCATACGCAACATTTTTGTGCATACACACCATTTATACATTTTGTTTATCTTTTTGCTTTATTTTTGTATTTGTTGTTTACCTTTTGTTTATTCCTTGAATTGCAAATATATATATGCAATTTTCTGAGTTTTGAACTACTGTTTTCTGTAATTTATTTATTATGTTGGTATATATTCCTACTTGGAGAGATGCATAAGGGTCATTAATTCAATCTATCCACCTGTCCTCAAAAGTACTTCTGTCAATCACAGAGTCATATATGTCCAGAGACTATCTTGACATTCTACGGAACAATGATGATATTACCCAACTTTAGCTATTCTATGTGCAGTATATGTATTTTTTATCAATTGTTTATTAAAAAGGTAAAGCTGCCAAATACAAAGAGTAAATTTGTTATGCTATATATATGAAAAAATGGATGTACACATTGTCAGTGCCACATGGGTTGGACAGGCATCCCGACCAGAAAAGGGGATGGTTCCTTAACCAGACTGGATGCTCTGAGTAGGTAGATGGGCATCCTGGCCAGGACAAAGAAAGGAGCCAGGCCCAGAAGAGATGGACAGAAGGGATGGATGGACAACACACCGGAAGATGTCGCTGGGGCTGGATTTCCCCAGGACACTAGATGACAACAGCCCTATAGCTTATTTAATAAAAACATGATAGATAGATAGATAGATAGATAGATAGATAGATAGATAGATAGATAGATAGATAGATAGATAGATAGATAGATAGATAGATAGATATACACACACACACTATAATCTGAACACCAGATTGACACAAAATCTCACAGTCACAGTGAGGCATTATGAATGTGTATTGCTGTTGGTAACCCAGCCACAGGGGATGCACAAACCAGTGTGTTTCTGCGTGCCGGTCCCAAGCCCGGATAAATGAGGAGGGTTACGTCAGGAAGGTCATCCGGTGTAAAATTTTGCCAAATCAAAATGAGGACAACAATACAAATTTCCATACTGGATCAGTCGAGCCCCGGGTTAACAACGACCGCCACCAGCACTGTTGGCCAACAGGGTGCTTGCGGAAATTGGGCTACTATTGGCTGAAGAAGAAGAAGGAGAAGAAGAGGAGGGAGACGAGTCCGGAGGCAGGAGGAGAGGAGGAAGGTAAAGAGAGTGGAACTGAGGGTAGAAACTAAATGGAAATGGAGCGGATTTCAATGGACATGTTGGTGAAGGGAACAGAGGAGACGAGGAGGTGATGGGTAGGTATGGTGTCAAAGAGAGGAATGAAGAAGGTCAGAGGATAGTGGATTTAGCCAAAAGGATGGACATGGCTGTATTGATTACGCATTTTAAGAAGAGGGAGGAACATAGGGTTACGTACAAGAGTGGAGGAAGATGCACAAAGGTACTGAAGATTACATCCTATGCAGAAGAGTCAATCTGAAGGAGATTGAAGACTGCAAAGTGGTGTCAGGGGAAAATGTAGTTAAGCAGCATTGGATGGTGGTCTGTAGGATGACGTTGGACATCAAGAAGAGGAAGAGAGTGAGGGCAGAGCCAAGGATCAAATGGTGGAAGTTGAAAAAGGGAGACTGCAAGGTTGAGTTTAGGGAGAAGGTGAGACAGACACTGGGTGGTAGTGAAGAGTTACCAGACAGTTGGTAAACTACAGCAGATGTAGTAAGGGTAACAGCAAGAAGGGTGCTTGGCGTGACATCTGGGCAGAGGAAGGAGGGAAAGGAAACCTGGTGGTGGAATGGGGAAGTACAGGAGAGTATACAGAGGAAGAGGATGGCAAAGAAAAAGTGGGATAGTCAGAGAGATGCAGAAAGTAGACAAGAGTACAAGGAGATAAGGCACAAGATGAAGAGAGAGGTGGCGAAGGCTAAAGAAAAGGCATATGATGAGTTGTATGAGAGGCTGGACACTAAGGAGGGTGAAAAGGACCTGTACCAATTGGCTAGACAGAGGGATCGAGCTGGGAAAGATGTGCAGCAGGTTAGGGTAATAAAGGATAAAGATGGAAATGTACTCACAAGCGAGGAGAATGTGTTGAGCAGATGGAAAGAATACTTTGAGAGGTTGATGAATAAAGAGAACAAGACAAATAAGAGGTTGGATGATGCGGAGATAGTGAATCAGGAAGTGCAACGGATTAGAAAGGAGGAAGTAAGGACAGCTATGAAGAGGATGACGAATGGAAAAGCCGCTGGTCCAGATGACATACCTGTGGAAGCATGGGGGTGTTTAGGAGAGATGACAGTGGAGATTTTAACCAGATTGTTTAATGGAATCTTGGAAAGTGAGAGGATGCCTGAGGAGTGGAGAAGAAGTGTACTAGTGCCGATATTTAAGAATAAGGGGGATGTGCAGAACTGTAGCAACTACAGGGGAATAAAATTGATGAGCCACAGCATGAAGTTATGGGAAAAAGTAGTGGAAGCTAGGTTAAGAAGTGAGGTGATGATTAGTGAGCAGCAGTATGGTTTCATGCCAAGAAAGAGCACCACAGATGCAATGTTTGCTCTGAGGGTGTTGATGGAGAAGTATAGAGAAGGGCTGAAGGAGTTCCATTGTGTCTTTGTGGACCTGGATAAAGCATATAACGGTGCCTCAAGAGGAGTTGTGGTATTGTATGAGGATGTCAGGAGTGACAGAGAAGTACGTAAGAGTTGTACAGGATATGTATGAGGGAAGTGTGACCGTGGTGAGGTCTGCGGTAGGAGTGACGGATGCATTCAAGGTGGAGGTGGGATTACATCAGGGATCGGCTCTGAGCCCTTTCTTATTTGCAATGGTGATGGACAGGTTGACAGACAAGATTAGACAGGAGTCCCCATAGACTATGATGTTTGCTGATGACATTGTGATCTGTAGCAATAGCAGGGAGCAGGTTGAGGAGACCCTGGAGAGGTGGGAGATATGCTCTAGAGAGGAGAGGAATGAAGGTCAGTAGGAACATGACAGAATACATGTGTGTAAATGAGAGGGAGGTCAGTGGAATGGTGAGGATGCAAGGATTAGAGTTGGCGAGGTGGATGACTTTAAATACTTGGGATCAACAGTACAGAGTAATGGGGATTGTGGAAGAGAGGTGAAAAAGAGAGTGCAGGCAGGGTGGAATGGGTGGAGAAGAGTGTCAGGAGTGATTTGTGACAGACGGATATCAGCAAGAGTGAAAGGAAAGGTCTACAGGACGGTAGTGAGACCCGGCTATGTTATATGGGTTGGAGACGGTGGCACTGAACAGAAAGCAGGAGACAGAGCTGGAGGTAGCAGAGTTAAAGATGTTAAGATTTGCATTGGGTGTGACGAGGATGGATAGGATTAGAAATTAGTACATTAAAGGGTCAGCTCAAGTTGGGTAGTTGGTAGACAAAGTCAGACAGGCGAGATTGCGTTGGTTTGGACATGTGCAGAGGAGAGATGCTGAGTATATTGAGAGAAGGATGCTAAGGATAGAGCTGCCAGGCAAGAGAAAAAGAGGAAGGCCTAAGAGAAGGTTTATGGATGTGGTGAGAGAGGACATGCAGGTGATGGGTATAACAGAACAAGATGCAGAGGACAGAAAGATATGGAAGAAGATGATCCTCTGTGGCAACCCCTAACAGGAGCAGCCGAAAGAAGAAAAAGATTGCTGTTGGTATAAAGGAGCCCCAGTAAGTAAGTCTAAGCAATAAAAAGAAGACCCAAGTGTCTTTTGCGGCATGTGGGGTTTGATGCACTCTTACATTTTTAACATTTTACTCAAACCTATTGAGGACAATTAATAAGTAACTTAAAAGGTCCACTTCTTCTCAGTCTAAAGTCATAAGTAAATGGCAATGTGAAAATGAGAGCTAAAGTAATTGAAGAAAATTAAGTTTTTACCTACAGGTCCTCAAAGCTGTGGAAACATCTGTTCCCTTGTATAGGAGATACTGCTTTAGTCTCCTTTAAATCCAAGCTGTAGACTCATTAGTCTAGCACACACTGTTTAGATGTGCCGATTAGCTGTGCAAATTGCATCTCTGTTTATTAATCATGTTAGTCAAGTATTACAGTAATTAAGAAATATTTCTAATCCTAATTATTTCTGTTTCTCTCCCTAGTATAACTAGTATAATTCTACCATCATATTAGAGTATCCAGCATAAACGTATACAACAGAAGTAGAGGGACTGGCTACAGAACAGTGACTTTGGCTTATGACTGTTATGACTGATCGTTGACACAAACAGTTTTTTTTCTTCAGAGATGTTGCAGACAGACTGGAGGTTTTTGTTTTCCTCAATTCCATTACTCAACATAATCCTTTTGAGATACATTTTATTAATCAGTTTGGAACTGCTTTGTTTTACTGTGTGTTTAAAGTAATTTGTATCTTTAAGTGTGTGAATTGTACAATTAATTTGTTAATTTGTAATTGTATTTTTCCTCTGAACTTACTATAGCATGCTCTCAGTGAACAGTGTTTTGCTAACTTAAACTGAATTGAACTAAAAAATGACAAATAATAGAAGGAAGTGCAATTTGATACACCCAAATGAATTAGCCAGCTCAAGAGAAAATGAAGCTAAGCCTGAGTTTAGTCAGGCCCTGTGGGACATTGGGAGTACCCATGAGGGAACTGTCTGTTACTATACAGTATAGCTGTTTCTCTGTAAAGGTTTCTGGATTATGTATAAAAGGAAAAAATGAAGTGGCTTCAGCAATATTTATTTCTTACACTGTTGAATGTATATTAGTGGTCCAACCAGATAATAGCCAAATGACTATTACATACCCCCAATAAGATCATGAGCCATTTTAAGCCCTTTCTAGGCAACCATTTCTATAAAGAAAGAAGGATCTGGGGATCATATTATCTAAATTTTACTTGGGAATTATGCTGATCAAACCATAAGATTACTATTTTTATGTTTTGTCATTTTTTTTGCTTTATGTTTTTTCAGATTTTTCCAGTCATATCAAAATTTTAGAGTATTTTCCTATTATTTTATTAAGAACCTTTAAAGGTACATAGTACTTAAACTGTGTATGTGTGTGGTCAATGATAATATAAATTACTTACCTGCAATAGATTGTCGTACATGGCTGGGGGTCAGACCCGGCTGGGACGCCTGGAAGGACCAAGAAGGGGCACATTTGTCCTCCGGGCCACGAGGGGGCAACCGCCCTGGATTAGAAGAGGCCCACGGAAGGGAAGCAGGAAGGCTCAGGACCACTGGGGCCTCTGTTCACCGCCAGGGGGCGTCCCGAGCCTCATGGAGTCCAGAACTTATGTACTTCCGCCACACAGATGGAGGACGATCCTTCCAGGGTCACCCGGAGGGCTTCCGGGTGATCTCCTGATGCTTCCGCCACACCAGGACGTGACGTCAGGTAGAGCACCTGGAGCTCATCCGGGTGAGGATAAATACGGCCGCCTCCCTCCTGTCATTGAGCTGGAGTTGGGAGCAGGAGCAGGACGAAGCTCCTGGAGAGAGAGGACAGGTGGCCCAGGGACGAGGAGAGAGAAAGACCAGGAGAGAGGTGACTGGGGCTGAAGGCACTGTGAGTGGTGCAGGACTGTGAATTGAGTAGTGTTGTTGTGTGGAGAAGAGAAATAAAGAAGTCTTTTGGATAAAGATGTGGACTCAGACTGGTGGTGTCCGGGCAACTATCACAATGGCGCCCAACGTGGGGCTGCCTGCCTGTTCCAAGGCGGGGAACCCCTATTATAAATATTTTGTGAGCTGCCCGGCACCTCAGTCAACCACACACATGCGCCGCATGGAATTGTCCCGCATACGCAATGCGGACGGCTCGCGGGTCGCCCAGGGGCCGCGAGAGATTCGACACCGCACCGTCTCCCGCCTGAGGGGGATTACAGTTGACAGAAAAGACCCGAGCGCTGTGGACTTACCAGCGGGCGCTGCTCCAGTGTGGGTCGGGGTCGACACAGCCATGGGTACGGCCGGCAGGCTTCGTGGTAATCCGAAAGACAGGATCCAGGAGGTAAGTCCCAGGCCCTGTGCCAGTCGACTCGCGAGGGTCGGCTGGGCTGCGGCCGGTGTTTGCTTTTCAGCTAGGGGCTGCCTGGGTCTGCGTCGCCGGTCAGGCTGTGTCGATCTGCACAGCGAGAGTGGGACAGCGACGCTGGAGGTGAAGGAGGATCCACAGCGTATCCAGAGGCCGCGACAGAGGAGCGGTAGCGTCCCTTGTCAACCCCTCGGGAGGAAAGAGCTGTTGGCGGCGGACAGGAAGTCCATACCTGTGACAGGCAAGAGATTGGACGGCGTGTCTTACGTACCCGCCGATAATTGGATGGAGGCAGGACGAAGGAACGTCCATCTCGAGCAAGGGGAGGACCGGAGAGAACCCGGAAGAGAGCTCCAGGGAGCGCAGCCGGCGATCACGACCGATGAACTGGTAAGTCCTTCGCCGGCTAACGTTCCCTTTGTGCCTGTGACTCGGCGTGAGCCGGAGGACTCCCTTTGGACCGTCGAGTCCATGTTACAGGTAATACACGACCTTCGAGACCGTTTGGTCGAGCTGAAGAGGACGGCGGGTGCGTCACATCAGGGGGCAGAAGAACGCGGTGCTGGACTCTCTGGCCGGAGGTTCGTGGCGACGCAGGTAAGTGGGACTTGCGTCGTAAATAAAAAAGGAAAAGCGGCCGAATGTTCCGTGGTATCGTGCAGTTCTGGTGGACGAGTAGCCGCGATTCCAACAGGTGAGTTAGAAAGAAGGGCTGATTGCGTGGGAGGGGTGGTGCCTAGGCTGAGTGCCGTGGGTCCTAGTGCACCACCGCCGGTGCCAGCATCAGCTGAGTGTCGATCCACACGGGTGCAGACGGCGAGGGGTCTCTTCCTTTCCAGTAGGGAGACTCAAGCCGTCAGGGCACCCCAGAGAAAAGGGGAGGGCCCGAGGAATAAAGCCGGGTCGTCCCACAAAGTAAGACGTGAGCCCGTGAGCTCATGTACGGAGATGGGCAGGACTCTGCAGGTGCAGGGGGAAGCCCCAAAGCCAGCGGGGACCTCTGGTGTGCGAGTGGTCCCAACCAAAGGAGCTTGGAACCCACGGAGGTGGTGCAAAAAAAGGCAAGCAACGGGGTGCCGGTCGACGGGGAGAGCGCTGCCAGTGCGCAGCACAGTGGGACGCCAGGGAAAGGTGTCCAGGCAGAGGCTCTGCCCCCTTGTTTCTGTGTGTTATAGGACCGGCCCTGGACGAGCCGGAGGACCCACTTCGTTGGGAACCTGCCCTCGTGGGACGGGCCGCTCCGCTGACAAGTCTTCGCTGTTGATGGGGCAGTGTCGTACATGGCTGGGGGTCAGACCCGGCTGGGACCCCTGGAAGGACCAAGACGGGGCACATTTGTCCTCCGGGCCACGAGGGGGCAACCGCCCTGGAGTAGAAGAGGCCCACGGAAGGGGAGCAGGAAGGCTCAGGACCGTTGGGGCCTCTGTTCACCGCCAGGGAGCGCCCCGAGCCTCATGGAGTCCAGGACTTATGTACTTCCGCCACACAGATGGAGGACGATCCTTCCAGGGTCACCCGGAGGGCTTCTGGGTGATCTCCTGACGCTTTCGCCACACCAGGACGTGACGTCAGGTAGAGCATCTGGAGCTCATCCGGGTGAGGATAAATGGGGCCGCCTCCCTCCTGTCATTGAGCTGGAGTCAGGAGCAGGAGCAGGGCGAAGCTCCTGGAGAGAGAGGACAGGTGACCCAGGGACGAGGAGAGAGAAAGCCCAGGAGAGAGGTGACTGGGGCTGAAGGCACTGTGAGTGGTGCGGGACTGTGAATTGAGTAGTGTTGTTGTGTGGAGAAGAGAAATATAGAAGTCTTTTGGATAAAGATGTGGTCTCAGACTGGTGGTGTCCAGGCAACTATCACAAGATATATTACATTACAGCATATTTCAATGTCTTCCATTTCATTCTGAGCAGCTTAAGTGTAAAACAGATCATCACTTATTTCTCTACTGCAAGATTTTAATTACAGAAAAAAACTGAGTAACTGATTCTTTTTTTAATATTGCCTAAACTGACTGTTAAACATACATATATTATTTTTCTTTACTGTTGCCTCCTGTCTTGGGTGTTCACAACCATTCAGATGGGAAATGGTTTATTCATTAGTAGTTGGATGGGTGGACCTCACTGATTCACAGTTTTTAGGAATTTTTAGCTGTCATTCACTAGTATTTATTAGCCTCTAGAAAATTGCCAAGTTTAAGGTTTTCCTGATTCAAAACAGTGCCTACCATTTACTTGTATTTTAGGTGGCTATTTTCTCCTCCATTCTAAGGAAACAAGTGGAACATGAATTGGTGGTGTTATATTCATAGTCTTCCCTGTAATCTTTTTTCTCCCAAGACCTGTAAAACACTCCACAAGCTTGTGTTACTGACAATTTATTTATATGTGTGTTTCTTATTGAAGATGGGCTTCAGTTAGTCTGTCAAAAGCAGGGTTAATCATCTATTTATGTAATGAAAAAAAGTATTTCAGGAAAAAATGTAAATAAGCAGGTGCAACTTAATGCTGAACTAATCTGTGTTCAGACAGGTCAGTTCCCTACAAATGCTGCACTTGTGTAGGGCAGACTGGCATTACCCATTTTGTTTTGCCTGGAATACTAGACATGTCTAATATCAGCCATTCTTTGGAATGCAACCACTACACCTTATTTGATAATAATAATAATAATAATAATAATAATAATAATAATAATAATAATTGATACAATTATTATACCTCTGGCACTGCCACGAGCAGCTACCTGCAACAGCAGCTCTGTGTTTATTGGTCTTTGTTATTGTTTAATATTGCTTACTACCTTTTAATGGAAATAGGTATACCCAAAAATGTGAGGAATGATTCATACTAACTTACACGTGACAGCAGCTGCTGGATCTGCACCCTTTGCCTACTAGAGCATCAGATCTAATTGCTGATCAATATGGTGTCCCGCAGGGCTCAGTACTGGGACCTTTACTGTTTTCACTGTACATGCTTCCACTGGGATCTCTCATTAGGAAACATAATGTTAATTTTCACTCATATGCAGATGACACCCAGTTATACCTTTCATTTAAATCAAATGAAGTTTCTCCAGTGTTGTCTTTAATTAGTTGTGTTAGCGAAGTAAAGGAGTGGATGAATGAGAACTACTTGTCTTTAAATACAGATAAAACAGAGATGTTAATTGTTGGAGGGAATGATGCTGATCACAATATTTTGTCATCATTTAACTCAGTTGGAATCCCAATTAATTTTACTGAATCAGCCCGCAATCTAGGAGTTATCTTTGACTCTGGCATGTCATTTAAAGCGCATATTACAAAGTTGTCCAAAACATGTTCTTCCATCTTAAAAATGTTAGGAAATTAAGGCGCTTTTTAAATAAACAGGATTCTGAGAAACTAATTCATGCATTTATCTCTAGTAGGATTGACTACTGCAATGCGGTGTTCACTGGATGTTCAAACTGTTCTTTATACAGGCTCCAGTCAATCCAAAATGCGGCTGCAAGAATTATTACAAGAACAAGAAAGTACGAACAAATAACTCCAGTTCTTAAATCCTTACACTGGCTCCCGGTTAAGTTTAGGGCAGATTTCAAAATCCTTCTTTTAACATATAAAGCATTAAATGGTCGAGGTCCGGCTTACTTGTCTGAACTTATCATGACTTACAAACCTGAGCGCACATTAAGATCTCAAGATGCCGGTCTGCTTATGATTCCAAGGATTAATAAAATAACAGTGGGAGGTCGAGCTTTTAGTTACAGGGCCCCTAAACTGTGGAATGGTCTGCCTGCTACTATAAGAGATGCCCCTTCGGTCTCAGCTTTTAAATCCCGGCTAAAGACTCACTACTTCAGTTTAGCATATCCTGATTAGAGCTGCTGATTAACTGTACAGACTGCATCTCTGTTGTTAGTCATTAGCACTTAAACATAAGTAACATGACAGTTATAATTGTATACTAACCCTCACTTATTCTGTTTTTCTTCTCGGTACTCAAATGTGGCACTTGGTGCCACGGCCCACCTGCCAAGTTGTTTTGCCTGCCTAAGGAAAAGTCATCCCAGATGGAGGATCGCAGGAAACGTGGGCAAGAGGGGTCCTTTCATCGGATTGGCTGGCCCAGCACTGTTTCATCCGTGGAATGGCCAAATGGGGGAGGCAGCTTGAAGGATGAGGTCTCCAGGACTCTACACAAATCCAAATCTTATTATGGGATATATCATCTACTGTTAAATTCTACTCTGTACTTCTAAAATTTATATTTTTTATTTCATACTATATTGAGGAATTTTTCTGTTCTGTGTACTGCATTGTATTGTATTGACCCCCTTCTTTTGACACCCACTGCACGCCCAACCTACCTGGAAAGGGGTCTCTCTTTGAACTGCCTTTCCCAAGGTTTCTTCCATTTTTTTCCCTACAAGGTTTTTTTGGGAGTTTTTCCTTGTCTTCTTAGAGAGTCAAGGCTGGGGGGCTGTCAAGAGGCAGGGCCTGTTAAGCCCATTGCAGCACTTCCTGTGTGAGTTTGGGCTATACAAAAATAAACTGTATTGTATTGTATAATCTAACTTAATCTAAATGATCAACCACAAGTCAAGTGACATCCCAGAAATATCTCTTCGAGGCTCTATATAAATACCCAAACTCAAACAAAGAGCCTTAACTTTCACTGGAAAACTTTTTGGACAAAACTCCACTCTAGTAGTCAACCAAAAAGGATGGGTTTATGCGCACCCAAGAAACCAAAGGCAAGAAGACTACTCCTTAATAATAATAATAATACATTTTATTTATATAGTGCCTTTCCTACGCTCCTTTAAAAATCAAGCTCACTGTTCTCAACCAAGCCATATCTTTTGCTCTCTAGAATTAAGTTGTAACAAAAGTTGTAGCAACCCCTTTAACTAAAAATGGCAATCTTGTGCAGGACTGGAAGAGTGCAAGACTTGTCTGTATTGGAGTTGGGCAAGGAAGTGCATGTGCAAGAGAGACATTGTACATAAAAGCTATGCATTTGTCTTGTGAACGACGGGAGATTACCAGCTGCCCAACATGTGTAACTTTGCTAGTAACCAAGGGAATTGAACATAAAAACCTCAAAGACAAAACTGCAGTGCAACCTGCAACCAGAAGGTTTGACATAGGCAAAGAATAAGAAGAACTCCTGAACAAAGAAAGGAAATAGCATTTAAAAATCTTTTTTCACTTGAGCCAGATAAAGCTGACTAGGAGACAAACAATGTATAACTTACATCACACCATTCAGAGTATCATTAATTGTAACTTAGTAGTTTGGATAAAGAAAGCTGCCTTGGACAGTCCAGACAGAATACCAATACATCACTGGGCACACACACATATATCACATTCACGTTCTCATATGGGGACTATTTAAAATTACCAATAAACCTAATTTGCTCATATTTTGAATGTGTAAGCAAATCCTGAATACTGAGGGAATGTGCAGACGGCATACAGATGATGACTGGACTGGAGTTTATATCAAGGACTCTGGAAAATTCACAGAAGTTGATTAAAATTTGATTATTAATACTGTAGTAAAATGGTTCATTAAAATATATACAAACGAAAACTGTAATGAAAAATTTTCACTAGTTGCACTGTAATAGCTTCCCTATAACATGGCATCTTAAAGCTGAAAATATAGTGTCTGCTTTTGTTTTTGAGGTTCATTCATTTATTGTTCTGGTAAGAGGCCATCCAGCCTGAGTCATTCTTAAATTACTATTTACTGTCTATTTTTACTCCCTGCCTTCTTGAGGTAGATTGTATAATATATCAGGCATTTTTAACTATTTACAGTGCTTCTTTTGTTTTAAAAGACTGGCATACCCTGCAGTTTAAAAAGACACTTAAAGGTAAATAGCTATTAGCTCACATTGTGTTGGACTATAGAATTTATTGTTTTGCTATTTGTACAAATTGGTAGTATTTTTTTAAAATCCTTTAATCACCATATAAAATTTCTTGTATTAGGAATTTGCCATTTTTCACATGTTCCAATTTACTCTCCAGCTAGTTTTGGTTTCAGAGTGCAAGGGTCAGCTATATGTACAGCACCCCTGGAGCAACTGCAGGTTAAGGTGCTTGCTAAAGGACCCAACGGAACAGCATTCCTTCTGTCACTTCTGGGATATGAACCTTCAACCTTCAAGTTACAAGCCCAGATCCTTTCAATTCAAAAAACCAGCCACCACTTTCAATTTCAACTTTCAATTTCTGCAATATGTGAATTTTTGTGGAGCATTTCATGAAAGTTAAGCATAAGGGAAATGCCATAAATAAATAACAGACCACACCAAACTAATTAACATAATCTGCACATATTTGGGAAGCAATCTTTCTGAGATTCATACTCAGTAGAGCAATGAGGATGCAACTATAAGTACATTGCTGTATAGGCATGAAATACACTAATTATTGCAATACAATATCTTTAATCATATTGCTAATCTTTCAGTAAGGAATTGCTTTAAACAGTGATCTGTGTATGCTGTATTTGATTACCCAAAAACGTATATGCAGAAACAAAAACAATGTATTTAACATGAGTGAAATAAATGAACAATCCATTGGGTCTGATGTAGAAGTAATCCAACACAGTACAATAAATAATCAATAGTCAAAAAGATAACAAGCAAAATTAATGTTTATCAAAAATATACAAAAATATGGCAAGGATTAGAATCTTTGGCACTTTAATCCATATAGCCCAAAAAAGAAGATAAAAATAAAAAATAAGGAAAAAATATTCAGACTCTATATACCCATTGGCTACATGACTCAATAGCATAAGACCTCTTTGAACATAGAGTCAAATATGTTCACATAGGGTAAACCTTTTTTTGAAAAGCCAATTATGAAAACTCAAAAAAAAAAATGAAAACTCAATATCGTAAGTAAATTCTGAAAAGCCCCTATTCTGCTCTACCCAAACCATTAAAGCCTAAGACACTATTTATATATGATTTTAGTTATTCCTCAGCTAATTAAATAGAAAGAACTATACCATGCAAGGGCTCACTGAAGTTTACTGGCAACCAAAAAAGTCCTTCTAAACTCTTTTAATCACATTCCTCATAGCAATATCTCTTATAAAAAAATAACAGATAATAAACATTAACTATATACATGTAGTTGCCATGGATAGTTCTGCATGCTACCACTGTTGTTCCTCACCCGTGCACATCATGATATATCAAATGACTGCATGCTTGGGAGCATGCAAGAAGTGGCTCCCACATGAAGAAAGACGACACATGGTGAAGAAAGAAGATGGCAAAGAGCTCTATTATGTAAGATAGTGGTTACCTATAACGAAACTGTCTGTCATCCTCACACTACACTACCCATTTGGTTTGGGACTCATCCTGTTACATAGTATTTGAAAGTGTATACAGTTTCAGGGCTTTGAGTTGTACTGAATTGTACTATATATGTGTTTACAGGGCAGAAATGTACTACGCTGGGCAATACAGTACCTTTCAGTAATGTAGCTTGTCTTTCAGTAAGGAATATTGCTCTAATGAAACAAAAATAAGACAAGGCTATACATGAGAAGTTGTGAAACAAAAAAAATTTGTTTAGAACATGATGTAAAAATCTTAGTCAGGAAATGTTGTGTGAGGACCAATAGCCAGGAAAGCAATGTGTAATCATTGCTGAATTTTACGTCATACAAAAAGGCAAAAGCACTTCCTGAAACTAGACTTTTGGAGTAGAATCCATGATTTTCATAAACCAGGAAGTGTACGATGCTGATCTTCATATTATCGCAGTAATGACATCATTTGTCACACACTCCCAGCATAACTACCATCAACAAATACATTAGAAAAATAACATGGTATTGTGGGAAAATACTATGTATTCAATATCCATAACAAAAAGGATTGGAAATACAAAATAAATATGACAAGTGGTTCCCTTGGTCTTCAAATTACAGAAACAATTTAAAAAGAAAATTAGGAAACCAAGAAACAATTAAATATAAATTACAAGCCAGGTCAAGACACAATGAAGATGTGAAAGTAGTTTGGGCTCCCAATATGCCGAGATTACCAGGTGGCTCTTCTTTGTAATCTGATTGATCTCTTTAACCTGCATATGTTTTCTGGATGGAATTAGTGGGACATTAAGCTTCTTTAGAATTCCAAATGTATGCTGTTTTTGTGCATTTCATATACATCTTTTTGATCAATGGGATGTTGTAATTTAGAAGTCAACCCCACTAACCTCCATATTCAGGGCTTAAGCCCTTTGGTCAGTCCTAGCTTGGCACAACTTATATCCTTGAGCCTTCTAACAACCTAATGTTTCACCAGTAGCCCTTGGGCTAGGACAAGCTTATGTTTTGTCTGTTCCTACTATCAGTGATCAAAATGCATGTAGTCCTTAGTTTATATTGGTTCTGACCTGGTATTCTATGAGTTGAACAGGTTACAATAAATGTTTTTCTTCTGACTAGTGAAAGTTTTTTCTTAATATGTGCCTAATCACTACAAAGATGCAGGTCTCAAATGTATAATATGAAAATAAAGCACACCAAAAAATTGCTTAAATGCTCATTTTCATTTCATCAACCTTAACCTAAAACTGTTCTCACTAATGACCCATCAGCTTGGCATGCTGATAGTGCATTCCTACAGTGCTACTCCCAAAAAATGCACATAGCCTAAAACAGTTTGAGTGAACATAAAATTTTTTTATTTCTTGGTGCACACATTCTTATTAGCATATATTTTCACCTAAAACACACATGACAAAACTAAAACCTGATTTTTTACAGCTTAAAAAATATTGGAAAAATGAAGATTGTTTCTAAATATGGGGAATACTGAGAAATTAATTGTATTTATGTCTCTTAGGATTGCCTACTTATGTGTTATTCACCGACAGTTCAAATTGTTCTTTATGTAGCTCTCAGTGAGATGTCAAGCAAAATGGCACCTTTTATTGGCTAACTAAAAACCTTTCAAGGCAGCTCAAGCCCCTTCTTCTGGCAAGATGTAATACAGAAACTGGAGTTCCCTGTGTTTATATAGGCACCAGGACAGACACAACATTGGAAAACCTTTAAGTGAGACATCTTAAATGTAAAACATTAATAGACCTCTTCAGGCTAAGATTCATTAAGCAAGAGAGGAGAACAATGTATAGACAAGATCTTTGGATAAATGTCCAACAAAGTTGAAGTTTCTGATGAGTTTTTCAATACAATGTGGGTCTGTAAACAGGTTGTCTGTGTCAGTCCGAGAGATGCAAACAATCCTCATATGTTGCCATAAAACTCTTGTCTCTGTTTAAACCATGTTGTAATGTGTTAAATTTTAGCATGAGTTTAACTTCCCATTCATTTCTGTCTTGCTGTGTTCTGAAGTTGCCCATAAGCACTGGGACTTTAAAGTCCCTCTCACAGTGTCCATGGCTGTTGAAGTGGGCTGCTATAGGAACATCTCTGTTGCCATGCTTGATGTGGAACCTGTGTAAATTCATTCTTTGGTGGAGTGTTTGTCCAGTTTCTCCCACAGAGAGTGCAGTGTCAGGACATTTCATGCAGACAATTAGGTAGACAACATTAGATATTCTGAAGAAAAATATTCCTTTATGCGATGTTCTAGTTGGCAGTGTGGTATAACTACACGGTCTGTGTTATAAATGTGAACACATGTTTTACATCTTTTCTGTAGGTATTTAAACCTTTTATGTTACTTGAAGTTATTTTCCACAATACTGAAAAATTAATAAGAAAGCTACATATTTTGGCAGATGCTGGTTTAATTTTCAATGAAATGAAAAAAACTCTCCAAGAGAAAACCTCAGTGAAGAAGAAACAGTTTGCAAAAAAGAGAAACCCCCATTTATAAAGGTTTGCTATAGATGTAGTTAACTGAAAATAAATAAATAAACAGTTCCCAGACATATTTATCTATTTGACTTATGCCTTTATCCAAGCAACATCTGAGGTACAATTTGTTACATTACTTTTGTTTTGTTTCCTTTTTCAGCATAGGCAGGTGAAGTGACTTACTCAGGGTCACACAGCAGTGTCAGTACCAGGATTTGAACCAACAAGCTCCAGGTTTGAAGTCCAAAGCCTTAACCACTATGCCAAACTACCTGTCTTAATCATATAGTTTTCTGTTTTATGCACATTAATTCACATTTAGTACCTTTTTTTGAATTTTATATCAAACTTCTAAATACAATTTTTGTTTAAGGTGAAGGTGATGGCAATGGAGTAGAGACAGGAAAATACCATAAGACAATATTGGAAGAAGAGCCTCCTAAATTTTTAATGAAACCATCAGATGGTTATGATGATATAATAGAGAAAGCAAAAGAAATGTTTTGGAAAGATGACAAAAGAAATGAAGCTTAGTACACACTGTGCAATGCGGATGGATCAAGATGGCCCAAATCAGATTTTGAGAAGGAGTGAGAAGAAAACATTATATGTTGGTCGTAGAGATTTAGGTTCTTCTTTTAATAGTTTAAAATGTGTGTACTGAACATATTGCCATTTAACAGAAAAAGTAATATAAACATGAACACAGAAGTGTTACCTACAAACCAAAATGTGCAGGTGCAATTAACACTTTAAACATCTATGTTGGTCCATGGCTTCTATATACATAAACACATTTAAGTGTTGCTTTGACATTATAAGACTTATTGTAACACTGGTAATTTTGCTGTGTAAATAAATATTGGTTGATAATGAGTGGTGTATATTGCTGTGAATAAAATAACCACAGAGTTTTTTTATGATCAAGATTCTTGACAAATGAAACATACTGTCAAATAATATTCAGATGGAAGTTGAATATGGCCTTTTTTAATGTTTTTTGTTTTCTCCTCAGATGATGTGATATGTGTCGGACAGCTTTCTTTGGCATTTAGAAGTGTAGTACTAGGGTGTTGTACCGTGTTAGCCATTATGAATGTAGAGAAAAGCCAAGCAAAATGACACCTTTTATTGGCTAACTAGAAAGATTACAATATGCAAGCTTTCGAGGCAACTCAGGCCCCTTCTTCAGGCAAGATTGCCTGAAGAAGGGGCCTGAGTTGCCTCGAAAGCTTGCATATTGTAATCTTTCTAGTTAGCCAATAAAAGGTGTCATTTTGCTTGGCTTTTCTCTGCATTTAGAAGTGAAAATTTATACATATATTTTCTTAGACTTGTTCATTAGTGTGACATATTCTTAATACTTTACAGGCCGTTTGAAGAAAACTTCCACCAGTTGTAAGGTTAGTATTTAAAAAAGGTTATTGAATATTCTTTAAGAACATAAAAAACTGGCAAACACAAATAGTTCTTTTAGTCCATCAACATTGTTCGTTTAGGTAACAGCTAAGCTTTTGTAAGCATTTCCAGATACTTCTTTAACTATCGATTTCTGCTTCTACTACATGAGTTGGTGCATTCCAGATTACCAAGATAAATTTTTATCTCATTATAGGGAAGCACAGTGTTAGTAATTTTAAAATTGACTACAGTTACATTGCTGCTAAAGTACACATACACTCTTTTTCACTTCTTTAAAGTTTAACTATAACAGAGCAGCACCTGAGCCTTATCTAAACTGAGAAATCAAAATCTGCAGAACATTATACACATAACTGATGATTATGTTTTGCTTTCCTATAGAGAAAACCCATGATGGACAACTTACAAGGTATTAAAATATTTTTACAATTAATTTTATTTAAACCTAGATTATTATTAATTTGTTTTTCTTTGTCTGGAATTTTTTTGTGATTTTTTAAAATTTTTGCTTAATAGCACAACTTTCAGGATGCTTTTCCTTTGAGGTAAGACTGAAATACAGTTTTAATCAAATAAAAATAATGTGTTTTTCATTTTTATGCCATTGTTTTACTGCATTAGAAAAATCATTGTTAATTGAAACTAAAGTTTCATTACTTTCTTCTGCTGATGGTGTCATTAGTAAAAAACGTTGTACACTGGCAATTTCTGAAAATACAGAAGATAATTCATTAAAGTCTGATGTTCAAACACCTCCTCATCATGCAATTCCTCCAGGTATGTTGTAATGCAGATATAGTGAAAAGCAATACTTTTGTATTTTGAAAAAAAAAAAAAAGATGATGTATTCTTCAAAAATTCTTCTACATTAAAGTGTTTGGTGTTTTGTAAGACTTTTGCTGCATCATTTAACTTTATTAACTGTTTTAGTTGTCTGTATGTTTGTTATTTTTTACCTCAATTGTATTATCTTTGTTTTGTTTCATTTCCTTCACAAGTGTACATGCCACAAGTTTCATATGTTGATGATGGACAAATGAAATTCAATCCTGATTTGGCTGTGGGGTCAGGGTCATTTGGAACTGTGCACTTTCGTTCATATCAGGGAACATGAGCAGCAGTAAAGAAGATTCCTGTTGGCAAAAGTAATGACTTTTTGCATGAGATCCTTGTTTGTTTGTAAGTTCTGTTTTCTCTTTATATTTTTTGTACTGAAACTTGATTGCTTTAATTTGTTTAGTTTATTGTTGACTTCTGAAAACTCTGAACATCTGACAATTGAATATAAAAGAAAACTTTTCTAAAAGCTTGTATTAAAGACAAAGAAACATGACAGAATTTCTTAAGGATACTTACTTTACAATGTGTTGTAAATATTTATTTTAAGGAGAAATGTAAATGAGCATGTTATGTATAGTTATGTTTAATGTTGGCATTTTTTATCTGTAGAAGACTTTCTCATCCAAACATTGTTAGATTCTTGGCTGCTACCAAAAAAGATCAATAAATACTCATAGCAAACTAGTATATTGATGGAGCAAGTTTACACATTTTATTTCATAGTGAAGACAGTCCAATGAAGGTATATTCCATACCTGTTGTGTTGTCTTTAACTTGATATACCAGTTTTTGTCATTTGAACCTTTTAAATTAAGTTTTCAAAAATTAGCAATGTTTCTATTTGAAAATATGAATTGTAAAAAAAGGATATTGTTAGTTGTTTTTCTGATCTATTCTAAATCTTTTTATGTTACCACTGTGTCATGTGAAAAAATTGCTTTCTATTCATGAAAGTTAATATTCATGCAATAGTACTTATTTAAAAAGGAAAAAGAAAACATTGATTGAAGGATAAATATGTTTATTATTTCTGACATTCTTCCTATAGACTATTCAAGATACCTTTATAAGCAGTTCCATTTTGCATCCTCGGTAAAAAGCTTGGTATTTAACATTCCACTTTCTCAGGCAGCTTTAAATTGTTTCATTTTCCTATTTGTGTAGTTATCACATTATGTGCTTGTACCGTAGCTCCATGATTACCTAAAAAAATTAAAGAATTGTTGTTTAATGCTAAAGCTGGAAAGATCTACCTGTAGTTTTTGTTAAATGCTACTAAAGGAATGGTAAAATGGTAAACAGCTAAACTAGTGTTAAGGTAACATTTTTGATTGTAAAAGTGGAAAGTATGGACCATCTATGCAGTTATAGTGTAATTTAACAGTGGTGATTTTGATGTTTATAGTAATATAGATATCAGAGTTATAAATAAAATTATACTTGGAAATTAGAAGTTCACGTCAACTTTTTTAGGATAACTTCCTGACCTTGATGCATTGAATATTGCTTTGATATTTCATGTTGATTGTATAAATAATGTCTCATTTTGTAGTTAGAAGCAGAATAAAAAAATTATGTTGCGCTTGATGTGGCAATGGCTGTGGAATACATCCATTCTAAGAATGTAATACATCAGGACCTGAAGCCTGCAAACATCCTGGTAGGTTATATTTTTTAAACAGAAATTGAAAATACATGGGAAACAAAACAGTTACTGTGTTAGTATGGTTTCACCTTGATATCTCTTTTGTAAATTAAACATGGCCTATTAAAGCCTGTTTAGACATTCTTTATGTGATTCTGGACCATATAAAAATAAATAGTTGTTTTGGGATGCTTTTCTATATCAATCACTAGGGGCAATTTTAACATTTTGAATTCTAAGCTTATGTTTACTTTTGTGCAAAACACAGGGTAAACATGTATTCTGTTTAGGTAACAAACATATGCTTTGTTGATCAGTTGGGTTTCCTTAAGTAAATTCATTTTCATTTATGTAATGTTTGTCTTCTAGATTGAAGGCAGCAGCAAAAAGGCCCATCTTACTGACTGGGGTTTAGCCAATGTTTGTAACTCGGTTTCGCTCATGCAGGGGAGCAAAATATCTGGCCTTTTAAGTGGACCTCTTGGTGGTACTGCTATTTACACAGCTCCTGAATGTCTGCTAACTTATCAACCTTGCTCAGTACATTCAGACATATGGTCCTTTGGCATAACATTTTTAGAGGAGTACACAAACACTGTACCAAGGTCTGTAAAGATCTGTAAAGAGCTGTGCCAGTTAATGTTAAAAGAGGCAGCTCCAAATGCTTTAAACCAATTGGATTTATTGTGTACACAATTCATATGCGCATGTTTAAAATATACACCATCGGAAAGAATTTCAGCTTCAAACCTAGTTCTTCTGTTAATGTCATTGTACAACACTCATTTAAAAAAACATTACGGATACAATTGGTAATTACAAAATGAAAGATGTTAGATGATGACCTTTGTTTTATTCACCCCCAAGAGGAAATTAAAATGTTTAGTTTTTCCTGACATTAAAGTGTTATGTTAAATTATCTGTACTAATTAATAAAAGGCAAAGCCCTCACTGACTGACTGACTGACTGACTGACTGACTGACTCATCACTAATTCTCCAACTTCCCGTGTAGGTGGAAGGCTGAAATTTGGCAGGTTCATTCCTTACAGCTTACTTACAAAAGTTAAGCAGGTTTCATTTCGAAATTCTACGTGTAATGGTCATAACTGGAACCTGTTTTTTGTCCATATACTCTAATGGAGGAGGCGGAGTCACGTATCGCGTCATCACACCTCCTACGTAATCACTTGAACTAAAAACAAGGAAGAGATTTACAGCACGAGTCAAACGCGGGAACGAAGGTAAATGACGTTACTTTTTGAGTGTCTTTTAATACTGTGTAAGCATACATATTAAACGTGCAATTAAATGTGTGCATTTACGGGGTGATTTCTCAGGCATAAAAGCTCGCCTTTTATCAAACGCGAGAACAAAGGTAAATGACGTTAATTTTTGAGTGTCTTTTAATACTGTGTAAGCATGCATATTAACACATGTGCAATTAAACGTGTGCATTTACGGGGTGATTTCTCAGGCTTAAAAGCTCGCCTTTTATTAAAAAGGTAAATGCTAACTGTTTTCATTCTGAAGGGCACAAACCACGTTGGATTTTGTAATGATAGTTGATTAGTAAGGTCTATTAAGGGAAACTTACAGAATGATTAGTAATGTGTGTGAATGCCGATGCAAGTAGGAGAATGGGCGTGAACTAAAGAACGATTAGTAACTTGTACAGTAAATGTCTCTAAAGTCTGTCTATTAAAAAGTTATTATATCTTTCAATCCTGTGTATTGATTAAACTACGAACCTAACAAGATCACTACATGGTGTCAGAAGTGGCGGATTGGAAGAGGAATGTGAAGAAGAGGTTCAGCTTTTGAACGAGTCGCGTGTCTGTGAGTAACCCGAAAACGTGATCAGAAAGCGCTAAGACATTCTAGCAAAAGAGAAAAACAAATATGTTAGGATTACAGCCCCCACCAAATCTCCAGTTAAAGGGAAATGTAGCTGAAAATTGGAATTTAAACAGAGATTCGAGTTGTATCTTGCTGCGATTGAAGCAGATAGGAAAAGTGAAAAAATGAAAGCGTCTATGCTTCTACATGTAATTGGTGAAGAGGCGCTAGAGGTGTATAACAATTTTCAGTTTGAAGAAGATGGAGACAATATGAAATTGAACAAAATAGTTGAAAAATTCGAAACGTATTGCAACCCAAAGCGCAATGTGACGTTTGAGCGGCACAAGTTTTTTTACATGTTTCCAGAAAAGCGGAGAAACAATAGAGCAGTATGTGACGGAATTGCGTAATAGGAGCTATTCTAAGAAGAAACCGTCAAGACATCAAAGGACCAATAACCTCTAATCAGAACACTAACACCAGCGAAACAAATATTAACGAGAAAACAAGTATAAATCAGGAAAGAACATCTCAACTGCAAACACAATTAACCAGAATATCAAAATGTCAAGTAAAACCACCAGAACGACTCATTGAGACATGTTGAGGATTAAAGGAACATTTTCAATTAAGAAATGCTGAATTCCTTTAACAGTTGTGCTTTTTATACATAGTTTGAATGCTGGATGTATGCCTGAAATGTTCTGGATAGTTCAGTTGTTTGAAGTGATCAAGAATTAAACGTGTGCATTTACGAAGTGATTTCTCAGGCTTAAAAGCTCGCTTTTTATTAAAAAGGTAAATGCAAACTGTTTTCATTCTGAAGGGCACAAACCACGTTAGATTTCAGCCGTTAAACGTGCAAAAATGTCGGTACACCAGATAAATAAGCGCAACATATTATCAGTTGTATTGTATGCTTACAATACATATAGAAATGTGTTAATCGTTAACTAATAGTATCGGATGGTGTTTTTCGACTCGTGCCTTGATTTAAACGATTGCATGTCTTGGTGGGTTTGCATAGCTTATTGTCAATATCTTTACACCTCTTTTTAAGACTTATTGACTGAAACGGGCTTTCATGAAAAAACTTAGGGCTTTGCTACAAGATACACCCTCCACAAGTTAAGGAAGTAAAAATAAAAGGTATATATTTCTGTTTTATTTAAACCTTTTAAGTTCATATGCATAGCCCCATTTGGTTGTTTAAGTTTTTTTTTTTTCTTCAGTAATATTTAATCTCCTTAAAGAAAAACAACATATGCATTTTACTTTTTTTGTATCTCTTTAGTAATATTTTAGTGTAAAAGGATAACGAGTATTTAAACCTTTTATGTTACTTTATAAAGTTATTTTACACAATGTTGAAAAATTAATAAGAAAGCTACATATTTTGGCAGCTGCTGCTTTAATTTTCAATGAAATGAAAAAAGCTCTCCAAGAGAAAACCTCAATGAAGAAGAAACAGTTTGCACTATCTAAAAACGAGAAACCCTCATTTATAAAGGTTTGCTGCAGATGACTTAACTGAAAATAAATGAATAGTTCCTATGTGTATAATACATATTTATCTATTTGACTTATGCCTTTATTCCAGAAACTTGCAACATCTGAGGTACAATTTTTTACATTACTTTGGTTTTTTGCAGCACAGGCAGGTGAAGTGACTTCCTTAGGGTCACACAGTGGTGTCAGTACCACGATTTGAACTGACAAGCTCCGGGTTTGCTTAAATATTACTGAAGAATGAAAAAAAACGAAAATGGGCAAATGGGGCTATGCATACAAATGTCCATCCATCCATTATCCAACCCGCTATATCCTAAATACATGAGCCAATCCCTTCCAACACAGGGCACAAGGCAGGAAACAAACCCCGGGCAAGGTGCCAGCCCACCGCAGGGCGCACACACCCACACACACCCACACACCAGAGACAATTTAGAATCGCCAATGCACCTAACCTGCATGTCTTTGGACTGTGGGAGGAAACCAAAGATATGTGTATATGTAGATATGTATATATATGTATATATGTATATGTATATATATGTTTACATAACCTCTTTAACATACTACTTCTCCGCTGCGAAGCACGGGTATTTTGCTAGTATACTATATACAGGAAAAAGTGCATACAATTATTTTGATTATGTTGTTCTTCTTGATGTTATGACTATAAAATTCTGATGCAAATAAATAATTTCTCTGCCAGAAAAGCAAAAACAGCCATCTAAGTTGTACTCAACAAATTCATTAATGGTGCTTTATTCGTCTGCAACAAGTAACTCTAATATCAGTGAAAGTTCATAAAATTAATGGACTGATGATGGTTAAACCTAGGTTATGGAATGATACTAAAGGTTCTATATAAATATCCTCTGGGTTGTTTTAAATTGTTATAATGGACCTTTCTATATGTAATGGCTCAAAAAAAGTATGATTAAACCAATTTATTTTCACAACAAAATTTATTTAGTATGAGAAGAATTGATTATTTTTTCATATATTTGAAAAGCCTTCCAAAGTTATATGGCTCAATCAGATTCATTCTGGCCATAGGGGTTTTTATGTGATTTGCAGTCGTTAGAAATGAAGCCACAGCATCATCAACCAAATAATCATCCATTGATCTAGTGTGACAGATTGAGGTCGCTGTCGTCCTTTTGAACCCTCTGACCACTCTTCAGACACCAGGTAAAAGTCCAATAATTATTTATTTGGACACTAATAAAGTGCACAAAGCACCTACACTCCACAATGCTCATATAATAAATCAATCATCAATACAATAAATAATCAATACAATCCTCCACACCCAGACGCGTTGCCACCCTTCCACCCAGCTCAGCTCAACGCTCTGGTCTCTCACAGTCCTTTTTATAGTCCTTGACCCGGAAGTGTTTCACCTCTCTGTCCATGTGACTAGGAACACTTCCGGGTCAAATAAAAATCCTTTTTCTTCACCCCAGAAGCACGTCATTCCTCCTGTCCAAGTGACTTGGATGTACTTCTGGGGCGTAGGGCAAATAATCCTTGTTCCTCCCTGCAACGTCCCCTAGCATTGTCCAGGATTCCCTGCTGGCAATCGGGGCACCTCCATGCTGCAGGGAGGGCTCCACCTGGCGGCCTGGGGGTACTGGCCGGGATGAACGGCTGGCCACATATCACACTAGGCAGAGTAAACACAGTGGAGCCTGAAAGCAGCATTGGCCACCGTTAGGGTTGCTCACTTTTCACAAATCATAGTTTCTGCATACTGCTGAAGATCATTATCAATTGTGCACAGCATATTTGGTGTTCCTATTAATGACAAAAGATAAATTAGTGGAATGAGTAAACAGTAAATGAGCATTCTCCATAATACCATATATATAAAATACAAGAGTACACCAACATATAATAAACTAAAAAACAGATTAGACAATAGGTTAAGTTTGGCAAATTTTATTATCTTAGAGGGAAATTTGTTTGCAGTGGTAAAGCGCAAAACATAGAATATTGTTACACAGATACAGAAAAACAAGCCAAGACAAATCACATCAAAGGAATTCAGTACACACTCAAAGGCACATACAAGATTACTACAAAGAAAATAATTTTAATAGTACCTAATAATAATTCTTACAACTGCTGGAATTCAAAATGCTTATAAATCTGGGAATCAAAGAATTCTCAAAACTATTCATCTTAAATCATTTAGAACCTTAATTTGCAGCCTACTTTTGACAATGTTGTTTATACAGCTTACATTCTTCAGGCTTAAGTTTCAGAGCGAACACATAAAACTAAATGTGACAAAAGAATTAATAGTTGGCTTAAATATGTTATCATAGTTTTGTCCAAGATAGTTTTAAGCATAAAACTATATCGGTTAAGCATGAAAATAGATTTGTATAAGCTGTGTTTAAAGATAACAGATTACCGGATGGATGACAAAAAATAAAGCATGTCTGGTTTTCTGAATGGTCCTGCAGGTAGAGTCTACTTATGAATGCTGTGGTTGTTCCATTCAATGTGCTCAGAGTAAAGCTGCGTTTCAATCAGAGGTAAACAGCAATATTGGACACAATGTCTGAAACAGAAGGAAATGTATAAAAACATTTTTTTCAATTTTTTTATTAAACTGTTTTACAGTGATGTGACAACAATCCTAGTGTATCTGAACACAAGCAAATGTGAATAGCATGGCAGTCTTATTGTATACTCACACAGGTACACACAGTTACAACATTCACCCAAACTTACTTATGCCAAGTAACCTAAACACAAGTATATGTGATGCAAAGGAAAACACATTTCTGGAAAAAGCTACTCTTATATGTTGTTAACACGAAGATTTCATTTAGAAAGGTACCGGGCCAATACTTCCTACTGGCAATACAATAGTAGAGATAAATAATGAACTATTATAATGCTTAAAAATATACAACATTTTTGCTGATTACTTCATAAGGTCCTTCAAAAAAAGCATCTTTTTTTCCAATATACACTGACTTTCAGATACTCTTCCATCATAGGCTGCATTAATAATGGAGATGAGTCAGAGTACAGGAAGGTTGTAGAGGACTTTGTCTTGTGGTGCAGGAACAACAACTTTCAACTCAGTATCAGCAAGAAAAGAGGTCCCTGAGACCAGTCACCATCTGGGGGAGGATGTGGACGTGGAAGTGGTGCAGAGCTACAAGTACCTGGGGATCCATATAAACAACAAACTGGACTGGTCTGACAACACAGTGTCTCTGTACAAGAAGGGCCAGAGCAGACTGTACTCACTATGGAGACTCAGGTCTTTTGATGTGTGCAGCAAACTTCTGGAAATGTTCTACCAGACCATAGCAACCAGTGTGTTGTTCTATGCTGCAGTCTCCTGGGGAAGCAACCTGAGCACAAAAGAAGAACAATGTCTGAAGAAACTTATCAGGACAGCCTGCTTCATCACTTGGCAAACCCTGGACACACTGGAAGCTGTTGTAAAAAAGAGGATTGTGGCAAAATCGGATGCCATCATGAAAACTCCCCTCCAGTAGCCACTGTCTTGGAGCACTTTTAGCCACTGGCTCATTCCACCACAATGTGCTAAGAAACACCTCTGGGGGTCTTTTCTGCCCATTTTTATCAGGCAATTCAATGCTTCCACCAGGGCACTCATTAAGTTCTTTCAGAAATACCCTTTTGAAATATACATTGCAACAAAATTGACTCCAGACAGTCACAAAGGTTTGGGGCAGCCACCTGTATAATATGTTCCTGGCTGCAAAAGGTTTGAAAAAAACAAAACTGATCGAGTGGAGGTAAGATGGCTGTTTTAAGGGTTGGGAGAGGAAATTAGGTCATCCAAACCGGAACCGGAAGTGACATCTTCGGGACCAGAAGTGACGTCATCAGTGGCGCCAGAGCCGGAAGTGACATCATCTGTGGCATCGAAACCCGATGGGATTTCCCAAGAATGGTTTGCAAGAAACTGTGAGAGACAGCCAGCATACTCCGCCACCGCCGGTCTGGCGTAGTATTATCGTTACTTAAGCCCTTTAGCTGTCTCCTAATCGCACGTGTGTGACAACATTTTATTTATATTTGCTTATCAATTGATTGATAGTTTGGCTATATTATTTATCCTGTGGTGTCTGCTGCTGTATGTGTTTGAATTTTCCCATGGGATTAATAAAGTTAATCTAATCTAATAGTATTTAGTTCTTGTTCATCCTGTTCTTTAACACTAGAATTACCAGAGCCTATGAAAAAACTCGTAGATCCGGCCCACCTTAAATTGCTTCTTAAAACCATTCTCACCTCTCCGCCAGCGTCTTTTGTCATCTAAATGTACTGATAAAGACAAGCTGCAAACAGCCGGCTATTCCATCCCCCCACCGACTTAGAACGTAAACAAACTTTTTCCAGCTCATGTCTTGATTGATTATCTGGGAGTGAAGTGGAGTTTTAGTGGAAATAATAAATCGTTATTTGGAACACATGCATTTCATGTGTGTTGCGTTTCTACAGTAATCTGTGTAAACACATTGTTAAAACAGAAACGTTTTATATATTCTAGTAGCAAATGACAAAATGTAGGCATAAACTATATAATGTATGAAGCCTGAAGTCCAAATATCAAAGAAACACTTTCACAAAAGGTACAAAAAAAAAAGCCGCTGCCAAAAAAAGCCGCCTTAGTGTGCGACATTGACACTCATTTATTATAACTGCCGCCGTGATGCAACAGTATCAATTGCTGACTGGTAATCAGAAGGTCACGAGTTCGATCCTGCATGACTCCCTTTTGTGAAGTGTTCTTATTTTTACTGTTTTAGAATAAAAAGATACATTTGATTTCAGTCTGTAACAGCCGGTGTAATTTATGATATTTGTAAAGGTTAGCTTTATTTATTTATTTTTTTTAATTCACTTTTCATTGTCTCAGTCGCGTTCAGGTTCCTTCCCTAGCCCACCTGACACTGCTGTTATCACATAAAGACGCGCTATAGCGCTGCAGTTTATCACGATACATACGACCACGTGTTTTTTTTCCCACAATATTGCCAGTCCCCACGTGTTGCTGTATGCTGTTTCTTTTGTACTCCAGGACATGCAGAGGAAAGCATAGTAAAGAGCAGTCACTTCAGCGCTATATGCAATCATCAGACACTCCCCATCTGATGCTGTTTTCACATAAAGACTCGCTATAGCTCTGCAGTGTACTTGTGACTGCATTGTCATACCAATGCTTGCGAACTGAAGTGTCTGCATGCACTTTTCGTGGTATTACACGCAAATTTTTTGAGCATGCCCATGTAGCTCAAACACAGGAATATATGTTGATGTAAAAGTATAACAAAACAAGTGCACTTTTATTCAAGACTATAACCAAAGAAAAAAGAAAGCAAGTTACAGTAGGCGGTTGATATGACAGCTTGCGTGGTGGAATGCTAAGAACTGCTGATTTCCATTCTGTGCTATATAACTGTTAACATTTGAATCTGATGATTGCATATAGCGCTGTCTTATTCAGTGTGCGCAAGAACATGCAGGTGGCCAGTTGCTGCATGCTACAACGCACATTTTAAAAAAAGAAAGAGACAAATATACTGTATGTGACGTTTTGAAGAAATCATTTTATGCCGCGAATAGTACCAATCAGAAAACATCGTCGAAGTAATGCAATATTATTTGAAAACGAACAGCTTCAGGTTGGGTGTGAAGTTATACTGGCGCTGTTTGAGTCAGATCAGAAGCTGAATAAGCTGAAAAAGCTCCTGTTCTGACTCTAAGTAAAAAAGCATGAATTAATCAACAGAAATAACCGCGATTGACATTTTAAACTTAACGATTTACAGTGCATACCAAGTTATAAATTTTATGTCCGTTTGAGGAAAAAAAAAAAACACTTTCTCCAAAGCTGGGAATCAAACTCGCGTCTCTGTAACATGGCTGGGTTGCTGTGCAGTCAGCAAATCTTAGCGTTAAGCCACGGAAAGAGTTGTAGTATCCTTGAACCTTTTGTGAAAGTGTTTATTTGATGTTTGGACTTCAGGCTTCATACATTATATAGTTTATGCCTACATTTTGTCATTTGCTACTAGAATATATAAAACGTTTCTGTTTTAACAATGTGTTTACACAGATTACTGTAGAAACGCAACGCACATGAAATGCGTGTATTCCAAATAACAATCTATTATTTCCATTCTAAAACTCCAGCAGTTCAGTCACTCCCAGATAATCAAACAAGGCATGAGCCGGGAAAACTTAGTGAACATTCTGCGACGGTGGGGGATGGAATAGCCGGCTACTTGCTGCTCGTCTTAATCAGCACATTTAGAAGACAAAAGAGAGGTGAGAACGGTTTTAAGGAGGGCCGGATTTACGAGTTTTTTCGTAGACTCTGGTAATTCTAGTGTTAAACAAGAATTCAGTCTCCATTGTGTAAATATAATTTTTAAATTGAAAAATATCAACCAATAATAAATAGATAAGCATTTACATTTATACTGTGTATATGATATGAATCAACTTATACATATATATATTTTTAATAAATGTACAATACAAACATATGTATGGGATTTGATAGTTCCAAAATTTCAGCTTCCACCATTGCCTGTCAAAAAGGCAAAATTTCTTAGAAGGTCTACTAAGGGAAAAAATGCTAACAATACTATAAGTAATCATTAGTTAATCAAGGGCGGCACAGTGGCGCAGTGGTAGCGCTGCTGCGTCGAAGTAAGGAGACCTGGGTTCGCTTTCCGAGTCCTCCCTGCGTGGAGTTTGCATGTTCTCCCCTTGTCTGCGTGGGTTTCTTCTGGGTGCTCTGGTTTCCTCCCACAGGCCAAAGACATGCAGGTTAGGTATATTGGCGATCCTAAATTGTACTTGGTGTGTGTGTGTTTTGAGATATGGCTGGTCATTCATCCCGGCCAATACCCCCAGGCCGCTAGATGGAGCCCTCCCTGCAGCATGGAGGTGCCCCGAATGCCAGTAGGGAATTATGGACAATGAAGTTTTTATGCACAGCCCTGCTGGCTACCATGGGGACCGCCAGGAGTCACTGCAGGGAGACACAAGGACATCTATTTTCCCTACACCCCGGAAGTACGTCCCAGTCACATGGACAGAAGGAATGACATGCTTCCGGGATGAAAAAGAAGAGTTTTTGATCTGACCCGGAAGGGCTAAGAAGTCACATGGACTGAGGGTTCAGAAGCACTTCCGGGTCATGGACTATAAAGGATTGTGGGAAATTCCAGATAGCTCCAGGACGAGCTGAGTTGGGAGGCGTGGTGGCTAAGTGTCTGGGAGTGGAGGATATTTGTATTGTTTTTTATTATTATTGGATATTGTGGAGTGGAGGGTGCTTTGTGCACATTTATTATTATAATAAAGTCATTTTGGACTTTTATCTGGTGTCTGACGTATTGTCCGAGGGTTCAAGGGAGCGAGAGCGCCCCTATCTGTCACAGTGTGTGTGTGTATCCTGTGGTGGGCTGGTGCCCTGCTCGAGATTTGTTCCTGCCTTGTGCCCAGTGTTGGCTAGGATTGGCTCCAGCAGACCCCTGTGACCCTGTGTTAGGATATAGCGAGTTGGAAATGGATGGATGGTTGGATAGTTAATCAAAGAGAAAAATATTACATCTACATTACACACCTGAAAAAGTTTTTGTCAGAAAGATATCCATGATTTTTTTAGGTATCCATTAAAGTACTCTGCTCCCTTTTAGAAATAAAAACAGAATATAAAATTGGTGATTTTTTTCCCAACATATTAAATTCAATTATTTTAAATCCTATCAGCAAACACTCACAAGAGATGTAGTCATATATCATATTACTTGTGATAGGCTTTATGATGCAGTAATTGTTGAAAGCATGTGCATTTTCCTACTGAAATTTCCTAATGAAATATAAAAAAAATCTCTGGCATTTTTTTAATACTTACTTGATTATGTATAGACTTCCCATATCTGAAACTGTTAACTCCTGCTAAGCTGTCATGGTGACGGTATCTAAAAGACATCTGTATAATCGCAACTAAAGAATTTTCACAGCCCCTATCTGCTCTCACAAGGCTTGTACAAACTACAGTTATTTAAAGCACACAGCCAGAAAAGTGCTCTTTAAAATATTAAGAAAATATTCTAACAATATACAGCTAAAGAAACTCATTTATCATAGGAATTAGCTGGAAACGAAAGTAAAGAAAATGTTTCACCATTTTCTGTTTCCACAGCATCGAGAAAATATCTTGCAATGAAACTTGGATTCCGATTAGAGGTTCCTGCATGTAGCCATATAACACGTCTTGAATATCTACATAAAGAATATAAATATGCAGAAAAACATACATACAGAGTATAAATATTAACAGAACAGTATTGATCACAATGATACCGATTCAGCTTGTCTCTACATACCCATCAATACACAGATGAATCCAGATTCCATAAAAACTCAATTTATCATTTCCTGTAACAAACAAAATTCAATAAATGAACTCTGCAAATACAGTAATCACATTGCAGTGGGTTTAAAGATACCTTGTAAGAATCTCAGACTTCACAGTTTTGCACTTTCTATTCTTATCATATGGATCATGTACATTAGAAAAAATAACAGACAACAAAACCAACATAAGACATGCTATCAATGTGCCAAGTGTGATTGGGGCCCTTTGTTGAGTACTGGCATCTCAGAATTTTGCGATTTCCTGGCTGTCGTCTGTGCAGCCCCCTTGCATCCAATTGACTTATAACTTCATGTACATCATTTCTATAGAAAAAAATAATTTTAGAAGTCACACATTTAAGAAAGGAAATGAGCATTTACTGTTAACCAAATAGTCAAAGAAACAACATAAATAACATAAGAATAAATAAAACATGAAACATGCTGTACAATTAGACACAGGATACCAATAGCATGGTCAAATTCCTCTGAAGCCCCTTACATGTATATACATAGCTCGAACACCTTTCATTGGTGGTGAATTTTTTAATTCACCCTAAGATACAAAAATAATTTGGATTTAATTAATTCACTTAATGACCACCACCATAATCAAGGAGTCAGTAATACTGGTACCTCAACTGCAGCAAAAATATCATTTTTGGGGCAGTCATTACTCCTTTGGAACAATTTAATTTTGAGCAAATGTCTTTTCAGTTGGCAATCCCTGAAAATGTTACAGAAATTTACCATGTCCTGCTGTTCTTTGAATCTTAAAACAATGCATAACATTTGTAATTGGTGGAATAAACTTTTATGCTGTTGTCATCTGTTACATTAAGTCACAAAGAAATATATTATCTGAGATGAAATTTGATAAAAATTAATTTGCATAATGTCTGCTCTACCAGAAATTAATGTATAGACATTAATTTAAAGAAAAACATTAATGCTTAATACTGAACAATGTTTTTAAACAATGCACACTGAGTGAACCAATTACAATAGCATATGGTACAATGAAATTTGGAATTAAAAATGATTATGAATGACCTTTCCCACAGTATAAAGATATAATCCAAAAGTTTATGAAAAATGAATGAAAATATTTTTCTTCTTCCAAACACCTCAATTACTTTAACATTCTCCTTCTGAGTATACCCTTGCTCAAATAGGTTTCTGATAATACGCAAACCTATGACATGAAACATTTTGATTCCAGCATTTTACAGATTAATTACAGATTTTTAACAAAAAAATATTTTATTCAAACAGTGTGCAAAACATATTAACTTCCTTATGGGATAATTCATTGTGAGGTGTGTTTATAAAATTTAAATTACATTACAGTTGTATTATTCATGGCTAGTTACTTATGATCATGGTTTTTTACTCCAATGATATGTGAATCTGTGATACAAAACAAGATATGCACAATAAACCAACACATAAAATACATTCTGAACAATATATCTTACTGACAAAGTAATGTCTCTGTAGAAGGCCATGCATTTTGTTAACAGGACTTTCATAAGTATGCAACTTTTGAAATATTTTCAACAACTGGCCAAGTGGTTATACTACTGATAGTCAAGTATCAACATTGTGTTTCTAGAATTACATCTAAAATATCAATGTTGTTTATCTTTAGAGAACTGAAATATTACTGAAGAAAGAAAAAAACTAATACTGCGCTAACCTTCTTCCAGATCGCCTTAAGGCATTTGTATTTTTCTAAGGCAGTTCTAGTCTCCATCTGCAGCTGTAGCTGAGTCAAAAAACACCATCCCATACTATTAGTTAACAATTAACACATTTCTATATGTATTGTAAGTATAAAATACAACTGATAACATTTTGTGCTTATTTATCTGGTGTACCGAAATTTTCACGTTTCATGGCTGAAATCCAAAGTGGTTTATGCCCTTCAGAATGAAAAAAGTTTGTGTTTATCTTTTTAATAAAAGGTGAGTTTTTAAACCTGAGAAATCGCCCTTGTAAATGCACACATTTAATGCACACGTTTTAATATGTATGCTTACACAGTATTAAAAGACACTCAACAATTAACAACATTTACCTTCGTTCCTGCGTTTGAGTCACGCTGTAAATTGTTTCTGTGAAATATAATTGACAAATAATTCGGCGAATGAACTTGTAAAGAAGATGGACCTGGAGTATTACATCACTTCCTTAACGAAAATGCTGTGAATGTGGGGGGGGGCAAGGGGGGAGTGTGACAGAGAGTGGAAGGCAGACGACGGAGATAGGAGGATGGATGACAGAAAATGGACACCGGAGGACTGTGAGTGGATGGTAGTGGAAGGAGGGAGGAGAGAGGAGGGCAGAGGTAGGAGGGATGACGGGGGTTTCCTCGCAGGGAGGAGGAATATTTTGTCGATTTTTGGAAGGATGAAGTTTTGTTGGATGGAGGAGGATGTCCTAAAATGGACACCGTACATAATGGCTAACACGGTACAACACCATAGTACAGTAGCTCTCAGCTAATTCAGAATGCTGCTGCAAGAAAGTACAACCACATAACTCCTGTTCTGAAGTAGCTACACTAGATTCCGGTTGAGCTAGTGACTGGTTTCAAAACCCTCCTGTTTACATTGTCACACACGTGCTCTTGGGAGGCAGTCCAAGGGTTCAAATTAGAGGTATTGACACGCAAGACCAGGGGTTGGCACTGAGTATTAATGCCTCTTTCTCCTCTTTCTACAGAACTTCAGAGGAAAATGACAAACTAAATCTGTCATTTCTGCCTATTCCTGACCTCACGTCCAGCCTTCACTGATGACATACAATACAAAACAATACAATTTATTTTTGTATAGCCCAAAATCACATAAGGAATTCTGCAATGGGCTTTAACAGGCCCTGCCTTTTGACTGTCCCCCAGCAGTGACTCTCTAAGAACATAAGGAAAAAATACCCATAAAAAAATCCTTGTAGTGAAAAAAATGGAAGAAACCTTGGGAAACGCAATTCAAAGAAACCCCTTTCCAAGTATATGGGGCATGCAGTGGGTGTCAAAAAAAGGGGGTAAACACAATACAATACATAGAAGAGAGAACAAGTAATCCTCAATACAATAGTACAACAGAAATATTACAAGTACAGAGCAGAATTCAACAGTAGATAATATTACATAATACGATTTAGATTTGGGCGGCACAGTGGCGCAGTGGGTATTTCTGTTGCCTCACAGTTAGGAGACCCAGGTTCACTTCCCGGGTCCGCCCTGCGTGGAGTTTGCACGTTCTCCCAATTTATGCGTGGGTTTCCTCCGAGTACTCCGGTTTCCTCCCACAGTCAAAAGACATGCAGGTTAGTTGCATTGGTGATTCTAAATCTCCCCTTGTGTGTGTGTGTGCCCTGCGGTGGGCTGGCGCCCTGCCCGGGGTTTGTTTCCTGCCTTGTGCCCTGTGTTGGCTGGGATTGGTTCCAGGAGACCCCTGTGACCCTGTGTTAGGATCTTTAGTTAGGATATGCTAAACTGATGTAGTGAGCCTTCAGCCACATTTGAAAGCTGAGACTGAAGGGGCATCTTTTATAGTAGCAGGCAGACCATTCTACAGTTTAGGACTTCTGTAACTAAAGGCACGACTTCCCACTGTTATTTTATTAATCCTTGGAATCATAAGCAGACTGGCATCTTGAGATCTTAATGTGTATTCTGGTTTGTAAGTCATGATAAGTTCAGATAAGTAAGTAGGGCCTTGGCCATTTAAGGCTTTATATGCTTAAAGGATTTTAAAAGCTGCCCTAAACCTAACTGGGAGCCAGTGTAAGGATTTAAGAACTGGAGTTATGTGTTCATACTTTCTTGTTCTTGTAATAATTCTTGCAGCAGCATTTTGGACTAACTGGAAGCTGTATAATGAAAAATTTGAACATTCATAGTAGTCAATCCTACTAGAAATAAATGCATGAATTAATTTTCAGTATCCCAGTTATTTAGAAAACACCTTAATTTCCCAAAATTTTTAATATGGAAGAAACATGATTTAGAGAATTTTGTAATGTGCGCTCTAAATGACATGCTAGAGTCAAAGATAACTACTAGATTGCGGGCTGATTCAGTAAAATTAATGGTGATACCAGCTGAGTTAAATGATGATAAAATATTGTTGCGATCAGCATCATTTCCTCCATTTAATAACACCTCTGTCTTACTTTGGTTATATTCTTGAATAAAAGCACACATGTTTATTTGATATTTAGACTAAAGTCATCACAAATTATACACTTCACATCATTATTTAGTATTGGAAAAGTTTCTTTTTAGCTATGTTTTCAGCAGTTCTTGTCATCCTACACTTACAGATCATTGTAGACAGAACACACGTGAAATGTATGTATTCCAAATAATGATAATTTACCCTATGCAACTCCAGGCACCTCACTCCCAGATAAAGAGAACTGGGGCCTCATGTATAAATGGTGCATACGCACAAAAATGTTGCATACGCCCGTTTCCATGCTTATATCGCGATGTGTAAAAACTAAACTTGGTGTAAAGCCACACACATTCTCACGCCTGCTCAATGCATTGCGGGGCAGTTTTGCAAAATGGCGGCACCCAGCGTCAAAGCAGTGCTATTGTTCCTGTGTGGTTTCCCTTTATTTTTTAGATTCACATCTCTGATGCGGCTTTATCAAATACACTGAAATTAAGTACATATTGTTTATTAGTTTAAGGCATCTGATTGTAATCAACCTGTAACAATATAACGGCCCACAGAATTGCCAAACTATTCCACATACCATAGCTGCTTTAGTTTATACCATAGCTGCTTTAATCTTGTTGCACCGCTCAGAGCATTTTTACCCACTGTATCTGAGTGTGGAATCACAGCTCTACAGCTCTACAGCAGCTGATCGGAAAGAGGATTATTGGGATACAGCATCTAGCACACGCTTCCTCAGCCATGCCCAAAGTCTATTTGAACTGCTCCCAAATGACGAACACTTCAGAGCCTTTCCTGTCAGGACCTAGCGGTTCATAAGTAGTTTCATCGAGCTCTAAACACACTCAATCAGTCCATCAAGTGCTCCAGGTAGAACGTTTGCAATAATAAATACAATTACCACACTTTAAACTTGCACATCAGTTGTAATACTGCACAACCTGAGACACTTATGCTTACATAATGTATATTTTTCATTGTTTTTTTATATTATTATTATTGTTGTTGTTGTTATTTTATCATTTTATAGGAAAATAACTTTATGGAGGATTTGCGCATTAAATCTCATTGTACCATACAATAAAAATAAAGGAATTCAATTCAATTCAATAGAAGATAGCGCATATTTACATATGATGACGACTGGTTTCCAAATCGATTTAGATTTCCGAGTGCTATCTTCTTGGAGCTCTTGATATCACTTTGAAGATGAAATGCAGTAAAGTATGTATATTACATTATACAGATAAATTGTTAACTTCATTTAAATAATATACACTGTTAATAATTAAATGTATATGGTGGTACAGCAGTAGCAATGAGCTGGCACCCAGTCCATGGATTGTTCCTGCCTCTCGCTGTATGCTTGCTGGGACTGGCGCAACCCTGGATGAATAGATGGATGGAATAATTAAACATGTACTACAAAGACATTTTAATGTTCCATAAAATTAAGCTTAGAGATGGTTTTATATTTATTAAAGAACCTATTGTGTGGTAATTGGTTACTCGGAGAAAGAAAAGGAAGAACAGGAATTGGGAGTTAGTACGTTTGAAAGAGACATTAGTGCTGCAATACATTATTTCTATCGAGGGTTAGGCACAGTGCAGTAAGCATCTTGGCAGGAACAATCTCTGGACGGGGCGCCAGCATGTCGCTACAACTGCGCCATCGTGCCCTCATGTTTAATACATGCTTTAATACCTATCATCATGAAAATGATATCAAGTATACATCTTAGTATTTAAGTTGAGAGAGCTGTAATATCATGAATGTAATGTATTCTGTGTCCTGTTGGCGTAAGAGAAAGCCCATTTAAGAAGCACATAGTCATTCACACACAGAGTACATAGAGAAACATATAAAATACGAAGCATTTAACATGCTATTTTAGTTACAATGGGATTTGATAAACTAGTAACTTAAACGATTTTAAGATTAAATTTACAACATTCTACTTTAATGACAAAATAAACTACGAGATTGAAGTGGACATTTTGACCTTTTTTCACTGTGTTCCTATTTTTTTTTTCTTTTCTCTGTACCCTAATACACTTCTGTATGACACCCAGGCGGTGGGCAACGATTCGCCTTTTACAGTGACTTTGATATCTGACCACTTCTTTTTTATTTTGGCCACTGTGTGACTTTCTGAACTTGAACTTTCGAGTTTCTCCACACTCTGTATCACTCAATCGACTTCCTTTTGTTGTTTATACCACTGCTTAAGCCAACAAATAGTACATTTTTCCTTGCCTCAATTTTCCATTCACTGAAACTCTTTCTTTCACGTGCTTTTTCCAATGTCTTTAACCGAACACTGAATGGAAAGGGCAATTTATATTGATTTGCATATGTGAAGTTCTGGAAGGAGTCGGGGTGGGGCTACAGGCGATAGAACGTGCGTTACATTTCATGCTGACGAGGAGTTATGTTGCAGAAGAATGTGGAAGTTGGTGTATGCACAGATTTATACACTTGGATTTTTTTGTGTGTACGCACATTTCTGTTTTTGTCCGTACGCTGGAATTCACACATTCTACGTATGGCATTATGCATGAGGCCCCTGAGCTCTGACAATTTTGCAATGTACTCAGCTCCGGCTGTGGGGGAATGGGATAGCAGGCTGCTACACATTTACAAAACAAAAGATGCTGATGGAAAAGTGTGAAGGAATTTAAGGTGGCCCAGAATTACGAGTTTTTTCATAGGCTTCAGGGATTTTAGTGTTAAAGGCAAATAGTTCTTATACATCCACTCCTTTAATTCACTAACACAACTAATTAAAGACACCGTCGAAGAATCTTCATTTGCTATAAAGGAAAGGTATAATTGGGTGTCATCTGCATATCATCCATCCATCCATCCATTTTCCAACCTGCTGAATCCGAACACAGGGGTCTGCTGGAGCCAATCCCAGCCAACACAGGGCACAAGGCAGGAACTAATCCCGGGCAGGGTGCCAACCCACCGCAGGACACACACAAACACTAGGGCCAATTTAGAATCGCCAAACCTGCATGTCTTTGGACTGTGGGAGGAAACCGGAGCACCCGGAGGAAACCCACGCAGACACGGGGAGAACATGCAAACTCCACGCAGGGAGGACCCAGGAAGCGAACCCAGGTCTCCTAACTGCGAGGCAGCAGCGTTACCACTGCGCCACGGTGCCGCCCATCTGCATATCAGTGAAACTTAATATTATGTTTACTAATGATAGTTCACAGTGGAAGCATGTAAAGTGAAAACGGTAAAGGTCCCAATACTGAGCCTTGTGCAACATCACTACCGGTACCCAGAGATGACCTCATGCCACTTCCTTTTCCTGCCAACATGCCATTCCTGTCTTTCTGATATAAAAGCCTGCAATTTTCACTTTCAGTCAGTCCCAGTATTGAAACTCCAACAGTCTTGATAGAATAATCACATTTCTGCACAATATACTAGGTGGATCCCCAACTCATTGTGACTTGTCCTGTGTTTTCTTACAACATAAAATGGTTTAAATGCTTACCTATGTGAAGTAAAAATTCAAAGAAATAATAAATAACTGTGGAAGATCAAACGTTTAGCTATAAGGCCCGAAATCTGTAGAATGATCTGCTTGCTTGTGTAAGAAATGTCAATTCAGTCTCATCTTTTAAATAGAAGAGGACTCACTGCTTTAGTCTAGCATAGCCTGATTAGAATTGCTGATTAGCTGTGCATATTGATTGTGTGTTATGTATAAAAAAAAAATACAATGATTATAAACTGTTACTAGCACTCCTCTTTTATGTTTCTCTAATTAGTGTCCTGCCCATGGTAATTGCATTTTACATATGAACTTGTTACAGTGCTCTAAGCCTGCACTCATTAAATGTGCTATATAAAAATAAAGATGAACTGAATTAAGTTAAAAAAATCATTTATAAAATTTTCGTGGTCATGCTTCTGCTTGGCATGAAACTGCTGCAGTACAGTAAAACCTCGATTATTTCCTTAGGTCGGGACCGTGATGGATATAAAATGAATAACAGAACAGCTACTTTAAAAATGATATACAATACATTAGTTCAGTGAATAGTCATATTTATTTTCTAAACAAATCTACAGTGCATCCGGAAAGTATTCACAGCGCATCACTTTTTCCACATTTTGTTATGTTACAGCTTTATTCCAAAATGGATTAAATTCATTTTTTTCCTCAGAATTCTACACACAACACTCCATAATGACAATGTGAAAAAAGTTTTCTTGAGGTTTTTGCAAATTTATTAAAAATAAAAAAACTGAGAAATCACATGTACATAAGTATTCACAGCCTTTGCTCAATACTTTGTTGATGCACCTTTGGCAGCAATTACAGCCTCAAGTTTTTTTGAATATGATGCCACAAGCTTGGCACACCTATCCTTGGCCAGTTTCACACATTCCTCTTTGCAGCACCTCTCAAGCTCCATCAGGTTGGATGGAAAGCGTCGGTGCACAGCCATTTTAAAATCTCTCCAGAGATGTTCAATTGGATTCAAGTCTGGGCTCTGGCTGGGCCACTCAAGGACATTCACAGAGTTGTCCTGAAGCCACTCCTTTGATATCTTGGCTGTGTGCTTAGGGGCGTTGCCCTGCTGAAAGATGAACCGTCGCCACAGTCTGAGGTCAAGAGCGCTCTGGAGCAGGTTTTCATCCAGGATGTCTCTGTACATTGCTGCAGTCATTTTTCCCTTTATCCTGACTAGTCTCCCAGTCCCTGCCGCTGAAAAACATCCCCACAGCATGATGCTGCCACCACCATGCTTCACTGTAGGGATGGTATTGGCCTGGTGATGAGTGGTGCCTGGTTTCCTCCAAACGTGACGCCTGGCATTCACACCAAAGAGTTCAATCTTTGTCTCATCAGACCAGAGAATTTTCTTTCTCATGGTCTGAGAGTCCTTCAGGTGCCTTTTGGCAAACTCCAGGAGGGCTGCCATGTGTCTTTTACTAAGGAGTGGCTTCTGTCTGGCCACCCTACCATACAGGCCTGATTGGTGGATTGCTGCAGAGATGGTTGTCCTTCTGGAAGGTTCTCCTCTCTCCACAGAGGACCTCTGGAGCTCTAACAGAGTGACCATCGGGTTCTTGGTCACCTCCCTGACTAAGGCCCTTCTCCCCTGATCACTCAGTTTAGATGGCCGGCCAGCTCTAGGAACAGTCCTGGTGGTTTTGAACTTCTTCCAGTTACGGATGATGGAGGCCACTGTGCTCATTGGGACCTTCAAAGCAGCAGAAATTTTTCTGTAACCTTCCCTAGATTTGTGCCTCGAGACAATCCTGTCTCAGAGGTCTACAGACAATTCCTTTGACTTCATGTTTGGTTTGTGCTCTGACATGAACTGTCAACTGTGGGACCTTATATAGACAGGTGTGTGCCTTTACAAATCATGTCCAATCAACTGAATTTACCACAGGTGGACTCCAATTAAGCTGCAGAAACATCTCAAGGATGATCAGGGGAAACAGGATGCACCTGAGCTCAATTTTGAGCTTCATGGCAAAGGCTGTGAATACTTATGTACATGTGCTTTCTCAGTTTTTTTATTTTTAATAAATTTGGAAAAACTTCAAGTAAATTTTTTTCACGTTGTCATTATGGGGTGTTGTGTGTAGAATTCTGAGGAAAAAAATGAATTTAATCCATTTTGGAATAAGGCTGTAACATAACAAAATGTGGAAAAAGTGTTGCGCTGTGAATACTTTCCAGAACCACTGTATATTAGCAAAATATAATATTATGGTAACAAATTTAATTAATTCATGTAATATTGTAATGACCAGCATAATAAGCAAATGTGACATACTCTTATACTCTGTTATCTGGGTTACAGAGCACACCTCGAAGACAATAATAGAAAGTTTTCCCTGCCAATGTTGATCTCCTAACACTAATGTTCTTTTCTTTCTCTATACCACAAACACTCCTGGTTGTTGACTCCTGACCCCCTACTCAAAACTTCCTTCCACCGCACCTTCCTTTTTCTCCTAACTTCTCCTGTCACTCATCTCCTAAAATACGTGTCTGCCCCTTACAGAACAGAAACCCTTCTACCAGTCCCATCATTTACAATATTCATTCCACCCTTTCTGCTCCCACACAGCACATCACAATATATTAACATTAAAAAAAAAAAGAATTTAAAAAGAAAATTACAATACAGAAGAACATTAACATTAATACAGAATAGTATTACTGCCAGTGTTTTCCATTTCCGACACATTTTTCAATTTTGTTTGGTATCATGCTTTATATCATTGTTCTTTCTACTCCGTAAATTGAAGCAATGCTTGAAGCACTTTCGCCATTTCGTTAAAGTTTAATAATTTTAATTTTTGTGACTATTTCAACACCATACGCATACATTTATCAGCCATAACAATGTATAGTAGATCAATTATAATAAAAGAGAAAAGCTATGAAACCCTATGAAGGACCATAACTCATACTGTGATTTGAAAATGCGGCATGACATGTGGTGCTGGGGAAGACTACTACATGCTAGCACAAGAGAGAGTTGTTCCAATGTGCACAGCTCACTGTGTACCGCATGGCAGTAGTAATACAGTAATAGGTAGGTGCTGGCATGTGCAAAAGTTTTTTTTTTCATGGATTTAATTCTTAAGTCATACATGTTTCTGTTTGTAAACAGCAAGTATCAGTAGGCATACAATCAGTAGGCATGCAAAACAGTAACACTTGAGGAATAAGCGCTCCTTAGCGCCTCTTGAACCCTCAGACGACACATCAACCACCTGATACAAGTCCAATATTTGTATTTTTTATTGTAATAATGTGCCCTAAGCACCAACAATCCACAACACTCCAATAATAAATCAATAAATATACACAATACCAACTCCTCTACTCCTCCCAGCAGCTCTGTTGCACTCCGTCCCAACTCTGGCTTGGGCTGCTGGGGTTACCCATAGTCCCTTTATACCTCTTGACCCGGAAGTGTTTCTGTCCCTCAGTCCATGTGACTCTTAACACTTTCGGGTCAGGTGAAAACTCCTTTTCTTCACCCCGGAAGTACGTCATTGCTTCTGTCCCCTCGACTGGGAAGTACTTCCAGGTTATAAGACAAACAGAAGTCCCTGGGCCTCCCTGGAGCGTCCCCTGGCGGTCCCCATGGTATCCAGCAGAGCTGTGAAGGGAAACTCCAAGGTCCATGATGCCCTGCTGGAACCTGGGGCATCCCCACATTGCAGGGAGGGCTCCACCTGGCGGCTTGGGGGTATTGGATAAGCTGCTGGCCATAGTCCACACACGTCACATAACTTTGTTTTATTTTATTACTAGCAAAATACCCGCGCTTCGCAGCGGAGAAGTAGTGTGTTAAAGTGGTTATGAAAAAAAAAAGGAAACATTTTAAAAATAACGTAACATGATTGTCAATGTAATTGTGTTGTCATTGTTATGAGTGTTGCTGTCTTTTATATATATAATATACACACACACACACACATAAACATATATATACATATCTACATATACACATATCTACATATATATATACATATACACATATCTACATATATATATACATATACACAGCCACATATATATACATATATATATACACATATCAACATATATATACACACATACATAAACACACACATATACATATACACATACATACATACACACATACATACATACATACATACACACACACACACACATATATATATATATATATATATATATATATATATATATATACACAGACACATATATATACATAAATATTTACATATCTACATATATACACATCTACATATATATACACATATATATACATATCTACATATATACACATCTACATATATATACACATATATACATATCTACATATATATATATATATATATATCTAGACATACATACATAGATAGAATGACACATATATATATATACATATCTACATATATATATATATATATGTAATTGTGTTGTCATTGTTATGAGTGTTGCTGTCATATATGTATATATATATATATATATATATAGCAAAATACCCGCGCTTCGCAGCGGAGAAGTAGTGTGTTAAAGAGGTTATGTAACCATATATATACATAAACATATATACATATCTACATATACACATATCTACATATACATATATATACATATACACATCCACATATACATATATATATACATATACAAATTTACATATCTACATATATATATATATATAGATATAAATATAGACATACATATATACATACATACATTCACATATATATATATATATATATATATATATATATATATATACTGTATATATACATATCTACTTATTGGCTCCTGAATTTAGGATATAGCGGGTTGGATAATGGATGGATGGACATCTGTATGCATAGCCCTATTTGCCCTTTTTTTTCTTTCTTCAGTAATATTTCAGTAAACCCGGAGCTTGTCAGTTCAAATCCTGGTACTGACACCACTGTGTGACCCTGAGGAAGTCACTTCACCTGCCTGTGCTGCAAAAAACAAAAGTAATGTAACAAATTGTACCTCAGATGTTGTAACTTGGTGGAATAAAGGCATAAGTAAAATAGATAAATATGTATTATACACATAGGAACTATTCATTTATTTTCAGTGAAGTCATCTGCAGCAAACTTTTATAAATGAGGGTTTCTCATTGACATTTTCTCTTGGAGAGGTTTTTTCATTTCATTGAAAATTAAAGCAGCAGCTGCCAAAATATGTAGCTTTCTTATTAATTTTTCAACATTGTGTAAAATAAATTTATAAAGTAACATAAAAGGTTTAAATACTGGTTATCCTTTTACACTGAAATATTACTAAAGAGATACAAAAAAAGTAAAATGGATACATTCTTTTTCTTTAAGGAGATTAAATATTACTGAAGAAAGAAAAAAAAATTAAACAGCCAAATGGGGCTATGCATACGAACTTAAAAGGTTTAAATAAAACAGAAATATATATTTTATTTTTACTTGCTTAACTTGTGGAGGGTGTATCCTGTAGCAAAGCCCTAACTTTTTTCGTGAAAGCCCGTTTCAGTCAATAAGTCTTAAAAAAAGGTGTAAAGATATTGACAATAAGCTAAGCAAACCCAGGAAGACATGGAATCGTTTAAATCAAGTATCATTACATCTTCCTTTCTTAAAGAGAAGTAAGGCAGTACTTATAAGCTTACATATTTATATATAGACATACATACATATATATATATATATATCTATATCCGAAGCCGTGCAAGCACACTCTTGAGAATGCAACGTATAGTTGTACAGAAGAAAAGCAATCTTGCCTCAAATGAATGGCAACCTTTTGTAGGTCTATGAACTTAATTTAAACTTTAGGTTTACACGGTGCTTTCTTTCCGAAGTACCTGCACTCATGAATATGTCTGTATGTGTCAGTCGGTCAAATCCACGCGCTTCGCACCGGCGAAGTACCGCTTTTAAATTTTTATTTAGAAGAAAAGAAAACCTTTTTAAATTGAGGGAAAATATACTAATAACAGTTTGTTAAGGATCTGTTTTTTTGTGAAGCTGCCTTCACTCGAGTGATCACTTCGACCTGACTTGCTGGCCAACTATAAGCGTTACCTGGTAGGTGACCACCCATACAATCAGATTGTGAATCAGACTACGAATGCCGTGAATGTAATTACCCCGATCTACATGTTGTCAAATAAACGAACCACACGCCGTGGCGCGGAATGTAATTACCCCGATCTACATGTTGTCAAATAAACGAACCACACGCCGTGGCGCAATTTTAGGGGCTTTGCCTGTAGCGCTGACGTCCGAGGTTCGATTCCCGTAAGGGAGTGAAGTGAGTGGCTCGTTACCTACCAGGTAACGCTTATGGTTGGCCAGCAAGTGAGGTAACATCAGCCACGGTGCCTTCAGTTGTGAGAAGCAGATCATAGAATGGTTGAAAATAGTTTACTGTCAAATAATGCAAAGAGTACACGACACGTCTTTCCCCCTTATTCTTGGCTCATCAGGCGTACACACTCACTGCACTTGCTTACGGTAATCGAACCTCGGACGTCAGCGCTAGAGGGGCTTAGCAGCGGTGAAGTATTGCTTTTAAATTTTAATTAAGAAAAAAAGAAAACCTCAGAGGTTCAATTCCCGTAAGGGAGTGAAGTGAGTGGCTGGTTACCTACCAGGTAACGCTTATGGTTGGCCAGCAAGTGAGGTAACATCAGCCACGGTGCCTTCAGTTGTGAGAAGCAGATCATAGAATGACTGAAAATAGTTTACTGTTAAATAATGCAAAGAGTACGCGACACGTCTTTCCCCCTTATTCTTGGCTCATCAGGCGTACACACTCACTGCACTCGCTTACAGTAATCGAACCTCGGACGTCAGCCGTTTAAATATAACAGAAATATATACCTTTTATTTTTACTTCCTTAACTTGTGGAGGGTGTATCTTGTAGCAAAGCCCTAAGTTTTTTCATGAAAGCCCGTTTCAGTCAATAAGTCTTAAAAAGAGGTGTAAAGATATTGACAATAAGCTATGCAAACCCACCAAGACATGCAATCGTTTAAATCAAGGCGCGAGTCGAAAACACCATCCCATAATATTAGTTAACGATTAACACATTTCTATATGTATTGTAAGCATACAATACAACTGATAATATGTTGCGCTTATTTATCTGGTGTACCGACATTTTTGCGCGTTTAATGTCTGAAATCTAACGTGGTTTGTGCCCTTCAGAATGACAACAGTTTGCATTTACCTTTTTAGTAAAAGGCGAGCTTTTAAGCCTGAGAAATCACCCCGTAAATGCACGTTTAATTGCACGTGTTAATATGTATGCTTACACAGTATTAAAAGACACTCAAAAATTAACGTCATTTACCTTCGTTCCCGCGTTTGACTCGTGCTGTAAATCTCTTCCTTGTTTTTAGTTCACGTGATTACGTAGGAGGCGTGATGACGCGATACGTGACTCCGCCTCCTCCATTAGAGTATATGGACAAAAAACAGGTTCCAGTTATGATCATTACGCGTAGAATTTCGAAATAAAACCTGCCTAACTTTTGTAAGTAAGCTGTAAGGAATGAGCCTGCCAATTTTCAGCCTTCCACCTACACGGGAAGTTCGAGAATTAGTGATGAGTGAGTGAGTCAGTCAGTCAGTCAGTCAGTGAGTCAGTGAGGGCTTTGCCTTTTATTAATATGTATAGATGTGTGCATCTTCCCACTTAACAATTTGATGTCCTGCAAGAGGGACCCAAAGGGATGTATTATGTTTTAGCCAGGGTTCATATTCTATTAAAATTATCCATCCATCCATCCATTTTCCAACCCACTGAATCCGAACACAGGGTCACGGGGGTCTGCTGGAGCCAATCCCAGCCAACACAGGGCACAAGGCAGGAACCAATCCCGGGCAGGGTGCCAACCCACCACAGGACACACACAAACACACCCACACACCAAGCACACACTAGGGTCAATTTAGAATCGCCAATCCACCTAACCAGCATGTCTTTGGACTGTGGGAGGAAACTGGAGTGCCTGGAGGAAACCCACGCAGACACGGGGAGAACATGCAAACTCCACGCAGGGAGGACCCGGGAAGCGAACCCAGGTCCCCAGGTCTCCCAACTGCAATGCAGCAGCACTACCCACTGCCCCACTGCACCACTGTGCCGCCTCCATTAAAATTATCCATCCATCCATGTTCCAACCCGCTGAATCCGAACACAGGGTCACGGGGGTCTGTTGGAGCCAATCCCAGCCAAAACAGGGCACAAGGCAGGAACCAATCCCGGGCAGGGTGCCAACCAGGACACACACAAACACACCCACACACCAAGCATACACTAGGGCCAATTTAGAATCGACAATCCACCTAACCTGCATGTCTTTGGACTGTGGGAGGAAACCCACACAGACACCGGGAGAACATGCAAACTCCACGTAGGGAGGACCCGGGAAGCGAACCCAGGTCCCCAGGTCTACCAACTGCAAGGCAGCAGCGCTACCCACTGCCCCACTGCGCCACCGTGCCACCTCCATTAAAATTATTCTTTCCATTATTCTTGTCTAATTATTTATTTTCTGTTAATTTTATTCTATTTGCAATGGCTTCCAAATTTAAGCACTTATAAACTTATAACATCTAGAGACATTAATTGTGTATTTATTCCAGATTTTATATTGGTCTTTGCCAAGTGCAGCTATAGGGAAATTTGACTCAGGTGCCACCAAGAGTGGCAGCCTTTCCAGCAGCTCCGTGTATGACTTTACCTTTCTACCTTTTTATCTATTTTATCTATTTAACTGATCACTCCTACCACTTTCTTTTATGTGGACTCATTCCCTGGGCACTTTTTACTACTTTTTACTACTTGGAGATGGATTTTTACATGCCGAGACTTGTCTATTTAGGTAGTCAACTTCAAGCGCTGAGAACAAAGGCCCGTGCCGATGTGGTTCCCTATTTACCCGACGAGGTAAGAATGCGGTATTGTGGCAGCAGAGCCGGCGCTAAGTTAAAGGCGAGGTGGCTTGCGAGGAAGTGGTGTTACAAACCTTCAGTGCCTTCTGTGATCCTGGGAAATGTGAACTCACTACCAAATAAGATCGATGAACTGGCCGCGCTGGTGAAAAATGTCAGGACCTACAGAGAATGCAGTTTGTTGTGCTTTTGTGAAACGTGGCTAACAACTAGCATCCCAGATGCTAACGTGGAGCTTCCCGGGTTTAGCACAGTTAGAGCGGACAGAGACGCAAATACCTGCAGAAAGCGGAAAGGAGGAAGACTCGTTCTATATATTAATAAAAGATGGTGCAACTCTGCACATGTAAACGTTAAAATCTCCACTTGCTGCAGGGACATTGAACTGTTGGCCGTAAGTTTGCGTCCCTGTTACTTGCCAAGAAAATTTGGACACGTCGTTGTTGTTATTGTGATGTTGCTAAACTGCAAGCGCAGCACCCTGAGGCGCTTGTGCTAATCGCTGGAGACTTTAACCATGTGACGCTGGACAAAACATTACCTGCCTTCTCCCAGTATGAGGATTGTAACACCCGGGGAAATAGGAGTATTGACCTACTGTATGCAAACGTTAAAGACGCATACACCGCCACCCTGCTGCCTGCGCTTGGGAAAGCAGATCATAACCTGATTCTGCTTCAGTCTTATTACAAACCAAGAGTGTGGGAGCTACCTACAACCACACGCTCATTCAGGAAGTGGTCCCCTGAGGCAGAGCAGGCTCTGAGGGACTGCTTTGGAATTACAGACTGGGATATCCTGCAGGGGTCACATAGTGAGAACATTGAGGAGGTTGTTGACTACATTACTGATTACATCAACTTCTGTATGGACATTATAGTTCCAGTAAGAACAGTACGCTGCTATGCTAACAACAAGCCATGGATTACAAGTGACATCAAGGTCCTTTTGAACCAGAAGGAAAGGGCTTTTAAAGGCGGTGATCAGCATGAGCTCAAGCGCGTGCAGAAGGAACTCCGAGTCCACCTCAGGGCAGTGAAGGAGCAGTACAGGAGAAAGCTGGAGCAGAAGTTGCGGAATAACAGCATGAAGGAAGTGTGGGATGGGATGAACATCATCACTGGCTGCAGCTCGAAGCGGGGGTGCCACCATCAAGAGAGACGTGGAGAGAGCAAACCAGATGAACAACTTCTTTAACAGGTTTGACCACCCTAACCCACTCTCACCTCGGAGTACTGCACCCTCCACCCATCCTTCTGCTGACACCAGCATAGGAGAGAGTTTCCTCCCACCCATAATTACAGCAGCCCAGGTAAGCAGAGAGCTGAGGAGACTTCGTGCCAGCAAAACAGTGGGTCCAGATGGAGTATCGCCACGACTGCTGAAGGCCTATGCATTGGAGCTGGGGAGTCCTCTACAGCGCATCTTCAACCTGAGCCTGGAACAGGGGAGAGTCCCGAGGCTTTGGAAACATCTTGCATCACCCCAGTCCCAAAGGTATCACGTCCTAGTGAGCTGAATGACTTCTGGCCTGTCGCTCTGACATCACATGTGATGAAGACCATGGAGCAGCTGCTGCTTCACCACCTGAGGCCACAGGTCTGCCACGCCCTCGACCCTCTGCAGTTCGCATACCAGGAGAAGGTGGGAGTGGAGGATGCCATCATCTACATGCTACACCGATCCCTCTCCCACTTGGACAGAGACAGTGGTGCAGTAAGAATTATGTTTCTGGACTTCTCTAGCGCCTTCAACACCACCCAACCTCTTCTCCTTAGGGACAAGCTGACAGAGATGAGAGTAGATTCATACCTGGTGGCATGGATCGTGGACTATCTTACAGACAGACCTCAGTATGTGCGTCCTGGGAACTGCAGGTCTGACATTGTGGTCAGCAACACAGGAGCGCCACAGGGGACTGTACTTTCTCCGGTCCTGTTCAGCCTATATACATCGGACTTCCAATACAACTCAGAGTCCTGCCACGTGCAAAAGTTTGCTGACGACACTGCTATCGTGGGCTGCATCAGGAGTGGACAGGAGGAGGAGTATAGGGACCTAATCAAGGACTTTGTTAAATGGTGCAACTCAAACCACCTACACCTGAACACCAGCAAAACCAAGGAGCTGGTGACGGATTTTAGGAGAGCCAGACCCCTCCTTGACCCCGTGATCATCAGAGGTGACTGTGTGCAGAGGGTGCAGACCTATAAATACCTGAGAGTGCAGCTGGATGATAAATTGGACTGGACTGCCAATACTGATGCACTGTGTAAGAGAGGACAGAGCCGACTATACTTCCTTAGAAGGCTGGCGTCCTTCAACATCTGCAATAAGACGCTGCAGATGTTCTATCAGATGGTTGTGGCGAATTCCACCCTTTTGGGGTAAATGTTAATATTATACAAAGTTATTGTCTGTCTGTATACCTGCATTGTTATCACTCTTTAATTCAATATTGCTGTTTATCAGTATGCTGCTGCTGGAGTATGTGAATTTCCCCTTGGGATTTATAAAGTATCTATCTATCTATCTATCTATCTATCTATCTATCTATCTATCTATCTATCTATCTATCTATCTATCTATCTATCTATCTATCTATCTATCTATCTATCTATCTATCTATCTATCTATCTATCTATCTATCTATCTATCTATCTATCTAGCTTTTGAAAACTGTGATGGCAATTGCAAAGATTATTATGGCTAACTACATAATCACGCTGAAACATCTTTTTAAACCACTAAAAATGTTTTTAAAACGTCTCTTTAAAATGTACAGGTTTGAAAACAAGGGTCTTTTGTATATGGAGACCAACTGTCCCAAATTTTGTAGGACATCCAGATTTTTGACTCTCTATGAGGCTTCCTTGAACAATTTATCACACAACATGATTGACCAACTGAAAGAAACTTGAGAAGAAGGATGAAGGAATGGGTAGGAGAGGATGAAGAAGGGGCCTATGTGGGAGGAGGCCTTGACATCACTTAACTACAGCTACCACAACAGTCTGCCTGGTGGACCACTAGAGTTCACAGTGAGTCAGGTAGTCATTTTAGTCATGTGCGCAGCAGGCATAATAAAAATTGAGGAATGAGCATGCATTCCTGAAAAAAGTGATCGTGTGTAATTTTTTCTTAATTTATTCATTTGTTTAAAAGTTATCATAAAATTTAAAAAGATACTATTTTGATTTAATTTATTCATTTTTTGTTTGTGTTGAAATATATGGAGGCCCGAAGAGGAAATAGTTTTTCAAAAAAATAAAACACACAATCAGGGGCCTCATTTATAAACCTTGCTTATGCTCAGAAATTTGTTTAAGTCATATCTTGCACAAAAGTTGGGATTTATAAAGCACAAACTTGGTGTGAAAATTTTCTTAAAGACACAGACAGTTTTGACAATCCATAAGTCCTACTCAGACATTTTTGCTGCTGGCATTTTGACAACTCCAGACAGCAGGACAATGATGTGAACAGAAATTGTGTTTCATTGCGTTGTTCAATGATGTGTCAGTCACAGTTTGATGTCTGTTCATCCGTCCACTAATTTTCTAAACCCAGTTGTTCTAAACCTGTAATGGAACAGGTATCACATGATTTCCACGTGATGATCTTTGTAATGTAGACTCCCAATTCAATTCAAAACTCCAAGAGGATGTTTAATAAGTCAGTCATCACCACGAAAAATAACACAAATGCCATTAATGCTATTTAAATGAATAAAAACATTTTTTTATTTTCCTTTTTTTTGTTTTTCCTTTCCTTTTCCTTTTTTAATTGTGCTTTTTAAAAAAAAGTTAGAAAATGTACACATAGTGTAACATTTGGTTGTGACTTAGTTACTTGATTTGAAAGTTGGAGTATTTTCTGTTATTTATTTGTTTCATGAACAAGAAAGATAACACATTTTGTTTCTTAACTATTTCCCATCAGAGCTATGTGTGATGTGTGATGCAGATCATCTCAAACCGCCTTGCCACTGTTTGTACTGGCAGGCATAAAACGCAGCCATGTGCAATGCCACTTCAATTGCTCCTTGCTGACTACTGATGATCTTTTTACCAAAAATATGTAAAATGTAAAAAGACTTTATAGAACATTTTCAAGTTAAAATAACTTCTCTCAAGCTGATTCTGAAGCAGTGAACTAATTGAAGAGTGTTTCTGTATGGACTGGTGATTGGCATGTGAAAGTTGCTTTGGGCATAACAGATTATAGTATTTATTGATCCATCCCCTAAACCTGCTTATCTAGGGCAAGGAGTTTTTATCAAGCGAAGGACAAAGGCAGGGACAAAAAACAAAAAACATGTGCACATACTTACAGTTTCAAGTTTATTTAAGATTTATAAGGGAACTTGATGTGGTATCTCACATATGCTATTTTTGTCTTTCTTGCATAAGCAAAATTTTAGTAACTAATCTAAGCAAGGTTTCATACATGAGGCCCCTGGTGCACACCCATGCTTTCTTGTCCGCACCAGATTCTTAAAGGCTGCACCAGGTAATATTGCGTGCACACCACAAACCATTCAAATGAGCACCAGATGCTATTGCATGTGCATATACACTATTTTCTGTTAACAGACATGCTGCTTAATAGTTTTATGTTGTGTTCACAGCTACACTTTACAAAAATGGATATTGGTAAAGTATTTAAACGCAGGTTTTTGGATCCACGAATCAGAAGCATTACTACACTACTGTGTAGTAAAACATAATTAAATTGATCAGCTAACTACTCACAGCTACTTATTAGCTTGCAGCCAGCTTGTTGCTCGCACAGATTACACTGCACAAAGTTTTTGCTTCTTGAACACTGTTGGTGTTTCTTATAGATTTTTGGGTGCTGATCACGAATATCATCATCAAAATTTACATATCACATACTGTTTCAGAGAAATCTTCAGTTTTGTCATGATTTTTTCTTATATTTGTATCCAAACATTTTCGCTTCCATAAGTGACTTATCAACAACAGTTTGTGCAGCCTGGGCATGTCCAGGCATGGAATCAAGCCAGGCTGGAAGCTGTTCTGTGGAAGCTGACATCCTGGGCATGCCTGGGAAGGTCTGAACGAGCGTGACGCGTTCTCAGCATGCTATAAAGGTGACTTGCATACACCGATTCTGCTCATTTGGTTAATATAGATAGTCAGTGTGTATGTATAGTATCAGTATAGTAAAGTATAGTATCTGTAGCAATATAATAGTAAGTAAGCTTGATGCTATAGACATTTTAGTGTCGGGCGATATGTCTCGTCAATGTCATAACAGCTGCAATACATTCTGCTATATCTGTGGTGAATATACACTTATGCCTCAGAGATGGTGGATGACTGCTCTTGTGAAGAAAGCTTATCATCTGTATTTCGGCTGCAAAACTGGTGATCAAGACAAGGAATGGGCGCCTCACATTTGCTGTGCGACATGTGCTGTCAGTCTGAGAGCCTGGCTCAGAGGCACTCGAAAAACGATCCCGTTTGCTGTTCCGATAATGAGGCGAGAACAGAAAGACCATGTGACGGACTGTTACTTCTGTTTGACTAATGTGTCTGGTTTCTCTGCCAAAAACAAGAAGTCAATTGAATATACTAATTTACCTTCAGCAATGAGACCCATGCCACATGACGCCAGTCTTCCAATTCCGAAACCACTACAGGATTGGACCTTAGATGAACCAGATGAAGAAACTGCAATGCAGGGTACTGACAGTGACATTGACCCGGATTTTGAACCGTGCTCATCAGGCAATCCACATATGATAACACAGTCCGAATTGAATGATTTGGTCAGAGATTTGGGTCTGTCAAAAGCAAAAGCTGAGCTGCTGCGTCCGAAACTGCAGAAATGGTGTTTGCTGTCACCAGGTATGAAAATTTCTGTGTTTTGAGGCCGACATCATGATATAACCAAATTTTTTGCACAAGTCGACAGTCTGTTTCTATTGTGACTTTGAAGGATTGTTCTCAGCCTTGGGTTGTGATCACAACCCGGAAGAGTGGTGTCTCTTCATTGATTAGTCAATGTTAAGCCTGAAAGCTGTTCTGCTACACAATGGCAACATTTATCTTTCAGTACCTGTTAGCTATGCAGCACACATGAAAGAAACGCATGAGAATATGGAACTGTTTCTGAAGCATGTCCAGTATAGCAGGTACAACTGGAAAAGCTGTGGAGATCTTAAAGTTGTTGATCTGTTACTAGGACTGCAGCTCGGCTATACAAAGTACTGTTGTTTCATCTGTGAATGGGACAGCCATGCCAAAGAGTCGCACTGTTCTCGACAGAACTGGCCACTCCGTAAAAAGTTAGTTCCAGGACAGAAAAATGTGGCACATGGATCACTCGTTGACCTGGCAAAGATATTTTTGCCTCCTCTTCACATAAAACTGGGACTCATGAAGAATTTTATGAAAGCACTGAACAAGGAAGGCAAAGGTTTTCATTATTTAAGACAGATGTTCCCAAGAATAACTGACACCAAGATCAAAGATGGCAATTTTGTTGGCCCCAGATCAGACAAGTTATGAGTGACAAGCGGTTTGAAGATCTGTTAGTTAGGCCTGGAAAATTGCCTTGAAAGCCTTCAAAGATGTAGTTGACAATTTTCTGGGCAATTACAGAGCCCCAAACTACATTCAGCTGGTAGACAAACTTCTCAAAGCATACAAGAAAATGAAGTACAACATATCACTCAAGATTCATTTCCTCCACTCACACTTGGACTTCTTCCCCGCAAATCACGGTGCTGTCAGTGATGAACACGGTGAAAGGTTTCACCAGGACATTGCTACGATGGAGAAACGATACCAGGGCAACTGGAATCCGTCAATGCTTGCTGACTACTGTTGGACACTGCAACGTGATGCACCAGATATTGAATACAAAAGAAAATCAGGAGCAAAACACTTTCAATTCTGTTGAATTTAATAGCTTATGCGAAACATAAACGTGACTAAATACATTATTGTCAGTAAACATATAAATGTCTGTTTCTCAGAGTTCCTACGTGATGCAGTAAAACCAAAACTATATTTGTGCATACCCAGTAGATACCTGTCACGATCGGCAAGACAAGCAAGACTTTTCAAAAAAATTGTTGTGCAGTATAATGAGAGCTAGTCATATTCCATATTTACCCAGTCCAATGCAGGTACAATAATTAGATTCTCTGGCAAATTTGGCACAATCACTTATCTACACCAGTGAACTGTGGTATTTAACGTGAACTCTAAAGAGTACCAGACCATACTTGCCAGCTTCTATGATGAGTGTTTTTACTTTACTAGCAGATCCTAGTATAGTATATATACAGTATACTAGGACCCTTACCTAGCTGGCACGCTAGACAGAAAGACTAGAAGGACCAGGAGAGGAGCAGTATCTCCCCCTGGAACACAAAAGGATAGCTGTCCTGGGGGGTGTCGGGGCCACGGGAACAGAGCTTGGAAGTTCAACCTTCTGGGGGCCTGTGATCACCACCAGGGGGCCCCTGGACATTTGTTAAGCCCTGGACTGCAGGACTTCCGCCACACCAGGAAGTGCTGCAGCAAGATGTGACACCTTGTGTATTGGGAATTAGCATCACCAGCCTACACTCTAGGTGTCTAGTATGTCAGACCGAGCGTGACCAGGATGATGGTGTAAGACAGGGAGACACGGACACAAAAAGGGTTGGGTTTTTTGAAAAGTAAAGTAAGGATTTATTTACAGGTGCACTTAAAGAAAACAAAAATAATGTCCTGCGGAATTTATATATTAATACACAGTCCAATACCGCAAAGGACACACAAATACAGTAAGTAAATGGAACCCAAAAATAGTGACTATATACAGTATTTATAGTGTTGACTGAAAGTCCCAAATGAAAAAGAATACTGCATACAAACTAGTGAAAACCATATGTACGCGAACCAAAATGAAGCTGTCTTCCTCCACAGTGCTCCAAGTCAGGAAGCTGCTCCTTCAAACAGTGTATACAGGATTCACCAAAACAAAAATATTCAAAATGCCAAAGGGGACTCTGCTCTGTTGGGTCTATCAGCAAGGCCCTTAACCTGCAATTGCTGAGCGCTTTGAGTAGTGAGAAAAGCGCTACATAAATGCAAAGAATTATTATTATTAATTATATATATATATATACACAAGAAAAAAATATTTACAATAAGCAAGGCACAAGCCGTAATGCTTGGTAAATTCAAAATGCTGTTCTACCAAGTACCTTTCTCTAAGAAGATCTAGACAGAAAGAACCAGCCTGTAGAGGCCGCAATTCCTTTTTGTATTCTGCGCCCTCGCGCCGACCAATTAAACTGCTGTACGTCATCCCTCTGCAAGCACGCAATGACGAGAACACGTTTGCGAGAAGTGGTGTCTCCTGTCCCGCATAAAATAAAAAGTCGAGCAGCCAACGCGCGCGCGCAGAGCTGTGCCAGCTTTTGAGACGCAAACTGCGCTTCTGCCTTCTGCCTTAAGTGAAAGTAAGCACTTTCCATTTTTACGTCCTTCCCTTGAGCTACTGCCCAGACAACTACAAACATGGGATCCCTTTTCTAAACTGCGGTAAACTAATATTAAGGTGCTTCACACTTTCTTTTACTCCTTTAGTTATGAGGTCGTGGGAGGCACACGCAGGAGTGGAGAACCGACAATACCATCCCGGCCGGTTAATGGCAGGACTATCTCTCCAGTCTACACGAGACCTGCCGCGACGCTCCCCAAAAGGCGCTAATATGGTCAGTGAAGATGTCAGTCTGCATTATATAAAAAGGAAAAAGACAAGTTTCCTTTCTTTATACTTTAACCTTTTTTTTCACAAACTAATGACTCTCTCAACACCATGCAGAGGACACATAACTACTTTTATTTAATTACAGGTAATGCCAGTAAGGCACATTACACACCCTCCCCCTCAAGATTTCAGGTCATATGTGCGGGATAAATAATCTGCCACTAGATTCTTTTTCCCAGCAACATAACGTACTTGAAATCTGTATGGCTGGAGTGCCAAATACCAGCGGGCCACCCGAGCATTAGAATGTCTCATCTTTTGGATCCATTGGAATGCTCGGTGGTCGCTCTCCACAATAAATTTGTTGGAAAGAAGATAATACTTTAGGCTATCTACAGCCCAGTTTATTGCTAATCCTTCCTTCTCTAAGGCAGCGTACTTATTCTCTCAGTCAAACAGCTTTCTACTAATAAACAAAATTGGCCTCTTCTCGTCACCCTCCCCCTGCATCAAGGCTGCTCCTAAACCTTCCCCAGAGGCGTCAACCTGCAAAATAAAAAGTTTCGCAAAGTCAGGACAATGCAATACAACATTTTTACAAAATATCTTTTTCAGAGATTGAAAGGCATTTTCACATGACTCTGTCCATTTGATGTTTCGTGGTGCAGATCCTTTAAGCAGGTCAGTGAGGGGCACTGCAATCTTAGAAAAATTAGGAATAAATCTTCTGTACCATCCCACCAAACCAAGGAACGACCGTACCTGCTTCTTTGTTCCAGGACTCAGACGATCCTTTATAGCGGCCATTTTGTCAATTTGGGGTCGGACCAAACTGCGCTCTGAGAAGCAAATCTTAGCGTGCTACGCCATGGAAACTGTTGCATCATCCTTGAACCTTTTGTGAAAGTGTTTATTTGATCTTTGGAACTCCGGCTTTACACATTCTATAGTTTATGCCTACATTTTGTAACATTTATTACTAAAATATGAAAAAGTTTCTGTTTTAACAATGTGTTTACACAGATTACTGTAGAAACGGAACACACATGAAATGTGTGTGTTCCAAATAACGAGCTATTATTTCCACTCTTAAACTCCACTTCACTCCCAGATAATCAATCAAGGCATGAGCTGGGAGAACTTCGTGCACGTTCTAAGTCGGTGGGGGGATGGAATAGCCGGCTGCTGGCAGCTTGTCTTTCTCAGCACATTTAGAGGACAAAAGACGCTGGTGGAGAGGTGTGAACGGATTTAAGAAGCGATTTAAGGTGGGCCAGATCTACGAGTTTTTTCATAGGCTCTGGTAATTCTAGTGTTAATAGCTGACTGGAAGGGTTAGTATATTCTTGCCGCGGCTTCAGCATATTAATATGAAAAGTCTGCCTTATTTTCCTAGGATGATCAGGCATATCAATCTCATAAGTGACAGGACCTTTTTGAGCAACTACAGTATATGGCCCTTGCCACTTGGCTAAAAGACTGCTCTCTGAAGTAGTCAATAATAACAGTACCTTCTGTCCAACTGTAAGTTTTCAGTCTCTGACTGCCTTGTCATACCATGCTTTCTGCTTGGCTTGTGCGTTTTCCATGTTTACTTTTACAAACTGCGACAGGATGGCAAATTTTTCCTGCAACTTAAGGACAAATGTTAGCACATTTTGGGATTAAGTTCTGTCTCTATCTCCTCTAGGGTTTCCTTTAGCACAGAAAGGGGTCCTCGCACATGACGACCATACAACAGCTCAAACGGAGAGAATCCTGTGGATGCCTGCGAAACCTCCCAGTAATCGAACAACAGGTATGGTAGCCATTGGTCCCAATCTGATCCAGTCATGCTAACAAATTTCCTCAGCATCTGTTTTAGGGTGGCATTAAATTGCTCCACTAGCGCATCTGTCTGCGGGTGATAGGGTGTGGTCCTTAACCCCCGAATTCCTAACAAACTATTCACCTGTCTTATCAATTTTGCTGTTAGGTTGGACCCCTGGTCAGTTAACATTTCTCTTGGGATCCCTACTCTGGCAAATAGCTGTATTAAAGCACTCACAATGTTACTTGCATTTGTCTTTTTCAGGGGAAAGGCTTCTGGGAACCGGGTTGCGTAGTCACACACCACCAGAATACACAGGGAATGCTATGGCTAATATGTAGCACTTTCTCCCTCAGACTAGATGGCAACACCAGTCTCTGCCCATAGTCATCTTGATGATACAGGAGGTCATCTTGAATGATAAATTTCTCTCCCGTCTTACAGTGCATCTGGAAAGTATTCACAGCGCATCACTTTTTCCACATTTTGTTATGTTACAGCCTTATTCCAAAATGGATTAAATTCATTTATTTCCTCAGAATTCTACACACAACACCCCATAATGACAACGTGAAAAAAGTTTACTTGAAGTTTTTGCAAATTTATTAAAAATAAAAAAACAGAAAGCACATGTACATAAGTATTCACAGCCTTTGCCATGAAGCTCAAAATTGAGCTCAGGTGCATCCTGTTTCCCCTGATCATCCTTGAGATGTTTCTGCAGCTTAATTAGAGTCCACCTGTGGTAAATTCAGTTGATTGGACATGATTTGGAAAGATACACACCTGTCTATATAAGGTCCCACAGTTGACAGTTCATGTCAGAGCACAAACCAAGCATGAAGTCAAAGGAATTGTCTATAGACCTCTGAGACAGGATTGTCTCGAGACACAAATCTGGAGAAGGTTACAGAAAAATATCTGCTGCTTTGAAGGTCCCAATGAGCACAGTGGCCTCCATCATCCGTAAGTGGAAGAAGTTCAAAACCACCAGGACTCTTCCTAGAGCTGGCCGGCCATCTAAACTGAGTGATCGGGGGAGAAGGGCCTTAGTCAGGGAGGTGACCAAGAACCCGATGGGTTCACAGAGGTCCTCTGTGGAGAGAGGAGAACCTTCCAGAAGGACAACCATCTCTGCAGCAATCCACCAATCAGGCCTGTATGGTAGAGTGGCCAGACAGAAGCCACTCCTTAGTAAAAGGCACATGGCAGCCCGCCTGGAGTTTGCCAAAAGGCATCTGAAGAACTCTCAGACCATGAGAAAGAAAATTCTCTGGTCTGATGAGACAAAGATTGAACTCTTTGGTGTGAATGCCAGGCGTCACGTTTGGAGGAAACCAGGCACCGGTCATCACCAGGCCAATACCATTCCTACAGTGAAGCAGGGATGTTTTTCAGCGGCAGGGACTGGGAGACTAGTCAGGATAAAGGGAAAGATGACTGCAGCAATGTACAGAGACATCCTGGATGAAAACCTGCTCCAGAGCGCTCTTGACCTCAGACTGGGGCGAAGGTTCATCTTTCAGCAGGACAACAACCCTAAGCACACAGCCAAGATATCAAAGGAGTGGCTTCAGGACAACTCTGTGAATGTCCTTGTGTGGCCCAGCCAGAGCCCAGACTTGAATCCGATTGAACATCTCTGGAGAGATCTTAAAATGGCTGTGCACCGACGCTTCCCATCCAACCTGATGGAGCTTGAGAGGTGCTGCAAAGAGGAATGGGTGAAACTGGCCAAGGATAGGTGTGCCAAGCTTGTGGCATCATATTCAAAAAGACTTGAGGCTGTAATTGCTGCCAAAGGTGCATCGACAAAGTATTGAGCAAAGGCTGTGAATACTTATATACATGTGATTTCTCTGTTTTTTTATTTTTAATAAATTTGCAAAAACCTCAAGTAAACTTTTTTCACGTTGTCATTATGGGGTGTTGTGTGTAGAATTCTGAGGAAAAAAATTAATTTAATCCATTTTAGAATAAGGCTGTAACATAAAATGTGGAAAAAGTGATGCGTGTGAATACTTTCCGGATGCACTGTAAGACTGCGAACCCTTTGTGGCCTTGTCAAAGCAGACACACAGACTGGGGTCATCCCGCTGAGCGGAAGCCACATTACTCAGTAAGTCACTACTCTTCTACCTCTTCTACTGAAGTCTGTGAGGAATTCCTCCACTTTTTCCGTAACAAAATTAATGATCTAAATAATTCAACTAACATAAATACATCATCTGTTTATATCTCTCCCTGTTTTCCCACTCCATCCAGCTGCTTCTCTAAGTTCTCACCAGTCACATCTGCGTCTGTTAATAACCTGCTTTGTAAGATGAGGCCGACTACTTGTGTACTGGACCCCATCCCCACCACACTACTTAAATCCTGCCTTCATGCCATAATCCCGACTGTTACAACAATAATAAACTCATCCCTTGACACTGGCTCTGTGCCGCTCACTTTTAAAATTGCTTCTATAACCCCAATGTTAAAAAAGTCTGGTCTTGATGCTGACAATCTTAACAATTTCCGGCCTATTTCCCACTTACCTTTCCTGTCAAAAGTTCTTGAGCATGTTGTAGCTTCCCAACTCACCAATTACCTAACCGCTAATAATTTGATGGAACCCTTTCAGTCTGGTTTCAGGGTGCGGCACAGCTGTGAAACTGCTCTGCTACGGGTAACCAATGATTTGCTTATGGCAGCAGACTCTGGACAAACCAGTATATTTATTCTGTTAGACCTCAGTGCAGCATTTGACACTGTCAGACATGACATCCTACTGTCCAGAATGGAGAACATGCTGGGTATCTCTGGCACTGCCCTCCAGTGGTTCAAGTCCTATCTGACTGATAGGCAAGAGTTTGTTAGTCTTGGCAAGAGCAGATCCAGCTCAGCACCAGTCACACAAGGAGTCCCTCAAGGCTCTGTCCTCAGTCCTCTGCTTCTCTGTATTTACATGCTTCCCCTTGGCCATATTATCCGTAGCTATGGACTGGGTTATCATTTTTATGCAGATGATACTCAACTCTATTTCGATGTTAAAAGTGGAACTTCATCAGAGCTTTCTCAGCTCACAACCTGCCTTAGTGAAATTAAAACCTGGATGGAGCAGAACTCTTTAAAATTAAATTGCAATAAAACTGAACTCCTGCAAATTGGGACTAAAATGCAACTTAATAAAATGAGCTCCTTCCCAGTCTATCTTGGCGGTGATCTCATCAGACCTGCCTCTACTGTAAAAAATCTTGGTGTCATTTTTGATTCCTCCCTCTCTTATTCCGCTCACATAAATCACATTAAGAAACTTTCTTACTTTCACCTACGTAACATATCCCATGTTCGCTCCTTTTCGCTCTCCTTTTCTAACGCTGAGAAACTTGTCCATGCTTTTATCACATCCCGCATCGATTATTGTAATTCCCTACTGGCAGGAGCCCCTTCAAATCTTATATCACAGCTCCAGCTTATTCAAAACTCAGCTGTAAGAGTCCTTACTTGAACCAACAGCAGCGAGCACATCACACCCATCCTGCTCCGTCTCCACTGGCTCCCTGTGTCTTACAGAATCGAATATAAAATCCTATTAATAACTTACAAAGCCTTAAATAACCTCGCGCCAAACTACATCAGTGACCTTCTCCATCATTATGTGCCTGCCCGTCCACTAAAGTCCTCTGATTCTGGCAATCTTGTTGTGTCCCTTACTAATCTACACTCCATGGGTGACAGGGCCTTCAGCTGTATAGCGCCCAGACTCTGGAATGACCTACCAAAATTAATCAGGTCAGCTGACTCCATGAATTCTTTTAAAAAACAACTCAAAACTCATCTGTTCAGGAAGGTTTTTAGCTCTATTTGACTTTATTACCCTTCTCTCAGTTTACTTCTCTGTCAAGATGCTAATGTAACCTGTGTGCGTGTGCTAGACCATCAATTATGTTGTCTGTTTCTTTTTTTTTTTTTTTCAGAATTCACTGTCTTAATCTTTATTTATTTATCTGGTTTGTACAATGCTATATACTGTATACGCTGCCGTTCTTTATTATATTCTGCAAGTGCCTTGAGCATGGGAAAGGCGCTATATAAATAAAATGTATTATTATTATTATTATTATTATGAGATCCAAAGACAATACGAGCTCACCCTGCTTCTGGGGAACGCCCCAGAACTTCTCACGCCTTCTCTGACTGCGGGCTTTACGGACTGTGCCTCTCTTGTCAGCTTCCCCAAACGGCGGCACATCCCAGCCATCCTGGGCATTTTGTTTTTGCCTTGCCGCTTGGGCCCTTGTGACCATCAGAGTCTCCGCCTGCAGAGTACCCTGTAAGAGATCTTCGATCCCGGGAACGTCCAACCCTAGCAGAATCAGGTAAGGCATGTTGTCTAATACGCCCATGGGTAACTCATAACCCAAACCTTGAATCTCCAGGTTCTCCCGGACCAGAGGATAGGTGACTTCTTCACCATGGATACACCTCAATACTACCTGCTGACCTGACTGTACCACTTGGTCGACCAAACAGTCTTTCCTCACCAGAGACTGGGTGCTTCCTGTGTCTATTAATGCAGGTTACAGTTTACCTGCAATAGAAACCCTTAGAATCTTCTCCCTGTTCTTAAAAGGCGTATTCTTTTCAGGTAGGGGGCATGGAACAAAACAAAGTTTTGTTTCCTTTCGCTTGTTTGGACAAAACTTAATTAGATGGCCTTTTTGTCCACAACCATGACACAACCAACCTCCCCAATAATCTGGCTTTGCAGGTGGGTTGACTAAACTCATAGGACCATGACCCATTTCACCCCGAGACATACCTGTGGGCTTAGCTGTGGTTCTGGGCCTCTGGATGACTTTATCTTCCTTCCGCAGGTTCCTTGGATGATGGGCAGCCAGGAACACCTCAGCCAGCTCCGCTGCTTCTTTGGAAGTCTTTGGCCGATGGTCCTCTACCCACGTACGGATTTTACTGTCAAATACCTGCAAAAGTTGTTCTAACAAAATAAAGTCAATAATCTGGTCTATTGAGTGTTTCTGGGGTTGTAACCATTTAGTGCACTATTCCTTCAATAGTGTCAGAAGTTCTTTAGGAGACTGACCTTCCTCCCATTCAAGAGAATGGAACCTCACCCTGTACGTTTCGGTGCTGATCTCATACTTCTCAAGGATGGCAGCTTTTAATGAGTCGTAGATCAGGGACTCCTCAACTGGCATGGCCAAAAGTGCCGCCCTGGCCCCTCTGTAAGTAAAGGAACAAGATGGATTGCCCAATCTGCTCTTGGCCAGTCACACACAGTAGCCACCCTTTCGAATGTTGAAAAGTAATGTTCTATGTCCTCAGGGTTCTGGAAGGGCATCAGACGAGGCTATTCCCATGTTCTTACTGAGGCTCCTCTACTTCTTTCAACAGATTCATCCGGGTTGGAGGACTGTGACTGTTGCACCAAATTCACCTGTCCCTGTAACTGGTGCTGCAGACCTTTGAATCGATGTTCCAACCGTTGGTCTTTGTCTTCCTGCACAGCGATGAGTTGTCGCAAAAGCACCTCCACTGCACGGATATCCCCAGTGACTGGGACTTCTTCCCCTGCCTGTGCTGCTCCGGAGGCCACTCCTGTATTGCTGTCTGGAGTGCCAGCTCCTTGAGGCTTCTTTGGAGCCATTCTGCCAAAAACTGTCTTCGTCTGTACTCCAAAATCAAAATACTGTCTCACTTTTACCACACCTGATCGGATCCCACAGCTGCCACCAAAACGTGACACCTTGTGTAGTGGGAATTAGGATCACCAGGCTACACTCTAGGTGTCTAGTATGTGAGACCGAGCGTGACCAGGATGATGGTGTAAGACAGGAAGACACGGATACAAAAAGGGTTGGGTAAAGTGAGGTTTTATTTACAGGTGCACTTAAAGAAAACAAAAATAATGTCCTGCGGAATTTATATATTAATACACAGTCCATTAGCGCAAAGGACACACAAAAACAGTAAGTAAATGGAACCCAAAAATAGTGACTATATACAGTATTTACAGTGCTGACTGAAAGTCCCAAATGAAAAAGAATACTGAATACAAACTAGTGCAAACCATATATACGCGAACCAAAATGAAGCTGTCTTCCTCCACAGTGCTCCAAGTCAGGAAGCTGCTCCTTCAAACAGTGTATACAGGATTCACCGAAACAAAAATATTCAAAATACAGAAAAAGTGTATATCCAAAAATAAACAGTGCACCAGTAACCACAACCCAATAAATACTTCCACCAAAGTTAATCCAGAGTAATTTATGTATATATATACAGTGGGGCAAAAAAGTATTTAGTCAGCCATCAATTGTGCAAGTTCTCCCACTTAAAAAGATGAGAGAGGCCTGTAATTTTCATCATAGGTATACCTCAACTATGAGAGACAAAATGAGAAAAAAAAATCCAGAAAATCACATTGTCTGATTTTTAAAGAATTTATTTCCAAATTATGGTGGAAAATAAAACAAGACTGCCACATAGGGGAAATGGTTAGACTTTTAAAAGGGGAAGACAGGACGTGAGGTCATATGGGTCCGGCTCAGGATCATCTGCCATTGGTTCAAGCCCGGAGGTGACATCACAGGGGCCGGAGCCGGTAAGGTCTTCTTCCATTGGCTTGGTCCCGGAAGTGACATCATGAGAGCCAGGTGAGATCTCCCGGGAATGGTCTACAGGCAAGGGAAAAAAGGAATCATTGCACTCTGCCACATCCCGGCATGCCTCAGAACTGCCTTCCCTCGAACCCTTTAGCTGCCTCCCATGCGCACGTGTGTGACAATATATACAAGAAAAAAATATTTACAATAAGCAAGACACAAGCCGTAATGCTTGGTAAATTCAAAACGCTGTTCTACCAAGTACCTTTCTCTAAGAAGATCTAGACAGAAAGAACCAGCCTGCAGAGGCCGTAATTCCTTTTTGTATTCGGCGCTGACCAATTAAACTGCTGTACGTCATCCCTCTGCAAGCACGAAATGACGAGAACACGTTTGCGAGAAGCGGCGTCTCATGTCCTGCATAATTACTGTAAAAAGTCGAGCAGCTGTCGCGCGCATGCATAGCTGTGTCAACTTTTGAGACGCAAACTGCGCTTCTGCCTTAAGTGAAAGTAAGCACTTTCCATTTTTACGTCCTTCCCCTGAGCTACTGCCCAGACAACTACAAACATGGGATCCCTTTTCTAAACCGCGGTAAACTAATATTAAGGCACTTCACACTTTCTTTTACTTCTTTAGTTATGAGGTCGCGGGAGGCACACGCAGGAGTGGAGGACCGACAATACCATCCTGGCCAGTTAATGGCAGGGCCATCTCTCCAGTCTACACGAGACCCGCCGCGTCGCTCCCCAAAAGGCGCTAATATGGTCAGTGAAGACGTCTGTCTGCATTATATAAAAAGGAAAAAAGCAAGTTTCCTTTCTTTATACTTTAACCTTTTTTTTTTCTCAAACAAATGCCTCTCTCAACACCATGCAGAGGACACATAACTAATTTTATTTAATTACAGGTAATGCCAGTAAGGCACATTACCACAGAAGACTATCAATGAGCACGTGAAGCACATTCAGGTGCAATATAAAAGGGGCTGCCTCACTCCATTACGCCAGAGTCGGGAGGCAGAGAACAGAGCTTGTGGGAGAGGAGTGGAGGCAGCAAAAGAAAAGAAAAGGAAAGAAAGAAAAGGACTGTGAGCAATAGTGCTGGTGGGTTGTGCACTGTGTGTGCTGTATAAAGAAAATAAAATAAATTGTGTGTGCTTTTGGACATTGTGAGTCTGCGTGACAAGGCTGATTCTCCACAATGGTATCCCTGATGGGACTGCCTGCTCGTTAACTGGCAGGGGACCCAACAAAATAATAATTTTGTGTCCAGCCCAGCACAGCAGAGGAAGGAGCACACATGCCGTTACACTGCAGCATGCACACGCAGTAACCAGCAGCTCACCGGAAGTTCATGGAAGCACCTTTACAGCCGATGGGGAGGAAGAAGAGTAGACAAGCCTTGAGAGTAGCGAACTCCCACATACGCGATGTCATTGCGGAAGCCCACAGCAGCACAAAGGCTGAAGAAGCCACCTAGGGGAAGTACGTCCAGGAAGGAAGTAAGCCTCATGCCTGATGGCCTGGTGGGGATTACCGTTCCGTCCCCTCGTCTTGTCATGTAGAGGGGGACTACCTACATCCGCATCAGTAGCCGAAGCATGCTGACTTGTGGGGCAACAGCAAGACAACGGTGGAAGATGACGAGGAGTCGCCACTAACCGAAGATGGGCTGGCAGAATAGCACCTGGAAACTTGACTACTCATCGGATTTCACAGAAGAGCCGGAGTCAGGAGGCAGAGGACAGATCTTGAGAGAGAGGAGTGGAGGCGGCGAAAGAAAAGAAAAACAAAGAAAGAAAAGGACGATATGCAATAGTGCTGGTGGGATGTGCACTGTGTGTGCTGTATAAAGAAAAGAAAATAAATTGTGTGTGCTTCAAGGTAATAATCGTAAACTAAAATGAAAACGAAGACTAAAACTATTAATGAAAAAACATTTTCGTAAACTGAAATAAAATAAATAACAAAACTGAGATGAAAAACTAAAACGATACGGAACGATTACAGTAGCTTAAAAGACTAAGTGAAATAAAATAATAATTTCTAAAAAAAAAAAATCAGTTTTCGTGATCATGTCTGAAAGAACGCGGCAGAATCTATTTTTGCATTTTCATAAACTTCCGGTCCTGCCCTGTAGGTGGTGAAATTCAGTATATAAACTTTATCTGACCAGAGGGTATCAGCGATCAACATGTCCGGAAGAAAACGACACAGCGCTGTATGGGAGTTTTTCAAATATAATGCTGAAATCAACAACAGTAAGTGCATAGTGTTGGAGCAGGGTGCGTTGTGTGCTGTACAGATTAAAGGTAAAAACCCAACAAACCTTAAAGTGCACCTAAATAGCTATCACAAATTAGCCTACGAGATATTTCTGGGTAAAGAAAAAGAAAGGCTGAAAAGCGAGTGCAATTTGAGTATGCATGCAAATTCTAGTACACATCATACAAGACAGCAGACATTAACATCGTGTTTGCAGAGGACAGCAAATTGGGGAACAAACTCAGTTGAACACCAAAAACGCGAAGACGCCCAAGTAAACTTGTTTATTGAAACTGGCATGTCTACTAGGCTGTGTGACTTGCCTTCATTCAGAAAATTTGTTTCCTCTCTTGATCCCAAATTTAGCATGCCACATGCTGCACGAATAAATGCGCTCATCGTACATAAAATGAATACAGCAACACAGCGTATCAAAGAAATGGTCTAACAAGCTCGGAAACTAACCCTTTGTATAGACGGATGGAGAAAAAAGGGTCTGACGGCTTCGTTTTTGGGAATTTCTGCATGCTTTTATCATTCACCAACAAACCAAGCACAGCATGCTTTGTTAAATTTACGACGCATATGTCATCCGCATACGGGACAAGCTTTGGCAAACGCTATCGACAGTACTCTGGATGAGTGGGACATAACAGAAGACAAGGTTATGATTATAGTGACAGACAATGGAGCAAACATTGTCAAAGCTATAGATATACTACGGAAAGCACGGAGGCAAGGAGAATATTCTGCACAGTAGTTAATTGAGCTGGATTCAACTGAATCTGAGTCGGGCTCGGATATAGAGGAAGAAGAGATGAACGTCTCTGATCAAGGTAAGTTAAAAAATATTGGCTAAGTAGCTCAGTATATTCTGCTTGATACTTTTTGTTTCAGGCAGCAAGATTTTGGCATGTATGATAAATGGTCAGCAAACCATCCAATATGTATCCATTGTCTCTCTAGTCTGTTATATTTTGTAATAATATAACACATTAGCACATTTATACAGCACATTACATTTTAATTAGTCTTGGTAAAATAGTAATAAATTATCATATTTAAAAAATATTTCTTTTGTAGTGTTATATTTATAGATTAAACATAGATGATTCTGGAGGCTGTGTGTAAAATAAATAATAACTATTATTTATTTCAAATGATTCAATGCAGCTTTAAGTTTTTTACAAGACTGAAAAAAAACAAATATATAAAATTAAATAACATTTAATAAATAATATACATAAAATCTACATTGGAGAAAAGACAAAATTGAACCAAGAAAAAACATTTCCTAAAACACATTAAGCTGAACTGTGATTTATTTGATTACTTAACAGAATCAACAGACTTCTTTCAAGACGGAGACATATCCAGGAATCGACATATGCCTTGTATGGCACACACACTTCAGCTTGCATTGAAAGATGCCATGAAACAATCAGGAGCCAGTTCTGCTGTTAACAAAGCCAGGAACCTTATTCATTCTGTCAGGAAATCTTCGGTAGCAAATGAGCAAATGATTAAAAGGTGTGACTTTAGCCTGTTTTATAATACTAACTGACTTGACAACAGGCTTGTCTTTATCTAGAAATCTGAGTTTCAATATATTTAGTAAGTAATCCCATAGACAAATTGTTCTCAAACTCAATCCTGGGAATGCCATGTGACTGCAGGTTTTCATTACAGCCATGTTTTGTTTTTAATTGAACTCCTAGCCTAATTGAGCAGTTATTTTCCAGATTTGGTGTCCATATACAAATTATAAAACTAAATTTGGAAAATTTTTATTAGACTGCATCAGGCATTGGTACATAGTATGGTACACAGTAATAATTTAATTCCTTTTTATCTTGGTTTTTAAGAATTTTATCATTGTCATAATTTTTCATTTCCAGTTTTTCTGGTTATGTATTCCATTATTTACTATTGTTGGAAAAGCTGTGGCAGGCAGAGAGCTTTTAGCATTCAACATTGTTTGCCCCAGTGTCTGCTTATTATCATGGTACAATTAAGGGATTAAACTAGACAGAAAAAGAACAAATTAATTGGAAAATCACAAAGAATTGGCCATTTGTACTATAGAAAAAGCCAATATTTCTAAATATTTTATTTAAAAAAAAAATCACACTTTAAAGCTTTTCTGAATATGAGAAGAGAAAATGAGGCCAGCTTATTACATGAGATCAGTTACACAGGTAAGATGACTCTTTGACTGTGAAACTGAACAAAACAAAACCCTGCAACCACAGTGGTGATAGTAAATAGATAGATACTTTATTAATCCCAAGGGGAAATTCACACCAATAGTGACTAATAATAGTAATAATAATAATAATAGTGGCTTTGACCAAAATTATCATTTACTTATTCTATGATGCACTAGGAATAAGTGATTATTTTGTTTAAACTTCTTACCTTTTCATTACAGTAACATTATTCTCTGTTTGTTTCTAAAGGTGTGGCCGAACACTGATTTGTGACTGCCCCACACGGTGGAACAGTACACTTGACATGCTGAAGCGACTTCTGGAAACTAAAGCTACACTTAATGAGGTTCTTGATGAACTCGGGATAGATACACTGTTGACTAGTGATTGGGCCAAGTTGGAAAACCAACTTAAAGTATTGGAGCCATTTGGCATGCACACAGATCTGCTTCAAACAGATAGCCAGTCTCTGTCAGAGGTGATACCTTTCCTGCTAAACCTGGAGGCACATCTCCAGTCAACTAGTGGAGAGAAAAATTTGGCACAAGCTCTTCTCAAGTGTTTGCGCCAACATTTTACATGTCTGTTAGATCCCATTAGTGACCAATTTGATCCAGTCCCTGCAGCCGCATGTCTAATGGATCCAACTGTTTCTCTAACCCTACAGTCTCCTGAACTAATATCTTTGAAAAGAACAGCAGAGGTATTTGTATTGACCGAGGCAGCGAAACACAATCACACCATAGAAGCACAACAAGATGAGTCTACACAAACAGTAGCCGTTTCAGCAAACATCACAGTCCTTCAGAAATACAAGTACTTGGCTAATAAAATAAATTGCTTAAACCCTGAAAACCAGCCTTGGCCATCTGAAAGTGCTCCACTTGAAATGCAGAAATATCAGGAGGAGGTTAGGCAGGGGGATTTTACTGGAAATCCTCTTCAGTTCTGGCAAGCCAGGGTGGCTGTGTATTCTAAACTTAGCCCTGTGGCTTTGGACCTTGTGTGTGCCCCGGCCACACAAGCATTTGTTGAACGCATATTTTCAGTTTGTGGACAGTTGTCATCTGGATTGCGAAACAGAATGACCACTTCTCTAGAGCACAGAGTTTTCTTGAAAATTAACAGAAAGATGTATAATTGAATCAGTCAGGCTGTTTTGTATCACTGTTATGGTGGGGCTTTAGTAAATTGTGCAAAGGAGAAAGAAGCATTTGTTGTTTCAATTATACCATTTAAATCCGGAAGCACGGAGCAGAGCAGCAAGCGGAAGCACAGAGCAGCGGCGTCTCCCACAGGCACGTAGCCCTTCACAAACACCCAAGCAAGTTCTTCTGAAGTAAAGCCGGCAGCTGACCAGTAGAACTAACCGGCAGTGAGAAATTAAAGTCAATCTCTCAGCAGGTGGTGGAAACTTAAAGCTGACGGTCTCTAAGTGATTCAGCTGAACGCGGAAAGCACTTAAGTTACTTCAAAAAACGGAGAAGATGACATCACCAGTAAACGTAAGTTCCATCTGCTCTCTGCCCGTTGAGGGCACGTTTATATGTTGTGTGTCCTGCAGCATGTACAGTTCAGGTTTTCCGGCCGACAGTGTAGACAGTGTGGAGACTGGCTCGGACACAGACAGGCAGACACGCTCATGTCACCCAACACACATTTATTTACATTATTTACATTGTCCTTATTGTGCTCACAAACCCCAAAGACCCCAAAGTCCTGGCCACAACACAATGCCTTCTCTCTCTTCAGGCCGCCTCCTTGCCGTCCTCCCGACATCATCTTTCTTCCTCCCGACTCTTGTCAATGACTGGAGGGAGGCGGCGCCTTTTATACACACCCGGATGTGCTCCAGGTGATCCCTGGCAATCTTCCACTGGCACTCCCCAGTGTGGCGGAAGTGTCGGCTGTGTACCCGGAAGCACTCCGGGTGTACCTTCTTCTCTTCCCCCCAGCACCTCCGGGTGTGATGGAAGCGCTGGGGTCCAGGGTCCCCAAGGCATCAGGGCACCCTCTGGCAGTGGCCACGGGCCCCTACAGGGTAGAGCTTCCAAGCTCTGTACCCGTGGCCCCCAATACAACCAGGGCGGACGCCCCCTTGCATTCTGGAGGAGGAATGAGCTCTCCTCCTGTCCTCCTGGGCGTCCCGGCCGGGCGTGAACCCCGTCCAGGTGCCACAGTGTCCCAACGCCAGCGAAGACACGTCGGTCTGAGTGACACAACCCGTGAGGGCAGTTCAACCCCGAAGTGGGTCCTACTATTTGTCTAGGGTCCAATCCGGCACCCTGGAACCCGTGTTTTCGGCACCCCCTCCGAGGTGTTCGCGCCCCTTTGTGCTACGCCGCTCACACCTTCGTAGCCTCCATCGGTCGTGGGGCTGCCCCATCGCCAGCGAAGAGTCCTCCAGTGCGGCGGTCCATCCCGGGAGGGCAGGTCCTCCATGAAGCAGGCCCTACTGTGCATCCGGGGTCCGGCCCTGTAACCAAAACAGAAAGAGGGGCACCCCATGACTTGCCTGTTTGGCGCCTTCTCCGCAGGCTCCCTGCCCATCTGCTGGTGTCTGACGGGTCCGCTCGCACCGTCGTCTCCCTCACCGGCTTTGGAGCCTCCCTCTGCCTCCGCAGAGGACGGCCACTCTCTGGACATGCGCACCCAGCTGCACGCCCCTTCCTATCGGAGGAACCGGCATTCTCCCCTCGATTCCCCCTATCACGGTTTGAGTCTGCGCATGAGAAACGCACAGCCCCATTCCCGTCTGCGTCCATACAGAGCGACGGGAGACTGTCACAGGCTCGGGGCGTCGGGCGCTAGGACCCAGGGCACTCATCAACCCCTGTCCTGCCTGCCCTCTCGATGTTGCTCCCCTCAACTTGCAAACAGCCTGCACTGCCGCATCCACTGTAGGAAATCCCCCTACTGGACTCTGATCACGGGGTTCACGGATCCTGTCGGTGGGACCTCCAACATACTGTACGGGATCGATTACACCTACCGTTCCTGCCGTGCCACTCCGGCCAAAGGATCCAGCGACGCGCCCATCCACCGCAGCACGCAGCGTCTATAATGACACGCTCGCCTTCCTCTCTAGCTCCTGCAGGTCTGCATGGAGCGCACGTAGCACCTGTGGAAACGGCACTACGGACTGAAGCACCTGCTCCAGCTCACGCAGCGCCATGGACAAGCAGGGAAAGCCAGCCAGCGATTGACTTACCGGGATGTCACTCATACTCACCGGCTGCTTCCTGTGGGGCTTCTCCTCCGGCCCAATTGGGTTTCTCCCTGGCCCGAGACGGACATTCCTTGGTCCCGCCTCTATGCAGTCATTGGCGGGCATACAAGACACACTGCCCAGTCCCGTGCCTGTCACGGGGAGGGACTTCCAGTCCGCGGCCATTTTGGCTCTTCTCCTCCTGTTGCGATGATGAGCCGACCGTCTGCACTGCAGCGTCTCCCTTCCTGCAGCCTCTGCTGCTGCCGCTTCCAGAAAGCCCCGCAGATCAGCGCGAGTCTGCCACCGATGCAGACCCGGACAGCCCCCGCCTGAAGCACACAAAACACGGGCAGCCCCACAGGGCTGGCTGCCGGCAAGCAGGGAACTTACCTGTCCGGTCCCGTCTGACCGAAGCAGCTGCCTCGGCGTGGCCTCCTTCGACCTTGCGCCGTCCCGGGCGCCGTCAGCGACAGCAAACTCCCTGGAGCCCACTGCACTCAGGTATGGCCCGTCGGTATTCCGCCGCACCAGGAGGGAACCTTGTGACCGCGACCCATTAGCGGTCTGCGTGTGGAGTCTCTCTCGCTGGGTTGTAGGCACACCACTCCCGCGGTACGTGTGTGGGCTCGCCTGCTGCGCCGAGCCGTCCACAAAATTATTTTTAAAAGGGATTCCCCGCCTTGTAACAGGCGGATCGTCCCATCTGGGATGCCACTGTGGAGACTGGCTCGGTCACAGACAAACAGGCAGACACGCTCATGTCACCCAACACACGTTTATTTATCCAGGGTCCCCATGGCATCAGGGCACCCCCTGGCGGCCCAATACAACCAGGGCGGACGCCCCCTTGCATTCTGGAGGAGGAATGAGCTCTCCTCCTGTCCTCCTGGGCATTCCAGCCGGGCGTGAACCCCGTCCGGGTGCCACAACAGCTTCACCTGCCAAAAGTGTTTAGTTAATTTAGAGTTGGTCGGGAAAATACGCGAATTGGAGGACCGCGTTAGGAATCTGATAGCGATTAGGCAAACCGAAAATTGGATCGACTCGGTTTGTTTAGACAATTCGGCTACATCTGATTCGGCTTCAGTCTCTCCAGGCCCCACTGTAGTCAGTTCGCGGCCGAAGTCAGCAGCACCAATTCAGCCACAGGGCGAGTGGGTAACAGTAAGACGGGGGTCTAAGAATCCAAAATGTAGTCCCCCGGCACCCAGGTCACCAATTCGGACCCAGAACAGATTCTCAGCACTCCGCAGCGCGCCTGTGGAAACTGAGAATAAGAAAGTGCTCATAATTGGCGATTCCATAGTGCGGAATGTTAGAATTCCAAACTATGTAAAACCAGCAGTTCATGTTAAGTGCCTCGCAGGGGCCAAGATTTCTGGCATAGAGGCTGCATTGGACCGTGTCGCCGACGATGAAGTATCTACCTTATTGCTGCATGTCGGCACTAATGATATTTATTCACAGCAATCTGAGGTATTAAAGAGGAACTTCATCTCTCTTTGCATCAAAGCTAAAAGAAAATGTCGGAATTTAGTTGTATCTGGCCCCTTACCAAGATTATATAGAGGGGATGTGATTTATAGCAGATTGCATTCCCTTCACTGCTGGCTAGAAACCTGGTGTGCAAGTAAAAGCATAGCGTTTGGGAACAATTGGGATGATTTTTGGGAAAGGCCTGGATTTTTCAGAAGAGATGGTCTTCATCCTAACTGGAGGGGATCTTATGTATTATCCCAAAATATGGCAGCAAAACTGCCTGGTTGACTGACTAGAGCACCATCCAGGCCGCAGTCATGTGATCTTAAATCACAGGCTGTTGTTTATCCCACCTGTTACTTTTCTGAAGCTGTTACCCATAATCCTTGTCTTGGGGCATCCAGTAAATTTAGTCTTGATACAAACCTTAAATTAATTGATAACCAAAAAATAAGGTGTATAATTAGACCAAGGGATAAAACCAGACCCTCCACCAGGGGCATCTGTAATAGAAATTTACTTCAAATTAAAACAAAAAGTATATCACCAATTCAGAAAGAAGCATACAGTTTTAAATGCTGCTTATTGAACATTCGCTCTCTTGGCACTAAAGCTGTTTTGGTAAATGATATTATATTAAGTACAAAATCTGATCTGTGTCTTCTCACCGAAACCTGGCTTTGTAAATGTGACACTGTACCCCTAGCTGAGGCATCACCAGATGGATACTCATTCCTTCATAAGTCTAGAGATTCAGGTCGAGGAGGAGGCCTTGGAATAATTCATTGTAACAAAATGCAAATCACTTCTAAAAATTTAGGCAACTTTACATCCTTTGAAGCATTCATTTTAAATATTAAAACAGATTCCAACACAATTATAGTGCTAGTCTACAGACCACCCGGCCCATATTCATTGTTCATGTCTGAATTTAGCAACCTTTTATCTGACTTGGCTATAAATTATGATCACGTAGTACTGATGGGAGATTTTAATGTACACATTGATGTGGAAACTGACACTTTTAGCAAATGTTTTACTTATTTGTTAAATTCAGTAGGATTTTGTCAGAATGTCAAAGGTCCAACTCATAATCATAACCACACATTAGATTTAATTATAACTTACAAAGTTGAAATTCAAAATTTAATTATTACTCCATTAAATGAAGTTATTTCCAGTCACTACTTAATTACATTTGATTTAGTCCTGCCCTTGTCAACACACTCACAGATTAAAACAAAGACAGTGCGACATCAAGATTGTAATTCTGCTTCAAAATTTATAGATGCTTTGAGTAAGTCGAGTGTAATTGTGGAAAACCATTTAGATCAGTTAACATCAAATGTAAACACGGAAAACAATTTAGATCAGCTAACATCACATTATAATGTGACCTTGAGAGATGCTTTGTACACAGTGGCTCCCCTTAAAACAAAAGTGATCAAAGCACATAGAAACTCTCCCTGGTTTAATGAAAACACTCGAGCTCTTAAATTAGAGTGTCGAAAACTGGAGCGCAGATGGAGAACAACAAAGCTACATGTCTTTCAAATTGCATGGACAGAGAGTGTTAATAAATATAAAAAAGCCCTCTTTTAAGCTCGGTCAGAATATTATTCTACATTAATAGATAGCAATAATAAAAATCCTCGGGTACTGTTTAGAACAGTGGCTAAATTAACAAATGGAAATTCAGATCAACAGTGCAAAATACCAACAGATATTAGCAGTACAGACTTTATGAAGTTCTTCAATGAGAAAATTAAAAATATAAGATCCCAGATCTCAGCATCACAGTACAAACTGCATACTAGCTTAGCAGACTCTGCCTCACGTTACATTCAGCACTTTAGCAATTTTAATCCTGTAACTGAGCAGGAAGTCTTAACTTTAATTTCTAAAATGAAGCCCACTACTTGTTCCCTAGATCCAGTGCCAACAAAACTAGTAAAAAGTGCAATGGATGTTCTTGCAGCGCCTATCCTAAACATCATCAATAGTTCATTATTACATGGCACAGTACCTGATACACTAAAAGTGTCAGTCATTAAACCATTACTTAAAAAGTCAGACCTTGACCCACATATATTAAATAATTATAGGCCTATTTCAAATTTACCGTTTCTCTCTAAAATACTAGAAAAAGTAGTCGCCAGTCAGCTTCAGACACACCTTATGCATTACAATTTATTTGAGAAATTCCAGTCTGGTTTTCGCACTGGTAATAGTACAGAAATGGCACTAACACGGGTTGTAAACGACATTCTGATATCCTCTGATGAAGGAAAGTCCACTGTAATTATGTTGTTGGACTTAAGTGCAGCGTTTGACACCATCGACCATTCTATTTTACTACACAGGCTAGAAAATGATGTTGGGCTTACAGGCACTGTTCTCGCTTGGTTTAGTTCTTACTTATGAAATCGATTCCAATATGTACAGAAATGTGCTGACAATACTCCATCATTATACACAGAAGTTCAATATGGTGTCCCGCAGGGCTCAGTACTGGGACCTTTACTGTTTTCACTGTACATGCTTCCACTGGGATCTCTCATTAGGAAACATAATGTTAATTTTCACTCGTATGCAGATGACACCCAGTTATACCTTTCATTTAAATCAAATGAAGTTTCTCCAATGTTGTCTTTAATTAGTTGTGTTAGCGAATTAAAGGAGTGGATGAATGAGAACTACTTGTCTTTAAATACAGATAAAACAGAGATGTTAATTGTTGGAGGGAATGATGCTGATCACAACAATATTTTGTCATCATTTAACTCAGTTGGAATCCCAGTCAATTTTACTGAATCAGCCCGCAATCTAGGAGTTATCTTTGACTCTAGCATGTCATTTAAAGCGCATATTACAAAGTTGTCCAAAACATGTTTCTTCCATCTTAAAAATGTTAGGAAATTAAGGCGCTTTTTAAATAAACAGGATTCTGAGAAACTAATTCATGCATTTATCTCTAGTAGGATTGACTACTGCAATGCGGTGTTCACTGGATGTTCAAACTGTTCTTTATACAGCCTCCAGTTAATCCAAAATGCGGCTGCAAGAATTATTACAAGAACAAGAAAATACGAACACATAACTCCAGTTCTTAAATCCTTACACTGGCTCCCGGTTAAGTTTAGGGCAGATTTCAAAATCCTTCTTTTAACATATAAAGCATTAAATGGTCGAGGTCCGGCTTACTTGTCTGAATTTATGATGACTTACAAACCTGAGCACACATTAAGATCTCAAGATGCCGGTCTGCTTATGATTCCAAGGATTAATAAAATAACAGTGGGAGGTCGAGCTGTTAGTTACAGGGCCCCTAAACTGTGGAATGGTCTGCCTGCTACTATAAGAGATGCCCCTTCGGTCTCAGCTTTTAAATCCCGGCTGAAGACTCACTACTTCAGTTTAGCATATCCTGATTAGAGCTGCTGATTAACTGTACAGACTGCATCTCTGTTGTTAGTCATTAGCACTTAAACATAAGTAACATGACAGTTATAATTGTATACTAACCCTCACTTATTCTGTTTTTCTTCTCAGTACTCAAATGTGGCATTTGGTGCCACGGCCCACCTGCCAAGTTGTTTTGCCTGCCTAAGGAAAAGTCATCCCAGATGGAGGATCGCAGGAATCATGGGAAAGAGGGGTCCTTTCATCGGATTGGCTGGCCCAGCACTGTTTTAGCCGTAGAATGGCCAAATGGGGGAGGCAGATTGATGGATGAGGTCTCCAGGACTCTACACAAATCCAAATCTTATTATGGGATATATCATCTAGTGTTAAATTCTACTCTGTACTTCTAAAATTTATATTTTTTATTTCTTACTATATTGAGGAATTGTTCTGTTCTGTGTACTGCATTGTATTGTATTGACCCCCTTCTTTTGACACCCACTGCACGCCCAACCTACCTGGAAAGGGGTCTCTCTTTGAACTGCCTTTCCCAAGGTTTCTTCCATTTTTTCCCTACAAGGTTTTTTTTGGGAGTTTTTCCTTGTCTTCTTAGAGAGTCAAGAGGCAGGGCCTGTTAAAGCCCATTGCGACACTTCCTGTGTGATTTTGGGCTATACAAAAAAAAAATAAACTGTATTTTGCATGCAAAACTGCAGTGTGTTCCACAGTCAGTTCAAATTCAGTATCTGGGTTTATTTTTGTTTGTTTTTAACAGGACATACCTATAGGTTTCTACTGACATTAAATAAATGTTATTTCCAAAATTATTAAGTCTACAGTTCTCTCATTGTGGCACAAAAATTAACCTCCACAAAATTGCTTTAACCATACTATAATTACTAAAACTAAAACTGAAACTAATATATATAAAAATAAAATAAAAATGACTTTGTAAAATAAAAACTAAACTAAAACTAAAAATATGGCATGAAGGCTAACTAAAACTAAATTAAAACTAAAATTAAGACCTGAAGTAATATAAAAATAAAAACTAGCAAGAAAAGTCAAAACTATAATAACTGGTGTGCTTTTAGACATTGTGAGTCTACGTGTCTGTCTGTGCTGAGGCAGATTCTCCACAATATATGTAATATATTATTGTAAATGGAATAAAGATTTTGAATGCAATTAATTATTAAGGTGTGCAGTTGAATTTATTTAATATGTTAACTCTTTATTTTATAAAATGTACATACAAATACTTTCATGATCAATATCAGAAATGACAGTAGACTTTCTTTGTATTCATTATTCATTTCCACTACATACTGTAGTACATGAGGAGCACACTATTGTTGTAACTGCAAAAAGCAGGTTGCTGTAACTGCAACAAGGTTGATGTAATCCTGAATTATTGAGTATTATTCTATATATTCACATATACAAATGAAATAAACCCATCAGTTTTAAAGTTTGGCATATATGATATAATATGTAAGTTAAATACAGCATGCCCATGATATAAGAATGTTAGCCTACATCTATCACATACAGTACATGCAGTATACAGTATGCACATTTTGTTTGATTTTGAAGGTTAATTATGCAACACAACACTGACCTTTTAAATGCCTGTGCAAATAAGATGATTCAGTTTATAATTCTGTTCCTGAAATATCGAGTTTTTAAAGTCAGTTATCAAGAGATACTTATTTCTGGGTTTAATTTATTTCAGAAAGAACTTTCCAACACACACTGATTTTGGAGCTTTTTACAGCCTAACAGTGTCCACTGTCATTCTCTTAGAGGCTTCTTATCGCAGAAGGACATTGATTGACCACAGTCATGTGAAATATATGCTCTGTCAGCCACTTCCAGTGAAAACTGTGCGTCATCTCTGAAGCTGTGGATCATGCGATTAAACCACACAGCAAAGGCAGCTGTCTGCACCTCATCATGTGCATTATTTCCCCACTACTTCTTTTTCTTTCTCTCTTGTCTTTGGTTTCTTTTTGAGCACTCATCAACCCGGTCCATATAGTACCAAAAGAACACTTCAGACTGGGTACTTTTAATAATTTCTGTTGTTCTTAATACAATAGATATTAATAGTAAGCTAATTTAGTGATCCCCATGGCCTTAAAATGGAATAACTGGGTTTGAAAATCGACACAGATCATTTAGTGATTCTTTAAAATACAGCCGCAACAAAAATATAACAATAACTGGGGATGAGTAACACAGTGGTCAAAAACCCCAGGTTGGATATTGTTGCTGAGAAGTTTATATATTTTCCTGACATCTTTGTGTTTTTGTACATCTTTAATTTACATTAAATAACCATAGACAGAGCATGTTGTTTATATTAACACATAAACACCAGGAGTTGAGTAGCTCAGGGGTGACTTATCTTTTCACTTGATATGAACCCCAAGTCTAATAAAAGTGAAATAAAATTTTTACATGCAAGGGAACATGTTCCTAGGATGGTGGACTAAGTTAATGAAAATCAACCATACCAAGTTATCCCAAGTCTAACATCAAATTTGTAATGGCTCATGTATCATTCTGACCCATTTACACTCTACATCATGAACTAAACATTATACTTTCCCCACCAGGATGTTCTTCTTCACATTATTTTGAATATTTGGGCAGATTTTTGAGACTGTCAGTCTATATGGCTAAATATTTATAATAAGGCCTTTCTCCATTTAGATGTCCCTAAATCAGAGGAGGAAATTCCCAGATGGGTGTGCTCATGTGGCTTGATTTCAGCTTTAGTGATGAGTTAATAGAGCTTCTGCTCTTGTTACTTACTTTGTTTTTGTTTTGTTTTTATTCTGGATGATTGAAGTGTTATATTCTTTAAGTAATTAACAGTGGCTTTAGTTTCCACTATAATACTGCACACTTTGGAGTAAAAACAATCACATAAATCTCTGGAGATGATCATTTTTTCACTTGTTTCATTAGATAATGATGGCTATCACTCACTATCTAACTTTTAAACAAATAGGGTATTTTTCAAAAATAGCAGCGACAGAAATTAATTTAAATCATTCAGTTCTTTTGTTCAGCAAACTAATTAATGGTAACTTTTCCAAAGCAGATATTTTGTTGTTTTTTTTTTAAATAGAAAACATCATCCACAAAGATGTGTTGGTGGGGATAACTAGCAGTTCCAGTTCAGCCTTGTGTGTCTTTTTGCACGAATAGGCCCTGTGATGGACTGGTGCCTTATTCAGGGCTCTTTCCTTCTCTCTGCCAAGTGCAGTTGGGAAAGACTCCAGCCCAGTGTGACCCTGAGTTGGAGTATGGAAGGTCTAACAATGTTGCATTACGCTTATTCATTTAAATAAGTATCAATTAGTAATGATGAAGGGATACATGGAGGCCATCAAAGTATATTGTATTCCTTTAGGGATCCAGAGGTAAAACCTGCAAGTCCACTTCAAAAAATACTTCTTCACACTTGTGGAAGATGACCCGGACACAGACAGGTGGACACGTTGAAGTCACCCAACACACGATTATTCTCAATTCTATTATTTACACGGTGCAACACAACCCCAAACTCCCCCAAAAGTCCTGGCCAACAAACAATGCCTCTTTTACTCTTTAGGCCGCCTCCTTGCCTCCTCCATGACCTTGTCCTTCCTTCTCTCCCGACTCCAGCCCCTGAATGGAGGGAGGAGGCCCCTTTTATAATCACCCGGATGTGCTCCAGGTGCTTCCCGACAATCTTCCACTGGCATTCCCCAGTGTGGCAGTATGCCGGCTGCGCACCCGGAAACACTCCGGGTGTCCCCGATCCTTTTCTCCCCAGCACTTCTGGGTGTGGCGGAAGTGCTGAGGTCCAGGGCTCCCAAGGCATTGGGGCACCCCCTGGCGGTGACCACAGGCCCCTACAGGGTTGAGCGTCAAAGCTCTGCACCCGGGGTCCCATAGCCACCAGGGTGGTCATCCCCACGTGGTCTGGGGGAGGTGTAAGTTCACCTCCGGTCCTCTGAGGTGTCCCGACCGGGTTGCCCCCCAAGCCACCTGTGACACACTATTTATTGAACAGAACATATGGAAAAGTGCTGGGATAGAAGATAGTGAAAGGGAATAGAGAGAACATAGGGTAAGCAAGTATTCTTCTCCTAGATATGGCTTAAGCACCCAGTTGAGGAATTACAAGTATTTGTCTTGGTGATATTTTTCTATAAAGGATTATTTGTGTACCTCACTTTTAATCCTTCCTGACTGATACTGCTGAACCTTTCTTATTGCTATATTATGTTTCCTCTTTTGTAAAAGACTTCATTTTTGTGATGTGATATAAATATATACAGTTGATAGATAGCATAGGTACTGTAGTAGGTTAAGCATTGTACAGGACAGTGGTATTGCATAAATACTTAAATAAAAACAAATTTTTGTTATGGAAGTGTATTTATCTTAATTTCTTTAACTGGGTTAAATGTGCAGCACAAGTGCCCAAAAATCCCAGGTTGGTGAGGTATCTAGCAAACTAGGCATACCTACTAATTATTGAAAATCTCTGCTTATTTAAATGATGAATCACAAGGGTATTTTGGCAGATTCTCACACCCAAAAAAAGCAGTTAATTATCTTTCCTTTGTCTGGAGAACAGTGTATCAACCACAGCTTTTGCATCAGTCCCTTCAGGCTTTGCTCTTCAACAAAGCTCAGATAAAAAAGAAACAACAAACACTGAAAAAAACAGCATGTTTCTATGGCATTATAAGCATGCGTAATTTTGCCAAATAGGAAACAGGATGTGCTAAGGAATACAAATTGAGAGAAAATCAAATATAACAAGAAGGACTGGATATTCACATGCATCTATCTTGCCTACATTCTATCCATTCTATTTTCCTTTCTTTGTTATAATTGTAGATAGATAGATAGATAGATAGATAGATAGATAGATAGATAGATAGATAGATAGATAGATAGATAGATAGATAGATAGATAGATAGATAGATACTTTATTAATCCCAAGGGGAAATTCACATACTCCAGCAGCAGCATACTGATAAAGACAAAATTAAATTAAAGAGTGATAACAATGCAGGTATACAGACAGACAATATTTTTGTATAATTTTAACTTTTACCCCAACCCCCGGGTCGAATTGAAGAGTCGCATAGTGTGGGGGAGGAACGATCTCCTCAGTCTGTCAGTGGAGCAGGACAGTGGAGCAGGACATTGACAGCAGTCTGTCGCTGAAACTGCTCCTCTGTCTGGAGATGATACTGTTTAGTGGATGCAGTGGATTCTCCATGATTGACAGGAGCCTGCTCAGTGCCTGTCGCTCTGCCACAGATGTCAAACTGTCCAGCTCCGTGCCTACAATAGAGCCTGCCTTCCTCACCAGTTTGTCCAGGCGTGAGGCGTCTCTCTTCTTTATGCTGCCTCCCCAGCACACCACTGCATAGAAGAGGGCACTCGCCACAACCGTCTGGTAGAACATCTGCAGCATCTTATTGCAGATGTTGAAGGACGCCAGCCTTCTAAGGAAATATAGTCGGCTCTGTCCTTTCTTACACAGAGCATCAGTATTGGCAGTCCAGTACACTTGTACACTTGGTGAGCAAGGTCAGATAGAACTGCCTTTATGTTTCATTTTAGTGATGTTAGTGGCACTGTCACTTCAACCATTACTTGCTAGCCCATTAAGTGCTGAGATCAAGCGGTTAAGGTGGCTTATCTGCAAGGCCCAGGAGAGAATACACAGTTTCTGATATCTCATAATTGAAAGGCTTGATTTCACTGAATAATTCTTTTCTTATTCAGTTTACATAGTAGGAATCCAGTTTTAACCCCCCTAGGCATCACTAAATTTTCAATCTGGACTTGTGTCTTAAAATATGTATTATGTTTCCTATTTCATAATTTATAATTATGGCCTATGTTGGATTCATGAATTTCAGAGTTGACAAGAAGGTGCAATGCTTTGTTATTGCAGTGCTTGGAGACTATAATGAATTTCCTGATTTGTACATAAAATTTTGCTTCATTGGGGTCAAGTCAAATAAGAACTTGCAATATGTTTATTGAAATAAACAGACAATACAGAATTTACTTGAACACCATTTTTGATATAGTCTCCTAGAACAGGAACAGCATAACAGAGATATTCAGTGTTGTAAGTGGCAGCGGACTTGGACAGATTATCTAACCATTCTTCACTTGAGATGTTTTTTCAGCCAAACTTGAAATTTTTAGTCATTTCAGAGACATTTCACTGAGGGAAATGTTTCTATACTGGATCTGAAAGTCAACAATGTATCTGTGCTCATAATTCTTCATTAGTCCACAAAAAAGCCCCTCTCTGATGAATAGCCATATTAACAGCAGTATAAAATGCCAGCAGTTAATCAGGACAGGTTGGGTCTGTAACATAGACCTATAAAGCTCAAATGTACTTGTACAACTACTCCTTCTGGCAATAGTATAAAAAGTTTAAATATTATTGAAGATACTTTTTGACTTACCATGTTATGTTTATGAGAGTAGCATTATGACTGTTAAACCTGTTAAATATTATCTTTATAATTCAGAAGGTGATACTTTTCTCATTACTTTTCAAATTATTAGTTAGGTTTTACATATTTAATTAGTTTAATAATGCCATTACAAACAGTCTGAATGATTCATGAAGTGCTTTGAGAAACTGGTGCGGAGTCATATCATTGCCTGCCTGGCAGCAGACCTGCACCCATTTCAATTTGCTTACAAAGCAAAGAGATCCACGGAGGATGCTGTGGCCACAGCCCTTCATGCTGCCCTGACCCACCTGGAGCAGCAGGGGAGTTACGCCAGACTGCTCTTTGTAGACTTCAGCTCGGCGTTTAACACCATCCTCCCACAATGACTGGTGTCCAAACTGGCAGATCTAGGACTTCCATCACTCACCTGAAGTTCGATACTGGACTTCCTGTCTGGTCACTCCCAGAGGGTCAGGCTGGGTCTCCACACATACACTGCTCTCAGCCTCAACATCGGGACGCCGCACGGTTGTGTGCTCAGGCCTCTCCTCTACACCCTCTACACATATGACTGTGTCTCCACTCACCATAGCAACAATATCATAAAGTTTGCAGATGACACGATGGTGGTTGGACTCATCTCGAGCAAGGAGGGTGAGCTGGCATACAGGGATGAGGTGGAGCGGCTGTCAGACTGGTGCAGAGTCAATAACCTGCTCCTCAACACCACAAAAACGAAGGAGCTTGTTATTGACTTTAGAAAAAACAAAACTGACATCCAGCCACTCATCATTGGTGGGGACTGTGTGGAAAGGGTCTCGGTGTTCAGGTTTCCGGGCATTCAGCTGGAGGATGACCTGACCTGGAGCGCCAACACCAAGGAGCTGCTGAAGAAGGTGCAGCAGAGACTGTATTTTCTGAGAATCCTCATAAAGAACCATCTCCCCAAAAATCTGCTCCTTGCCTTTTATCACTGTTCCATCGAGAGTGTGCTCATGTATGGACTGTGTGTGTGGTACGGCAGCTGCACTTCCTCAGAAAGGAAAGCGCTCCACAGGGTCATCAGGACATTTCACAGGATTCATCACATCCCGGTCATTGCCTCTTCCAGCTTTTGCCATTGGGAAAGAGATACAGAGCAATGAAAACCAGGACAAACCACCTTAAAAACAGCTTTTATCCAAAAGCAGTCATGGCCCTGAACTCAGAATAAAACTGCTCCATATCATTCTCCCAATGTGCAATATAGGCCTTAAGTCAACCAGTGCAATTTGTATATATAACAAGTGCAATTTGTATATTTTGTAAAGTACTTTTATTACTATTCGGTTTGTTATTATTTTCTCTCTTCTTGTCTTTTTAACTCTTTTCCTTCACAGTGAGTCGACTGCACCTTCAATTTCGTTGTGCCTTTGTAAAAGTGACAATGACAATAAAGATCTATCTATCTATCTATCTATCTATCTATCTATCTATCTATCTATCTATCTATCTATCTATCTATCTATCTATCTATCTATCTAAGTGACATTATCAGACACTATTAGTGGCTCTTTTTAGATGTGATTCCTTTAATGTAAAAATAAAAGGTCTACAGTCTTACATCAACCTGAGAGATCCATCCATCCATTATCCAGCCCGCTATATCGTAACTACAGGGTCACGGGGGTCTGCTGGAGCCAATCCCAGACAACACAGGGCGCAAGGCAGGAAACAAACCCCAGGCAGGGCGCCTCTGAGAGATGTTTGTATCAACTTCTTGCTTCCTTTTAAACATGTCCCAAGACTACCAATACTCATTTTATTCCCAGTTTGGCTCTGAAAAGACAACCTGTCTCTATACCTTTTAGCTACTTTAAGCCAGTTATTTCTAACTCATATTAAACAGGACCTCATATTGGATGGCATATATTACCATCAGCAATAACATACCAAAGACCTTTACTTTATTACATCGAAGACATGGACACTGACTTGCAGAGACGTATGATGTGCAATATTTAAGGATGATTTCTGCCAGTCAGCCTAAATTTGATACTTTGACTTGCCTTGGCCTCACTAGTGAGAGCCCTGGAAAACTGTTTTCTCAAAAATTTATGTAGACAATTTTTTTTCTACTCTCGATTTTTGGTAGGCAGCATGATGGCACAGTGGTTTGTGCTTCTGCAGCATGGATCAAATAATGCGAAGTGTGAATCCAGTTTGCATTGTTGCTGCCTGCATGGAACATTAGGACATGAGAAAAACATTTGATAAGAACAGGCTGTTTAATCCAACAAAGCTCAAGAATTCTGCCAAAACTACATCAAGTTGAGCCCTACTCGCCACCACATTACTTTGTTATTTATTTCATGTCTACTTGAAGAAAAACTTCCCAACATTTGTGAGAAATTTACCATTAACAAGTTTCCACCTGTGATCCATGTTGTTATTGAACTCATTTTAAAGTAACAGTCTCAATCCACTATACTAATTCCTTTCATACTTTTAAACACATCAACACCCCTTAAACTCCATTTGCTTAAACTGAAAAGGTTCAACTTCTTCAGTCTTTCCTTATAACTCATAGCTTGCATTTCCTGGAATCAGTCTAATCGTTGTTCTCTGAACTTTTCCTAGTGCTTCTCTGACTTTTTATATAGCCTAGAGACAAAAGCTGTATGCAGTACTCCAGATATGGCCTAACTAATGGTTTAAGCATAACCTCCTTTGACTTGTACTCTACATTCTACACATTGTGCCATGTAACCTAACATTTTGTCAGCCTGGCTTCTGAACACTACCTGAAGATTGATAGTGACAAGTCCAGTATGACTTGTAGGTATTTCTCATAAGGGGTACTTTCAAATTTCAGATATAACATTCTTACTTCTTACTTGCAATGATTTACATTTCCTTACAGTAAATTATATCTTCTACAAAAGTGCCCAAGCCTCTGTCACACACGTGTCAGTAGGAGGCAGCTAAAGGGCCTGAGTAACTGTAATAAAACAGGGGGCGGCAGAATGCGCTGACTGTCTTTCTCAGTTCCCTACAGACCTTTCCCGGGAAATCCTGCAAGGTTCTGGCGCCTCAGAAGACATCACTTCCGGTGCCGACCCCCTTGGTGACATCACTTCTGGCCCAGAAGGCATCACTTCCAGTGCCGGCCCCTTTGCTGACGTCACTTCCTGACCAGAAGACATCACTTCCGATTCCGGCCCTTTTGATGACGTCACTTCCTTTATGGGCCTTTAAAGTCTCCATCTTTGTCTTCTATAGTCAGTTCTGTTTTGGACTCTGTTCTATGCACATTGTGCTTCTAAAAGCTCCACTTTGCAGCGGGGAAAACAATATATGGGTGGCTGCCCTAAATATTTATGATGTCTTTGTCTAATCTTTATCACAGTGGCGTAGTCGGCGGGATGAAGTCCCAGAAGAAACTGGGACACGGACTTATAACAACCCAGGTAGGAGAGTACCGGGCCGAGTTTCTGGGGGGAGAGTGCGTTTGGGTGTCAGGAAGGAGTTAGTACAGGCTCCGCTTCCAAAATACAAAACTGGGCTTATAACCTACCAATTGAAGAGTGTGAAAGGGACACACAGATGTAGGCTGGTTTCTGGGGATGAAACGAAAAGGGCTTATTATGTTCTCTCGGATGAGAGAGCTGAGCCGCCCATTGGGACTGAGGTTCCAGATAAATATGGGGTATCCCCAGTCCAGCAGGCAAAAATAATAAAGAAATGGGAATTTGATCCTGAGAGATCAATCCAGGGGCAGGCTATGACCCTCTGGGAGCAGGTGGCCTGCAACATTTCCATTGTTGATTGCTGATATGTCTTACCGCGACAAAGAATGAAAGAAAACACCAGCATTAAATGCATATATGGAGAAATACGTATGTACGATACTGCCCTATGTTTCATTAGTCAGGGAGGATTGCTGAAAAAATTTCTCATGGCGGTTCACCCTAATCCACCTTTTCCAGCGATTCTGGCGCGGGACTGGTCTGATAACAAATGCGGTAAACTATTGACTACTCCCAATAAAAACTTAGGCCTTGTTATAGATGGGGATAACTCGTCTCAAGCTGTCTCCATGCCGTGTACACAGCCGGCAGAGAGAGATACAGAAGCCCACAAGGAGGACGGGGAGCCTCCTGGACCATCACAGGTGAACACGTCATCCACCCGCGCCTCGATGAGTCGGGAGGAATCCCCGCCCCTTGAGGTCAGACCGGACCCTCTCTCCGATATACACTTTCAATTTAACAAAACGGCAGCTTCTTTCAAAAGGGAGCAGTGGAATGATGACTCCCTAAAGTTTGCAAAAAATGTAGTAGTCCTCATTAATGGCCAACGCACACATCAGCCCATGCCACAGGGACCTCACTTTGTAATAGAAAATGGTCTATTTTATTGGGTTGCGGAGCACTTTTGGGTCCAAAAACTGTTGTTAATCCCACAAACCTGCCACCGGTGGCAGGTTTGTGAGTTAGCACACGCCCACCTCCTTGGAGGCCAATTGGACTCCGAAACAACTTTACAGCAGATCAAGCTCCGATTTTATTGATGAATTAACGAGGAGGTTCACTGTTTTTGTATTTCTTGTCCGGAATGTCAATTACGGCAAATTTCTAGGAGGGTCTGTGCTCCTCTCGTTCCTCTTCCCTTAATTGATGTTCCCTTTGAATGAATTGGGGTTGATACAGTAGGACCCTTAGAACCCTCAGCCCAAGGTCATAAATATATATTAGTCCTCGTGGATTATGCGACCCAATACCCGGAAGCTGTTCCTTTGTGCTCAGCTACATCTAAAGCAATCGCACGGGAACTAGTAGTGGTCTTTGCGTATGTCGGCATCCCTAGAAAAGTCCTAATGGACCAAGGAACGACCTGATCCCTCCTCCACACAACACTGCTCATTCTTTGTCACACAGACACTCTTAATTTCGGCGAAGAATTAACTTCTAGACAAAGGCAGGAGCTGGAATCAGCTATCCTGTCCGTCTCAGAGGTGGTGAGTGAAAAACCAGGAAGGACCTTTCTGATTGCGCACGACATAGTGACTGAACTGGGGGTTATAGTCCGAGAGCACCCCTATAGACTTCGTGAGGCAAAGAAAGTAGAAGTGGAGCTAGAAATCAAGCGAATGCTTGAGCAAGGAGTGAGAGAGGAAAGTTATAGTCCCTGGTCCAGTCCAATCATCTTGGTTAGTAATCCTGACGGCAGTTGGAGGTTTTACAATGACTTACGTCGGCTTAACCAGGTCTCCATATTTGATGCTTATCCCGTGCCTTGCGTGGACGACCTCCTCAAAAGGCTTGGCCAAGCAAAATTTTTGACCACACTTCATATGACAAAGGGGTCCTGGCAGATTCTTTTAACGGACTCCGCGAAGGTCAAGATGGCGTTTAGCACTCCTAGCGGGCACTGGCAGTATTGTGTCCTTCCATTCGGGTTACACGGGGCTCCTGCGACCTTCCAGCGTCTGGTGGACAAAGTGCTCCGCCCCCATAATGCATATAGTGCTGCCTATCTGGATGACGTTGTCATCTATTCCAGCTCATGGAAGGAACACGTACAGCAGGTCGCAGCGGTATTGCAAACACTAGGAGAAGCCAGGCTTTGTTTCAATCCCAAGAAATGCTTCTTTGGACTGAAAGAGGCAAATATTTGGGCTGCCTGGTGGGTCAGGTACCGTGAAACCACGGTGTTCAAAAATAGATGCCATTTTAAAATGGCCCCGTTCGCGAACCAAGCGGCAATTCCAAGCATTTCTCAGATTGGCCGTGTACTACCGCTGGTTCGTACCTCGGTTTTCGGAGGGAGCGGCGCCCTTGACTGTTCTAACAAAGAAGAGGGCTCCTAATCATGTGGTATGGACTGACAAGACGGATGCTGCATTCAGTGACTTAAATTGGGCTCTTACTTCAGCACCAATATTAAAAGCTCCTAACTTTTCTCTCCCTTTTATTCTCCAGACAGACGCTTCGGACACACTGAACCAAAGCGCAGATGGTGTTGAACACCCCGTCATGTACCTGAACTGGAAACTGCTGGATCGGGAGACCAGGTATGCAGCGGTGGAAAGGGAAGCTCTTGCAATTAAATGGCAGATTACGCAGTTGCAGTACTACCTCTTGGGCCATGAGTTCACTCTGGTGATGGATCATGCTCCCTTACAGTGGATGGCCCTTCACAAAGAGTCGAATCCATGGGTCACTAGGTGGTTTCTTGACCTCCAACCTTACAAGTTTTATCTAATTCATCGTAAGGGCTCTCTCCATGCCAACGCTGATGCCCTCTCTCGTGCCCACGACCTCTCAGTGCAGGACGCCTGACATGATGGGTCTGGGCTGAGGGGGGGGGCCTTGTCACACACATGCGAGTAGGAGGCAGCTAAAGGGCCTGAGTATCTGTAATAAAACATCCGACCAGGGGGCGGCAGAATGCGCTGGCTGTCTTTCTCAATTTCCTACAGACCTTCCTTCCTTCCTTCAGAAGACATCACTTCTGGTGCTGACCCCTTTGCTGATGTCACTTCTGGACCAGAAGACATCACTTCTGGTGTCGGCCCCTTTGCTGACATAACTTATGGACCAAAAGACATCACTTCCGATTTTGATGACGTCACTTTCTTTATGGGCCTTTAAAGCCTCCATCTTTGTCTTCTATAGTCAGTTCTGTTTTGGACTCTGTTCTATGCACATTGTGCTTCTAAAAAACTCCACTTTTGCAGCCAGGAAAACAATATACGGGTGGCTACCCCAAATCTTTATGATGTCTTTGTCTAATCTTTATCACACCTCTGGAAATGATTCAGTGGATTCTGGATTGTCTGTCAATCTGCCTATCAGTAACTGCAACATAACTGGCTTACTGTTTATATTCTTATCCAGGTCACTTATGTATATTAAAAATAGCAGTGGCCCTCACACTGACATTTGAGTAAAAGTGTTTGTTGGTGTAACTTCCAGTTGAGCGAACGCTGGCGGTACTGGTCGCCGCTCCTCACCAGTAACTTTTTAACCTTTTTTTTACGATTAGTTTATGATCTATTGGACTGAACAACTGTTTTCATTTGCCAGACTTATTCTTCAAATATTATTTTTCAGTTATTTATAGCTGGACTGATTATTTCTAGCATGACTGGTGATTTTGTTGACACTTCAGTGTACCTGTGTATGGACTATTTTCAGCCTAACCCTGTTTTAAGGCTTACCTGGTTCTGTTCTCTGGACGTCTGAATTGTCTGCGTTCTCACCTACAATGTGGACTGGTAGGATATTTATTTGTTTCATGTTTGTTTGGTCCCTCCTGTCGCTCGCTACCCAACCTAAGACATGCCTGCTTCGTACTCAGCTTCTGAGCTCCTCCAACTGTGCTTCCACCTGTCCAAACCTCTGCTGACTGCACTGTATCTCTACCTGGACATTGTATTCCTCCCCCGTCGGAGATACATCCACCATGGGTCCCGCCGAAGTCTCCAGGCTGACACCTCGAAAATAATAAACTCCATCTGCTCCAACTCTCGACGTCCTCCATGTAATATAGGCAGGGTTGCTGACCACAGTGTATTAGCCAGCCAAGCTCAGTCGGCTAACACCATTGCCAAATGTAATAACACCATTGTCAAATTCGGTTTGTTGAAGATCCGCTCACTTACGAGCAAGGGGCATCTCATCCAGGATCTCCTCACTGATCGTAAATTTGACTCTTTCTGTCTAACCGAGATATGGCAACAACATCATGACTTTTCCCAACTTAACAAATCCACTCCCCCAGGGTTTGTTTACATCTGTCAAGCTGGGAAGGACGTCTCGCGATAAATTATAGCAGAAATTAAATCCTAGTTTTCTTCAAATTTTCTTAAATTAAATATTTACAAAACTGAGGTTCTCCTCATTGGTAAAAAAAATCAACATGATCCAAAACTGATAATTTTTCATTTGTTATTGAGAATTCCTCTGTTTCACTTTCCCCACAGGAAAAAAAATTCTGGGTGTCATCCTTGATAGTACTCTATCTTTTCAATCCCACATCAATAACATCTCCCAGTCTGCATATTTCCACCTGCATAACATTAACCTTATTCATCCCACCTCACTCCCCATACAACTGCTATCCTTGTTCATTGCCTTGTCACCTCTTGTTTGGATTATTGCAATTCCGTTTTCTTTGGTATTTCTTGCTAATCTCTTTATAAGGTTCAACTGGTCTAGAGTTCAGCTGCCCACATCATTACTAGAACCCTGTCTATTAACCATATCACTCCCGTCTTGCAGCAGCTTCACTGGCTTCCGGTTAAGTTCCGTATTGACTTCAAAATTCTCCTGTTAACATTTAAGGCTATCCACAACCTTGCCCCTATCTATCTGTCCAACCTCCTCCATGTTGCCATTCCCTCTCGTACCCTTAGATCCTCTTCTTCCATCCATTTGACTGTCCCCTTCGTCCATCTTACTACCATGCAACTGAATGCTCTGCTCCCCAGCTTTGAAACTCATTACCATTCAAGCTTAGAAATATTGATTCATTCTCACCTTTGAAATCTAAATTTAAAATTCATCTGTTTAAGACTGCTTTTTCTCTTTGATTATAATTGTTCTGTCTGATTTAAATTTTTGTATTTTTAGTTTGTTTATAATGTGCATTTTATCTATTGTTCGGTGTCCTTGAGTGTTTAGAAAGGCACCTACGAATAAATAATATGTATTATTATTATTATTATTTTACCACTTCTTCTTTCTGCTGCTCCCATTAGGGGTTGCCACAGCGGATCATCTTCTTCCATATCTTTCTGTCCTCTGCATCTTGCTCTGTTACACCCATCACATGCATGTCCTCTCTCACCACATCCATAAACCTTCGCTTAGGCCTTCCTCTTTTCCTCTTCCCTGGCAGCTCTATCCTTAGCATCCTTCTCCCAATATACCCAGCATCACTCCTCTGCACATGTCCAAACCAATTATTTTACCACTCTTAACATCAACCAGTTCTGATAAGGATCCTCACACCTGCTTCCTGTGCTTAGACAATTTTGGACTTATCTACACAATACACCCTGAACTCCCTATTCTTTTTATTTTGATGACCAACCTCTCATGTGAGACCTTATCAAAAATGCACCAGTATAATTGTATTCTTTTGTTGCTTCATGATAGAATTCTTGAATATTATCAAAACACATCCACCCCGATAAGACCCCTGATCACAGAGTTTGCACATTGTTTCATGTTTGCATGGGGTTTTCTCTCACATTCTAAAGACATGCAAATTAGGCTGATTTGAGCTTCTAAATTTATCCATTTTAGGGATGTATGTGAAATAAGGCAATGTGATTGACTAGTCCACTCTCACATACAGTCATATAAAAAAGTTTGGGAACCCCTCTCAGCCTGCATAATAATTTACTCTACTTTCAACAAAAAAGATAACAGTGGTATGTCTTTCATGTCAGAATGGTTACAGACAACCCACAGATCACCTCCAAAGACCTGCAAGAACATCTTGCTGCAAATGGTGTATCTGTACATCGTTCTACAATTCAGTGCAATTTGAACAAAGAACATCTGTATGGCAGGGTGATGAGAAAGAAGCACTTTCTACACTCACGCCAAAAACAGGGTCGCTTGTTATATGCAAATGCTCATTTAGACAAACCAGATTCATTTTGGAACAAAGTGCTTTGGACTGATGAGACAAAAATGGAGTTATTTGGTCATAACAAAAAGCGCTTTGCATGGCGGAAGAAGAACACCGCATTCCAAGAAAAACACCTGCTACCTACTGTCAAATTTGGTGGACGTTCCATCATGCTGTGGGGCTGTGTGGCTAGTTCAGGGACTGGGGACCTTGTTAAAGTCGAGGGTCGGATGAATTCAACCCAATATCAACAAATTGTTCAGGATAATGTTCAAGCATCAGTCACAAAGTTGAAGTTACGCAGGGGTTGGATATTCCAACAAGACAATGACCCAAAACACAGTTCAAAATCTACAAAGGCATTCATGCAGAGGGAGAAGTACAATGATCTGGAATGGCCATCACAGTCCCCTGACTTAAATATCATCGAAAATCTATGGGATGATTTGAAGCAGACTGTCCATGCTCAGCGGCCATCAAATTTAACTGAACTGGAGAGATTTTGTATGGAAGAATGGTCAAAAATACCTCCATCCAGAAACCAAACACTCATCAAAGGCTATAGAAAGTGTCTAGAGGCTGTTATATTTGCAAAAGGAGGCTCAACTAAGTATTGATGTAATATTTCTGTTGGGGTGCCCAAATTTATGCACCTGTCTAATTTTGTTATGATGCATATTGCATATTTTCTGTTAATCCAATAAACTTAATGTCAGTGCTGAAATACTACTGTTTCCATAAGTCATGTCATATATTAAAAGGAAGTTGCTACTTTGAAAGCTCAGCCAATGATAAACAAAAATCCAAAGAATTAAGAGGGGCTCCCAAACTTTTTCATATGATTGTACATAGGGTACCTTGTTGCTTTGTAGCCAAAGCTCTCAAGATAGGTTCTGGCCCCCTATTTTTTATATATTTTGTTAAGTACTCTGAAAATTTAATTTGTTGCTAGTATTCACCTATATTGTCACTTATTTCTGGTCTTTATAAATTTACAGCTTGGAAATATTATCACCTTTTATAATTTTAAGAACAAAAAAAAAACTTTCTAAAAATTAAATGCATTTAAATTGACACATTGGCACAATCATTAAGGTGCTTGTTTTACACATCTGAGTGTTATGAAGTTGCAGCACATTATTCAGAATTATACTAGCTCCCTTGTTGGAATAAGTTCTTTTGTAATTGCGGCATGTTACATAACCCGAAACTATATACATGTAATATTAAAAGGCGATACCCCTCCTTTAATGATATGCCAGTAAGAAATCACATAGGAGAAATAACTTGGCTTTCTTTAATCATGGTTTATCATGACAAGACCGTCACCGAAATGGGGGCCCGATGTATACAGTCTGTCATTTTCGTTGCTGTGTTGGAAGGATTTTCCGGATCAGATGACAGTATCTCCCATCCATCCGTTGGCTTCAAAGATGTGCCGGGCTATGTTCCAAGGCTTTATACTCTTTCTCCATGTGCAGGCTCCCACTTAGGTAAATCATGCCATTCCAAACAAGGAAAAGAAGATCCAATGTCATGCTGACTCTGACAAACAGAAATAGTACAATGCCCATTTTGCAGTTGTCCTTAACTTGTCTGGTCTTAAAATGCTTGCCTAGCAATTCTAAATGCTGGGCCCTTGTATTAAATCTGGCTTTGTGTTAGCTGTACATCTGAGAAGAAAAGAAAAGCAGATTTAAAATATTTGCACAGAGCACAGTGACATATTAAACTTATATTCTGATTATATATACCACCCTTCGTCACTGTATGTGTGACAAAAACAATCCTTGAAGGTCTTATCCACAAAGCGAAAGTTACTTGATCCCCCTTCACAGTGTAGACAGCTCCTCAAGAACGTTTGTGGAAATGTGGGGTGTAGTGCCAATATATCTGCTGTTTCATTCGTCTAATATACCAGCGTAAATAAATATTTAACAATGATAAGTTACAATACAATTGGACGAACAATTACATTTAACATAATATTACTAAATAGTGATCACTAAATCCCACCAGTGGTGTAGGTGGAAATCTTCTTAATTTCTTCTGCAGAGGTGAATATATTCTTTCTCCTGTTTTATCTTTCATTACTTACATAGTCAGTGTTGCAACCGAATATCACTGAGTCCAAGCAGTGGGTACCATAGCCGTAGATTACACTATGAATCAGATTCACTTAGGTGGACTTAAAATCTTTGTTTGATTCTGCACTTCATCCACTATGGATAAGCGATTTATTTCTTCACCAGCTATTATCATGTATGTGCAGCAGACCAAGAGTCATTAGTACAGTACAGTCACTTTAAATCTTTGTTCATAGAACACCACCTTTTCTTCATTGATAAAGCAGCACCACTGAGTTGGAGAGGTCTCAACAACCACTAAATTGAGTGGCCAAACTAAATACTTGCTATGCTAAAGGAAGAAGGGTGAAGGGTAGAGCAAATACATAACATAAAACAATGCTTTATCAAACATATGTATAATACAATACACAGCACTATTAATGTAAATCCTAGACTCTCAGTTCCCAGTCTCATATCATACATCATAAATAACATTAGTATGAGATAAATTAGTATGGCAAGTTATTACATTTTAACCAGGCTAGTGAAAATGTTTCTTCAGTAGGATAATACACTAAACAAAATAAACACATTGTATCAGTTATCCATCACAGGTGTCTTAAATTATAACAAGATGTTATATATTTGAACTTATAGGTGTTTTCATTTTTGTCTAAAAAAAATCTTATAACATCTATACCCTATAACAAACTGTAGCTTATCTTATCAAGAGACAAATCTCTTAAATGTCTTTAAGATATTACAGCAGCACAGTTTATATAGACTAATGGTAAACATTTAAATTATTCCCATATAATAAACTTTCCTGATGTATAACTGACTTAACAATATATTCTGCTATGTGCTTTTTCACTGAGCACTAACCATAATACAACAATGTAACAACAAATCTTCATAAAATTAATCACTAACAGATACAAATGAATGCATGTATTCAGTTCTAATACATTTCATTATTACTGAAGTGTTAATAATAATAATTTGCCATACATCAAAATATGTAAACCCTCTTCACTGTACTTTATATGAAGACTAGAGAAAGAAATTATTCTAGTTTAATATAGCAACATTTAGCCTGTTTGCACTTTACAATTATTTTTATCATTTAAACATTTTATTATACAGGATGTTATACCAGGTGGCATGGTGGCGCAGTGGTAGCACTGCTGCCTGACAGTAAGGAGACCTGGGTTTGCTTCCCGGGTCCTCCCTGTGCAGAGTTTGCATGTTTTCCCCGTGTCTGCGTGGGTTTCCTCCGGGTGCTCCAGTTTCCTCCCACAGTCCAAAGACATGTAGGTTAGGTGCATTGGCGATCCTAAATTGTCTCTAGTGTGTGCTTGGGGTGTGTGTGTATGTGCCCTGCGGTGGGCTGGCACCCCACCCAGAGTTTGTTTCCTGCCTTGCACCCTGTGTTGGCTTGGATTGGCTCCAGCAAACCTCCGTGACCCAGTAATTAGGATATATATAGCGGGTTGGATAATGGATGGATGGATGTTTTACCCTTACACTTGCACAACTAATCAGCATGTAAGGAAATAATTCCAATAATTGCTGTTAATTAATCTATGATTGATAAGTAAACATTCACCACCCTTTGGTCAGATTACATCTAATTTCTCTGACCAAACTTGCTGTTAAACTATATCTTGCAGCTTGTATATGAATATTCTGTGTGTTTCATCAATTGGTCACAGGGTTTACTGAATCTGGAGAAAAAGAACATCTATAGTTTTGAAGTTACATATCTTTTATGCTTATAATACAATACAATACAGTACAATATAATACAATTTATTTTTGTATAGCCCAAAATCACACAAGAAGTGCCGCAATGGGCTTTAACAGGCCCTGCCTCTTGACAGCCCCCCAGCCTTGACTCTCTAAGAAGACAAGGAAAAACTCCCAAAAAAAACCTTGTAGGGAAAAAAATGGAAGAAACCTTGGGAAAGGCAGTTCAAAGAGCGACACCTTTCCAGGTAGGTTGGGAGTGCAGTGGGTGTCAAAAAGAAGGGGGTCAATACAATACAATACAATACACAGAACAGAACAAATCCTCAATACAGTATAAAAATAAAAATTTTAGAAGTATGTAGCAGAATTTAACAGTAGATGATATCACATACTATGATTTGGATTTGTTTAGAGTCTTGGAGACCTCATCCATCAAGCTGCCTCCCCAATTTGGCCATTCCATGGCTGAAACAGCGCTGGGCCAGCCGATCCAATGAAAGGACCCCTCTTTCCTACGATTCCTGCGATCCTCTATCAGGGATGACTTTACCTTAGGCAGGCAAAACAACTTGGCAGGTGGGCCGTGGCACCAAGTGCCACATTTGAGTACCGAGAAGAGAAACAGAATAGGTGAGGGTTAGTATCCAATTATAACTATCATGTTACTTATCTTTTAGTGCTAATGACTAACAATAGAGATGCGGTATGTACTGTTAATCAGCAGCTCTAGTCAGGATATGCTAAACTGAAGTAGTGAGTCTTCAGCCGGGATTTAAAAGCTGAGACTGAAGGGGCATCTCTTATAGTAGCAGGCAGACCATTCCACAATTTAGGGGCCCTGTAACTAAAAGCTCGACCCCCACTGTTATTTTATTAATCCTTGGAATCATAAGCAGACTGGCATCTTGAGATCTTAATGTGCGCTCTGGTTTGTAAGTCATGATAAGTTCAGACAAATAAGCAGGACCTTGGCCATTTAATGCTTTATATGTTAAAAGGAGGATTTTGAAATCTGCCCTAAACTTAACCGGGAGCCAGTGTAAGGATTTAAGAACTGGAGTTATGTGTTCGTATTGGAAGTTGTATAAAGAACAGTTTGTACATCCAGTGAACACCGCATTGCAGTAGTCAATCCTACTAGAAATAAATGCATGAATTAATTTCTCAGAATCCTGTTTATCTAGAAAGTGCCTTAATTTCCTAACATTTTTAAGATGGAAGAAACATGATTTAGGCAACTTTGTAATATTCACTTTAAATGACATGCTAGAGTCAAAGATAACTCCTAGATTACAGGATGATTCAGTGAAATTAATGGGGATTCCAACTGAGTTAAATGATGACAAAATATTGTTGTGATCAGAGTCATTCCCTCCAACAATTAACATCTCTGTTTTATCTGTATTTAAAGACAAGTACAGTAGTTCTCATTCATCCACTCCTTTAATTTACTAACACAACTAATTAAAGACAACATTGGAGAAACTTCATTTGATCTAAATGAAAGGTATAATTGGGTGTCATCTGCATAAGAGTGAAAATTAACATTATGCTTCCTAATGAGAGATCCCAGTGGAAGCATGTAAAGTGAAAACAGTAAAGGTCCCAGTACTGAGCCCTGCGGGACACCATATTGAACTTCTGTGTATAATGATAGAGTACTGTCAGCACATTTCAGTATGTAAGAGCCATTTTCCTAGTTCTATAAGATTCATGAATAATTTACTAGATGACAATGCATAATCTATGGGAGGTTCCTAAAACCCCCATAAGTAGAATTGTATTGGTATATTCTTGCCATTTCTAACAGCTTTGAGTAAACATTATTCTTCATTTAGTGACAGCCTTGCCATGTGTAAGGTGTAGAGGCATACGGTTTTAAACCTTGACTGTGCCTTTGCACGTGATGGTGCTAACGGGGCTACGGACCATTTGAGTGTGTGAAGTAACTCGTGCTTATTTAAGCTCAAAGCCGTACATTTAAAAGCGTACAGAAGAAGAAGCTAAGAATCTTTTAAGTATAGAAAGAAGAAGTAAATAACTTTTAAGTACAGAAAAAACTAAAGTTTCTCAAGAAAAGCTAAGTTTAAAGAAGATACATTTGTTCTTCTTTTTTGCCTTTTATTCTACATGTGTAACTATTTTTTCTTTTATTCTTGTGTGGATTATTTACTTTTAACTTTCACTAAATAATTTTAAAATGAACTTTTGGGCTGAGAGATTTCTTTTGACACGCGTTTTACCCGTGCTTGATCTAGCCTTATGCTTCGGCGGCTATACTAAAGTTTGAAAATTACCTTGGATTATAAAAGAAAGTAACCTGCTTGTTCTAAGCCTGAAACTGGACTGCGACGAAAGAAAGCAACGACAACTTGAAAAGACTCGACAGGTACTTTTAATCTTTGTCTTTGATCTGAATAGGGCATATTTGAGAATTGCTAGTGCTCCTCACAAGACTGTATAAATTAAAAAGGAGTTTAAAAAGGAGCCTTATGGGATTGCCATAGCATCTATATTCGGAAGCCGGTGGAAAGATCATACGCCGAACAAACATCTGCGAATCGTGAATGAAAGTCGCTTTGAATATGACATCACAAAGGACCATCTCCATGATGACAGAAAGCCGTTCAAGTCAGTGACAAGTAATCTTCGATCAGAAATGGATTACAAATACAAACAATTATATCGTTTGAAGAAGATCATAAGGGATTTACAACACAATGAATTTAACTGGAAAAATGTAGACATAATTATCAAAAATCAGTTCTTCAATCTGAGGATGGAATATAAAAGGTTAAGCAACAAACTTTTATCCTTCCAGAGCAATGAAGATACACGGAAAATGTTACAAAAGAACTTTGATGCTAAAATGGAAACCTGTCGTACATTTTTGGGAAATACAATGGATTGGGTCTTAGAAGTACGCCAAAATAAAAGCTTCAACCAGCAACCTGACTTTTCTGGTAATCAATTAAGGGATTACAGAACAAAAGATAACATTTCTCCTACAGTTTCTGCAAAAACTAAAAGTCGTACAAGTACAGCAGCTACTTCAGTTAAAGACCCCCAAACCTCTGCAAAAACTAAAAGTCGTACAAGTAAAGCGGCTACTTCAATTAGTGCCATCAGATCACATCTACACTCCATGGGTGACAGGGCCTTCAGCTCTATAGCGCCCAGACTCTGGAATGACCTACCAAAATTAATCAGGTCAGCTGACTCCATGAATTCTTTTAAAAAACAACTCAAAACTCATCTGTTCAGGAAGGCTTTTAGCTCTACTTGACTTTATTACCTTTCTCTCAGTTTACTTCTCTGTCAAGATGCCAATGTAACCTGTATGTGTGTGCTAGACCATCAATTATGTTGTCTGTTTTTTTTTTCAGAATTTACTGTCTTAATCTTCTTTATTTATTTATCTGGTTTGTACAATGCTATATACTGTATATTCTGCCATTCTTTATTATATTCTGTAAGTGCCTTGAGCATGGGAAAGGCGCTATATAAATAAAATGTATTATTATTATTATTAAGAGGCAGCACACGCTGTGCTGTTGGCTAAAGCAGAGAACCAAAGAAAGCCACAGGCTCTAAATATGGAAGAAATACAGTTGAAAGCTAAAAGAGGACTAGAAGATATACAGTTGAAAGCTAAAAGAGATCAATTGTCGTTGGAAACAGCTATTGCATAATCTGATGCAAAATTGAGAGCTCTTAAAAGACGCAGTCAAAGCTCAGATAAATCAAATCCTAATAATGTTCCTTGGAAACCAGATGTGAGAAGGGAAAAGCCACAAGAAGCAAGTATTTGTGACTTTCCGTACAAAAATGAAAGTAAAAACACTCCTCAGCAGTTTTATGATCAACAAAATAAAGCACCAAAACCTCTTCAACAACCACTTTATAAGCGTCACGATCAACGGAAAGAACAACGGAATAAGATTCAAGTGCCTTATGTGCCATATAGAAAGATCCCAATATCCCTTGAAATATGTGGATTTTATTGGAGCAGTTGACTGAGATATCTTGAAATATGTGGATTTTATTGTAGCATTTGACAGAGATATCGATGATGTGATAGGGAATCCGCGAGATAAATTGGACTTTTTGGCACAGTTTACTAAAGGTTCACCTCACAAGATTGTTAAAAACTGTAAATACTTGCTACCGTTAGAAGGTTATCAAAATGCCAGAATGAAGCTCGAAAGTCTTTATGGAAACCAGCTACTAAAAGCAGAAGTATATATGAGAAAACACAAAGGGTGACCGCAAATAAAGGTAAACGATGGAGAAGGTCTGAGCGATTATGCCAACCTTCCTGGCGGATGTATGAACATTATGCCCAACTTACAAAGCAGACAACAATTTGAAAGAAATGATAACCTTCGTACTAAAGTCTCCAAACTTCCTCAAGACCTACAAGCACTGTGGCAATGCAAAGTTCAGAGTATTGAAAGTACGGAGAGCAGATGAGCCCCTCTCACCGATCCAGTGAACTTTCTGGCTGAACGGACAACATCAGCTTTGAACCTCGTGTGCAGCTCAGCTCTACAAAGCCATACCTTCGAGAAGGAAAAGGAAAAGACTGATCAAGAGGAGTATCCTTTGAAAGGCGTCCTGAGAGAAAGCAGTTTTGCTACAAACTTTTCTGCTGCAGACGAAAAAAGGGATACAGACACCTCAGTCAAAACGGCGGAGACGGCTGGACGTATAAGCTCTGTCTTTTTTGCAATGAAAATCACGATCTTAATGAATGCAGTGCAATTCACACAGTAACTTATGAAAGTAAAATTGAACTTTTTGAAATCTAAAGGCTTATGCTTTAAGTGCCTTAAACAAAAACATCTTAGCAAAGACTGTGAAGAAAAGATTAAATGCCATTGTGCACTCAGTTACATCCATTCATTCTGCATATGAATAAGGAAAAAGGCACCGACGATAAAGCCACACCTCCTAAAGAGGAAAACGCTACGTCGGAAGAGAAGAACGTTTCTTCTGCCCATATTTCTGTTGAACCATAAGAGACTTGTACTGATACCGGGGCCGGTAAAGAGTGTGTCTTAGCTGTGACTCCAGTTGAAGTCTGAAACGAGTGAAAAATGTGTAGAACCATATGCTCTAAAAGACTCTGGCAGCTGTTACATTTTGCTCAGAAAGTTTGCAAGAGCAGTTAAATCTTTCTGGAAGAAAGTCTCACATCTACATCAGCACTGTAGAAAGAGACAAAGTAAATAGACAGAAATTAGTGAAGTGTACAGTCTTAACAGAATTACACTGTACATATTGGAATCGATATGATAAATAATAACTAAACCAAGCGAGCACAGTGCCTGTAAGCCCAATATCATTTTCTAGCCTTTGCAGTAAAATAGAATGGTCAATGGTGTCAAATGCTGCACTTCAGTCTAACAACATAATTACAGTGGAGCTTCCTTCATCAGAGGATATCAGAATGTCGTTTACAACCCGCGTTAGTGCTGTTTCTGTACTATGACCAGTGCGGAAAACAGCCTGGAATTTCTGAAATAAATTGTAATGCGTAAGGTGTGACTGAAGCTGATTGGTGACTACTTTTTCTGGTATTTTAGGGAGAAAGGGTAAATTTGAAATAGGCCTATAATTATTTAGTATGTGTGGGTCTAGGTCTGCCTTTTTAAGTAATGGTTTAATGACTGACACTTTTAGTGCTTCAGGTACTGTGCCATGCAATAATGAACTATTGATAATGTTTAGAATAGGCGCTGCAAGAACATCCATTGCAACTTTTACTAGTTTTGTTGGCACTGGATCTAGGGAACAAGTAGTGGGCTTCATTTTAGAAATTAAAGTTAAGACTTCCTGCTCAGTTACAGGATTAAAATGACTAAAGTGCTGAATGCAATGTGAGACAGGGTCTGCTAAGCTAGTATTTGGTTTGTATTGTGATGCTGAGATCTGGGATCTTATATTTTTAATTTTCTCATTGAAGAAGTTCATAAAGTCTGTACTGCTAATATCTGTTGGTATTTTGCGCTGTAGATCTGAATTTCTATTTGTTAATTTAGCCACTGTTCTAAACAGTACCCGAGGATTTTTATTATTGCTATCTATTATTGTAGAATAGTATTCTAAGCAAGCTTTAAAGAGAGCTTTTTTATATTTATTAACACTCTCTGTCCATGCAATTTGAAAGACATGTAGCTTTGTTGTTCTCCATCTGTGCTCCAGTTTTTGACACTCTAATTTAAAAGCTCAAGTGTTTTCATTAAACCAGGGAGAGTTTCTACAGTCATGGCCGAAATTATCGGCACCCCTGGAATTTTCCCAGAAAATGCACAATTTCTCCCAGAAAATTGTTGCAATTACAAATGTTTTTGTATATACATGTTTATTTCCTTTATGTGTATTGGAACAACACAAAAAAAACCAGAGAAAAAAAGCCAAATCTGACATCATGTCACACAGAACTCCAAAAATGGGCTGGACAAAATTATTGGCACCCTTTCAAAATTGTGGGTAAATCATTTTATTTCAAGCATATGATGCTCGTTTGAACTCACCTGTGGCAAGAAACAGGTGCTGGCAATATAGCAATCAAACCTGAAGCCAGTTAAAATGGAGAAAAGTTGACTCAACCTTTCTGTTGTGTGTCTGAGTGTGCCACATTAAGCATGTAGAACAGAAAGAAGAGCAGAGAATTGTCTGAGGACTTGAGAACAAAAATTGTGGAAAAAAAATCAACAATCTCAAGGCTACAAGTCCATCTCCTTTGTCCACTGTGCGCAACATAATCAAGAAGTTCACAACACGTGGCACTGCAGCTAATCTCCCTGGACGTGGACAGAAGAGAAAAATTGATAAAAGACTGCAACATAGGATAGTCTGAATGGTGGATAAACAACCCCAATCAACTTCAAAACATATTCAAGCTGTTCTGCAGACTCAGGGTGCAACAGAGTCAGCTCAAACTATCCGTCGACATCTGAACGAAATGAAATGCTATGGCAGGAGAGCCAGGAGGACCCCACTGCTGACACAGAAATATAAAAAAGCTAGACTGGAGTTTGCCAAAATGTACTTGAGGAAGCCAAAATCCTTCTGGGCAAACGTCTTGTGGACAGATAAGACCAAGGTAGAACTTTTTGGTAAAGCTCATCATTCAACTGTTTACAGAAAATGGAATGAGGCCTACTAAGAAAAGAACACAGTACCTACAGTCAAACATGGTGGAGGTACTAAGATGTTTTGGGGATGTTTAGCTGCCTCTGGCACTGGTTGCCTTGACTGTGTGCAAGGCATCATGAAATCTGAAGACTACCAAAAGATATTGGGGCGCAATGTAGGGCCCAGTGTCAAAAAGCTGGGTCTGCGTCAGAGGTCATGGGTGTTCCAGCAGGACAATGACCCCAAACATACCACTAAAAGCACTCAGAAATGATTGAAGACAAAGTGCTGGAGAGTTATGAAGTGGCCAGTAATGAGTCCGGATCTAAATCCGGTTGAACACTTATGGAGAGATCTCAAAATTGCTGTTGGGAGAAGGTGCCCTTCAAATCTGAGAAACCTTGAGCAGTTTGCAAAAGAAGAGTGGTCGGAAATTTCATTTGAGAGGTGTAACAAGCTTGTTGATGGTTATAGGAAGCGCTTGATTTCAGTTATATTTTCCAAAGGGCGTGCAACCAAATATTAAGTAGAGGGTGCCAATAATTTTGTCCAGCCCGGTTTTTGAGTTTTGTGTGACATGATATCAGATTTGGCTTTTTTTCTCTGTTTTTTTGTGTTGTTCCAATGCACATAAAGGAAATAAACATGTGTATACCAAGACATTTGTAATTGCAACAATTTTCTGGGAGAAATGGTGCGTTTTCAAGGAAAATTCCAGGGGTGCCAATAATTTTGGCCATGACTGTATGTGCTTTGATCACTTTTGTGTTAAGGGGAGCCACTGTGTCCAGAGCATCTCTCAAGGTCACATTATAATGTGATGTTAGATGATCTAAATTGTTTTCCACACTTACATTTGATGTTAACTGATCTAGATGGTCTTCCACAATTACACTCGACTTACTCAAAGTATCTACAAATTTTGAAGCAGAATTACAATCTAGATGTTGCACTGTCTTTGTTTTAATCTGTGACTTTTAATTCTTATATGACCACACTACAGGCTGTCCTTCTGACTTCAGTTAAGCTTCAGCAGGGTTAGTAAATCAGCTTTATTTAACACTGTATCTGTTTCTAGGTTGCATCAATGACATTCCAGGCTCACTGATTAGGTACAGGATGGATTACCAATACCAATTAATATTATTCTTATTATCACTTTTGATTTTACCTGCTATATCATTTTTTAGATATTCACATGTATTACTATGAATATTAAATTTGGATATGATCCCCTATTACTATGCTATTATGTTATTATGTGGGGTGTCCCCCATCTTTAGGATCTGCTTCACATTATTGATTAGTCAGCTGATAGACACAGAAGCACAAACTGTTAATAGACACAGACTTACAAATAATGACACATGAGAACATCTGCTACCTCAGACTTTGAATAAGAGTATTTAATCTTCTTTTATTTTTCTTTACTAGATTTTATGCCACTTCATTCCCAAGTAGTGTACTTGGCTAAGGCAGGAGTTCTTTAGATAACATTCAGCACACTGGAGAAAGCAACTTTTCACAAACGACAGCCTCTGCAGTCATTTCTACACACTTAGCAATTGCTTCATTCTTTCCAATATCATCACATACTCTCATACATAGTTTTTAACAAAACATATTCTCATACTCACATTCTCTTTTACAATTGCACTTCATTCACAGAGTAAAGTTTTTACAATTGCATTTCATTTACAGAGATCTCTATCACATGTAATATAAACTCACTCGTGGTTGTGTGTTTTTTTTAATATATAAGTTTTCACCGTTCAACGCACTTAAACACTCCTTGCCCTTCATGCTTATCACGACAATCAAACAACTACTCAGGATGCAAGCTGGTATTACTTTTGTCAGATTAGGAGCACATCTAGCTCAGTTTCATATAGTGCTGGTCTCCAGATCATGGAAACTCTGTGGCGAACCAATTCAGCGACAATCAAGGAAAAATATTTCCGTGGCGATCCGATTCAGCGACAAGAAAGTGAATCCACCCATCAGGAAATCACGCGGCACAATTCCACAAGAAAGCATTCCCAGAAAAAGCTACGCAGTCACAGAGAATATACTGACTTGAGAATATACTTCCTATCGCTGGGCAAGTGTGCTAACCACTGCGCCACCACACACTTTACCGTAATAGTTTCTAAAACACACAGCCTCCATACATGCACATTAGGCACATTCTACTTCTTGCAAGCACTTTATTATTATAAAAAGAGCATATTTCTTTTAAACTTGATCAGGGTTTGAAAGGAAAAATGTTTTGCATGTTTATGATTAGTTTAAACAAAAGTGGAGATATATAATCATATTTCTTTGGTCATGTGAGAAGTTGTCTCATTTTAAATCCACACTTATCTAATTAATACCTTCCTAAAGTATGGCCAGCACTCACAGGTAGGTAACAGAGGCATGCTTCTCATTGCAAAGTTAAAACCAAGTGTATTTGTTCTTTTTCCATTTTAAGTTAGAGCTCTTTATATTTTAATGCTATTTGTGTACATAGTCTGCAGTTTCCTTTTTAACACTAGCTTATAACGCATGTTTGTAATGACTTCAATAATTTCATAGTTTCTGTGTGTTTTTGATGTCCTGCAATTATCAGTGTTGGGGGTTTCTGCTTTTAACCTAGGCAGCATGACAGGCGGACAAATCACGTATTTCGGATTATATTGGGCTGCTATTATGCCATTAAAGATTTCTACAATTGTTTTATTGAGTGCAATCGAGACTTCATGGATTTCATCGCCATTGACATTGTTCATCTTTAGGTAACTGACTGCCAGGCCTTGGTGCACGGGTGACTCGTCTGACTACAAGGTAACATAAACGCATGCTTGCATGCATCAACTGGTAATAACGCGCAGTTGTTCATAACTTTACAAAATATTATTTCTAATGGCTAACGGTACAACATATTGAATAACAGTGTTCACCAACACGGCAGTTATTTTTCTGGCAGGCTTTGGACATCTGTATGGCAGCTGATTAATCTGTGTTGTCCACCTGGGTGCTGTTCCGCTTTATTCCGGACAACCAGTCTTGTGTCTATAAGTTTAAAACTGTTATTTTACAATTTATAGCGTCTGGCTTAGTTTTGTCTTTTTTTCCCCACATTTTATAATCATACTTTGGACTTTTAAGTCCAACCCATTTAATATGATTAGGAGAAGCTACCACAATTCACAGGCAGCTATTTGTTTTTTCTTGCACTTGCACTGTAGCTCATGTTCCAAGACCACTTCTTGCACTTTCATGGGATTAATATCCCCTTCCAGTTAGGGCCAGGCATTTGGAGCAGTATAACTCAGGAGTCCATGATCCAATGCCTTGGGTTCAATATGTGTAATCTGCATTTTCTGCTACATATCACTCTAAGTTTTCTATCAAATATTCTGGTTTGTACTCCCGCATCCCAAAATGTGTGCATGCTAGATTGATAAGTAATTCAAAATTGTGCCTGGGCAAGTGTGTGTGTTTGCAAGAATAGGCCCTCCTGTAGCTGCATTTTTCCAAAATTACTAAAGCTCAGCAACTATAACTTAAAAAATGGGATTCAACAAAAGCCTGATGCGCCAAAATGATTCCACTGACAAAATAGCTTTGTTTTTTAAAGTTATAGTTCAAAGTAAAACAGTTCACACAAAAAAGAAAATTAAAATAGCAAAAAAAAGAAAGTTCTTGTTAAGAAAAGTTCTGTTCAAAGCTTAAGTCTTGTTACATTTCAAATCGTTACAAATCACTTCAAAAAATGTTTGTGAACCATTTCAAAATGACAGTCAGAAAACTGTATGCCTATCCCATTTCTGAGTTGAAAATGGGTCTTTCAAGTCCCTGTTTACTGGGACCTGTTCTAAACAACAACTGACTCAATTATCACACTGTATCTCAGTTATAGCAAGAAAGTTCTATACATTACAAACGTGTAGGGGGAAAAGACTATACCATTGTCTATAACTATGAAAGAAATGTATATTCTGTTCAAATTAAGCAAACACTAATATGAGTTTAACTCAAAACTTTAACTTTCTAAGATAGTTTTCAAATCACTAGCAATAACACTTCAAACAAACATTTAAAAATTTCTTATTTCAAACATTGGCAGTTTCTTGAAGCAGGCACAGTTCACGGGTCTGTCCAGTGTGCTGATTTTGGTTTGCACACAAACTCTTCTGACTACACCTTTGGCATCTGGCATTGTCTTGATGACTTGACCCATTACCCAGGAATGGCAGGGTGTAGCTTTTTCTACAATTAAAACAACGTCCCCTGGTTCAAAATTTCTTCTTGGTGCAAGCCATTTTTGACATTCTTTTTCAAAACAAATCAGCCATGTGTAGAATTTACTTCCAGCATTTTCGAGAGTATTGTTCATTTTTAGAAAAGAGTTCAGGAGGCATATCAGGTTGTGTCTTCATTAACAGCAAGTGATTGGGTGTGAGTGGTTGCAAATCATTTGGGTCATCTGATGTCTTTGTAAGGGGTCTGTAATTGATAATTGATTCCACTTCACACATCATTGTTTGAAGACTTTCATTGTTGAGTGTTTGTTGGTTTAGTGTTGAGTTTAAGATCTTTCTTATGCTTCTGATCTGTCTCTCCCACACTCCACCTTGATGAGAGGCTGATGGTGGATTGAAAATCCATTTGATTTCTTTCTGCATCATAGCATTGCTGATTTTTTCTTGCTCCAGATTTTTAGTAGCTCCTCGTAGCTCTCTTTCTGCTCCAACAAAATTTGTTTCATTGTCTGAACGCATGATTTTAACTTGTCCTCTTCTGCACATAAGTCGGTATATGGCTTGGATACAAGAATCAGTGTCTAAGCTGTGTACAATCTCTATGTGTGCAGCTCTGGTTGTTAAACAAGTGAAGATTACTCCATACCTCTTGACCCCTAGAGCCAATTGGACGTCATGGTACTTAAAGGCTTCTGATACAAGCCAGTTTCAAACAGCCATACTTCAGACCAATGGGGGGATAGAACATCTTCACACCTGCCCCCCAAACCATTTGTTAAGGTAAAGCTTGGCAGTTAGGCAGCCTGGCTTTGTGTGGGGGTTGACAGAGAGACTTTAGCAGAGAAACACTTACCAAAACTTGTTTGAGGCACTTCCCCCCCAACCTTAATAATAATAATACAGTGGAACCTCGAGATACGATCACCTCTGTATACGAGAAATTCAAAATACGAGGAAAGTATGAGCGAAAAATTCAGATCTAAATACGAGCATTGGCTCACGTAACGAGCCACGAGCCAGGCTGTGGGTATAGCTCGCGGCTTAGGGAGGGGGCGTGGTAGCTGTAGCGAGCCGCAGGGCGATCTGCGGTGTCTGCGTTTCTCACCTAAGTGCACAGGTGGGAAACTGCCCACATCCATGATTTGTCCTGTGGCTGATGGGCTGGGCAGGGTTGCCACCCGTCCTTTAAAATACGGAATCGTCCCGTATTTGAGAATGAAATTGCGCGTCCCGTTTTGAATCAATACGTATGCGTCCCTTATTTTTTTGTATTAAAAGTGGTAACCCTAGCAGCTGCCATGTCTTCCCCGCATATATAGAGAAGCGCGAGCCGGTTAAGGGGGAGAAGAAGTAAAAGAAAAGAGAGGAGAGGAGAGAAGAGAGAACGGAGGTTGCAGGAGGAGGCAGGAATCCGCAGCAGTAGGAAGTCGGTGCGAGAGAGCGAGCGAGTACAGGCTCGCATGTAGCTGAACAGGCGAGCCAAACAGCTGAAGCAGGACGGTGTAGAGAAGGTCAGCTGCATTAAGTGTCTCGCCTATTGCAGAGCCCGCATGGGAGAAGCAGGTGAGACGCTAACAGAGAAGAAGCACCGGGGATTGTCATCTGTTTTTTGAAGACTGCTTCCTGTTGACGTTTTAACCTCGTGTTAAAGGATTGTTATTCTTATGTACTTTAAACCTCCACTTCACAACTGTTTTAAGGATTATTTATTTAAAGATTTATTGAATGCTCTACTGCACTTTGGACACCTGTTTTGATTCTTTTAATAATCAGTTATATTATTTACCAGTGTTATTTATTAAAGGTAGACTACAGTATATATAATTTATCAGTGTTATTTGTTAGGAAAATTGATTTTTACGTTAATATATTTGGGATGCGGAACGGATTAACTGGATTTCCATTATTTTCAATGGGGACGTTTGTTCTAGATACGAGAAATTCGCTATACAAGCTCAGTGCTGGAACGAATTAAACTCGTATCTAGAGGTTCCACTGTAATTCATTACATTTATATAGTGCTTTTCTCAGTACTCAAAGCGCTATCCACACAGGGAGGAACCGGGAAGCGAACCCACAATAACCTTATTGTAAAATGTGCTCTCCCAGTGTTAAAAATTGTGCGTGACCATTCGTCCATTACATATCTTCTTTATTTCAAAGACAATCTGAAGAACTTGGGTGCACTCCTGATGACTTGTATCTGCTCTGCTCCGACTTGCTTCAACTGTTTCTTTAGCTTTCTGCAATTTTCATATGTCATCAGATCTGGTGGTTCAAAGTGAGACAAGTCCACACCTTCCACTAAACTAACCTACTGCAATTTAAGTCTATTGTGTGAATTCTGTTCTTAATCTGTATTGGTTTTGTGTCTAACTGCTAATTAGACCCCTGTACCAAACTATCCATTTAAGCATATGCAGCTGTACAATTAACACCAAAATTTGAAAGGTAACATACCACAGGTGCCAGTACAACCACTGCTGCCCAAATGAGAGCACATGTGCTACTGCATAAACTGTTCACAAACCAACATTTGTGGCCCCTCTTCACACATTTGGGGCATCTTGTGCTTTTCTATCCATTGTGCAACCCTTGACTGCCATCAGCCTTTACCAGTTTAGGCTGGCATCACCACCATGAGACATCACAGCCATGAAGCTCTCATCATTCCCCCTGTAGGCAACCCCTAGAGTTGTTTGCTCACCATATGCATACTCATCGTGCTAAACACCTTGGTTCAGAATTGGCCCATTGGTCCTGTGCCTGTACAGCAGCTGACAACTGCAGCAGGGCTTCCATATTTTCCCAATTAGACTATACCTAAAAATCGAAGCCCATATGACTTGCAAATGTACCAGCTGCACCTGCTTCACCAATTTGCTAAGTATACCTTTTTTAATAATAGTATTAATTATCCCCATTAATTAATACCCAGAATCTATATTTTATGAACCCAGAATGAATCCCCTTATTTTGGCATTACTAACTGGTTTGTTCAGTTTCCACCCCTTGGAATATAAATTTGCTGCAGTAATGAACAAACCTTTCCTTTTAAACTATAGCTATTGTGACTAGTCCTATTATTGCATGACTTGTGGACTTGTTACTCACAAACCCCAGTAAGTATCTTTTTCTTGCTGCCTCTTCAGTTCTTCTTCTTGTCTGTCTTTGATCTTTGCTTGTTGTCTTTTCCAAGCTTCTTTATTTGTTCCACTATGTAGGCCGGTCTACAAAATGGAAGTTGACAAAGCAGTTTCTGTCCATCTCATCTTCTTGGTTGTCGACCTGGTGCCAACACTCAAACTTTGCTTCCAGGCATTCATTGGAACAGCTTGGCCACTAGTGCCACTCCACTCCAATGCTCTAGTTGTAACCCGGTCTCCTGCATGGATTTTACTCTGCTAATTGCCTTCATTATTTATTACCTGCACCAACCCAAAGTCCATAAAACCTTACAACAGAAGTTGCACTATTGCAAAAGTCCAGGAAATTGAAACAGAAATACAGTGGAACCTTGGTTCACGAAAAGTTCGCCAAACTTTTGCCTCGGTTCACAACCACACACTCGGTATACGAACAAGCCAGTTTCCCTTTCGGTTTATGCGCGTCGATGATTTGCGCACGTGTTGCATTGTTCTCCGTGCGTGCGTGCTTTCGCTGTGAAGTCTTTGTGCTCTATTTCATTTCCCTTCCGGTTCGTACGCACCGGTTACTGTATTTAAGCACGTGTTCAGCCTCTCCCTGTTCATTGTTCTCAGTCAGACGTACGTGCTTTACCTGTGAACTCTTTGTGCTCTACAGTATTTTGTGTGCTTTTGCAGTTAACCATGGCTTCTAAGCAAGTGAAGAGTGGTGAGAATTATTGAGACTTAATTATGAGAAGTGTTGCAATGTTACTTTTCTCTTTTTTCAAATGTTAATTTTTTCCCTGTGCTTAAAACTCATTTAAAAAGAGTGTTTACAGCGATCGGGTTGTAATGCTATTAGCGTGAACTCCTGCAATGTTACTGTCTTGGTTGGCTTTTAAATAAAGTTCGGATTTGTTCAAATGTTCCTTTTTTCCCCCTGTGCTTAAAACTCATTTAAAAAGTGTGTTTACAGCGATCGGATGGTAATGCTATTAGCGTGAACTTGGTTGGCTTTTCAATAAAGTTCGGATTTGTTCATCCATCCATCCATCCATTTTCCAACCCGCTGAATCCAAACACAGGGTCACGGGGGTCTGCTGGAGCCAATCCCAGCCAACACGGGGCACAAGGCAGGAACCAAGGCAGGGTGCCAACCCACCGCAGGACACATACAAACACAACCACACACTAGGGCCAATTTAGAATTGCCAATCCACCTAATCAGCCCTGTGCTTAAAACTCATTTAAAAAGTGTTTATACAGCGATTGGATTATAAGGCTATAGCGCCAACTGCTGCAATGTTACAGAGAGAGGGGGAGGGGGGGCTCACATGCTGCTGAGAGAGAGAGCCTGCGCATGCAGCTGAGCAGGGAACCTGGGTGTTTGTGTCAGTGTTATTCAATGTTTTTACATTAGTTTACTATTACACTGTGCAGTCTATGGTGTAATCTATAATAATAAAAGGCAAAGCCCTCACTGACTGACTGACTCACTCACTGACTCACTCATCACTAATTCTCCAACTTCCCGTGTAGGTGGAAGGCTGAAATTTGGCAGGCTCATTCCTTACAGCTTACTTACAAAAGTTAGGCAGGTTTCATTTCAAAATTCAAAGCGTAATGGTCATAACTGGAACATATTTTTTGTCCATACACTGTAATGGAGGAGGCGGAGTCACGTATCGCGTCATCACGCCTCCTACGTAATCACGTGAACTAAAAACAAGGAAGACATTTACAGCACGAGTCACACGCGGGAACGAAGGTAAATTACGTTAATTTTTGACTGTCTTTTAATACTGTGTGAGCATACATATTAACACATGTGCAATTAAACGTGTGCATTTACGGGGTGATTTCTCAGGCTTAAAAGCTCACCTTTTATCAAACGCGGGAAGAAAGGTAACTGACGTTGTTCACTGTCTTTTAATACTGTGTAACCATACATATTAACACATGTCCAATTAAACGTGTGCATTTACGGGGTGATTTCTCAGGCTTAAAAGCTCGCCTTTTACTAAAAAGGTAAATGCAAAACTATTTTCAATCAGTTTATTGAAACGCTCCCGTTAAGGATTGCAATAACATATTCGCGAGATAAAAGAACGAAGTAGGGGGAAATGGAGGAACAGCCGCAAACAGCGAAGAGCAAAAAATTAATTAAACAATTGAGAACGGAGCGAGTTAAGCATACAAGCATGTTCATAAGGGAAACAAAGCACGGTGTAAAACGTAACTTTAAATTAAGTTAATAGAAACGCTCCCGCTGCAGATTGCAATAACATATTTGCGAGATAAAAGTTTAATGAGAAGACACGAGGTATAAACGAAGCACACGCCGTGGCGCAACGTTAGGGGCAACAGTTTCAACCATTCTATGATCTGCTTCTCGCAACTGAAAGACGGCACATGGCGGATGTTAGCCGACTTGCTGACCGCAACGTTAGGGGCTTCAACTATGGCGCTGACGCCATATCTCAGTGCCAACACTTTGCAGACTGTACTTAAAAGACACGCCCTCCTCACTGGACAGTTAAAAACACCAATCAAACTAACGATGACATCAAGTATTACCCAATCAAAAGTAGGAAAGGAGGCATCTTCATAAAATGCGTGTGGGATGATTTGCATGAGACGCTGCTTTAAAAAAAAAATGATAAAAAAAATACGGGATAAATCCCGTCCAGTATTGATTCAAAACGGGACGCGCAATTTCATTCTCAAACGCGGCACGATTCCGTATTTTAAAGGACGGGTGGCAACCCTACAGTGCCAGGTAACCACCCATACAATCAGATTGTGATTCAGACTAGGAATGCAATGAATGTAATTATCCCGATCTACATACAAGGCGAAAGTCTTGCAACATTCAAAGATGATGGTTTGGGATAATTAGTACTTATTAAGTACAACATTGAACATAAAAGAGCTTATGAAGCCTTGAACCGAAAAAAGCAAGATCTCAGAGATCGTAAAAAAAAAAAAAGGAGGTAATGTCGTTTTACTCGCTGTAGATTTTACTCAAACATTACCAGTTATTCCACGAGGGAGACCAGCAGATGAACTCAACGCGTGTTTAAAATCCATGCTTCTCCCACGGTCGGTTATATGTCGCGTGTTCTCGGGTAGGTACACCAAAAAATGTATACATTTAAGCATGTAATGGGCAAAGAAAAAATGAGGTATACCCGAAGGCACTGCAGTAGTACTCAATGTAACTTTACTTCTTAAATGTTAATGTTTTACTGTTTAATAATTTATACGCTTCTTATATATTGTTCAAATTCTTTTATGAAAATACCAGTGACAGCGCAATGCACGATAACATGGAGTGAATACACCATACGCATCTGCCCACGGCCGCCCTGGTGTGCGTAGATAGGAGTTGATTCTAAAATAAAATAAACATAAAAAGAGTAATACATTCATCATCCATAAAGCGGATAGCAGACGTGACGTATTATATGTGTACCACATTTCAAGTCAATACGTGAAACGGTTTGCAAGCTACATGTGATTTAAAATCCTGGACAGACCAACGAAAAGCCACGGTAGCAAATTATTGAAGAAGATTTTACTGTTTAATAATTTATATTTATATGAAATGTGCTTCTTATATATTACTTCATATTCTCATATGATAATGATGTTAATGTTGTTTATATTGATTTCTATGTTATTGTAAGTGCATCTATGTGTGTATATGTATGTATGTATGTGTATATATATATATATATATATATATATATATAAACAATATATATATATAAAAAATATATGTGTATATGTATATATAATATATCTGTATATGTGTGTATATGTGTGTGTATATGTGTATATGTATATATATATGACAGCAACACTCATAACAATGACAACACAATTACATTGACAATCATGTTACGTTATTTTTAAAATGTTTCCTTTACTTTTTCATAACCTCTTTAACACACTACTTCTCCGCTGCGAAGCGCGGGTATTTTGCTAGTTAACTATATTTGTGCTTAAAAATCTTTAAAAAAATACATTTACATACAGTTCGTACGGTCTGGAACGGATTAATTGTATTTACATACAATCCTATGGGGGAAATTGCTTCGGTTCATGACCAAGGTTTGGAACGAATTATGGTCGTGAACCGAGGTTCCACTGTAACTATTTTCCCTTTCCTGTCTTCCTGCGCTACCCTTCTAATGTTTTTGTGATTGCCCGTGTGTCCTTTTTTTATTGTATGGTAACTTCTACCTGAAAATGTGGGCTAAAACCTCTTGAGAATCCAAGTGCCAAATCCAGCATCTCTCCTAAAACTGACCTTTACTCAAAACAAGCTCACTTTTCTCCATTTTATTACATGGAGTTCCATAGGCTGTCTATTTAAACAACTGGTCAGTCAGGTTTCGAATTACTGAACTTAAATGCGTGTGCTTTTTAATTACAGCTGGGCCTAACAGAACTGTTAGGACCCTCACACCCCTGTGCATTCCTGACTTTCTGCCTGAGCTTATAAACCTTCCAGCTGCACCATCCCCCATCCTTTGTTCTTTGGCTTTCACTCAAACCAACTCTTAAACTGGTGCACTTTCTTTCCAACTCAGTCATTCATGCAAATAAAGGCATATAAAATAGTTATCAACTTGTATGCAAAATTTCACATCACAACACAGGATGTTTAGCTTCTGACATTGCAGGTTTGTTGAGTCTTCCTCCAACACTCGGTATTCCATCTTATAGTATATGATCAGGTCCAGTTTATAGATTTGACTGTTCTTTTTTACACAAGCCTTTTTCTTTAAAGCCTTTAATTCTTCTGGAAATTCTTGCTGTTGACTGAGGCAAATAAGCTCTGTTTCAGCTTTAGCCAAGTCTTCTAGAGAAATTGGGCTTGTTTTTATGGTCAGTTTATACCTTTTCATGTGCTTTGTGATGACTAATTTTTGTTTTTCTGGATTACTTTTAGACTGACTGATTTCTAGCTGAAATGTTTTTCTTTCATTTCTTAAGTGCAGCAGTATGTGTTTAAATTTGAGGAGCCAAGCCACTGCTTTCTTCAAGCGATACCTATCTGAAAAGTAAGCGATTAGTTTGTTGATGGGCTTGGTCACCTCCTCTATTCTTGTCATGTTAACTGCACAAGTTTTAACTTCTGGATCATCTTCAAAAAGTGAATTGTTCAGTTGATCTGGGGCCTCATGCATAACGCCGTGCGTAGAATTTACACTATAACATGATGTAAGCACAAAAGCCGAAATATGCTTATGCATAGAAAAATCCAGATGCAGGAATCTGTGCGTTCGCCAACTTCCGCGTTCTTCCGCTACATAAATCCTGCTCAGCTTGGAAATAAATGCATGTGCACGCGCTTGCTGTCCCGCCCCAACTTCCCCCAGAATTACGCCTCTTTGAATATTCAAATCAATATAAATAGCCCTTAAGCCCAGCATTCTGTGAAAAGGCAATGGCAAAAGTATGAGGAAAAACAGAAGAATTTCAGCGAATACCAAATGGAGGCAAAGAAAAACATACTATTTGTTGGTTTAAACAGTTATATAAGCAACAAAAGGAAGTTGATTGAGTAACATAGTGTGTCGGAGAAACTCGAAAAGCTCAAGTTCACAAAGTCGCACAGTGCCCAAAATAAAAAAAAGTTGTCACATATCAAAGTCGGCGTGAAAAGGCGACTCGTAATAATACATTTTATTTATACAAGGCGCCTTTCAGAGAACCCAAGGACACCGAACAAACAATAAATAAATAAATAAAAGACACAATTATAAACAACTTAAAACATCAGAAAATCTAAAAATTAAAACCAAACAAAACCACTATAATCAGAAGGAAAAGAAAAAGCCATTTTAAACAGATGCGTTTTAAGTTTGCATTTGAAAAATGAATATGATTTGATGTTACGGAGCTCCGCAGGTAATGAATTCCAGAGCTTGGGAGCTGAATGGCTGAAAGCTCTGCTCCCCATGGTGGTTAGACGGGCGGGAGGGACACTCAGATGGGTGGAGGAAGAGGATCTAAGGTTACGGGGTGGAATGGCAACATGAAGAAGGTCAGACAGATATGGAGGGGCAAGGTTATGGATGGCCTTAAATGTTAATAGCAGAATCTTAAAATCTGTATGAAACTTGATCGGGAGCCAACGAAGCTTCTGCAAGACCGAGTGATGATACGTGCTGCAGAATTCTGGACTAACTGAAGCTTATGAAGAGATTTATTAGGGAGACCAAAGAGGAGTGAATTGCTGTAGTCCAGCCGAGAAGTGACAACACTATGAACAAGAATGGCAGTGGTATGAGGAGTGAGGGAGGGGCGAATGCGATTAATATTACGTAGGTGGAAGTAAGCAGACCGGGTGATGTTATTAATGTGACATTGGAAAGATAGAGTACTGTCGAGGATGACACCCAGACTCTTGACCTGAGATGATGGGGAAACAACAGAGTTATCAATAATAAGAGAAAGATTATTGGTTTTGGATAATGATGATTTTGAACCAATGAGGAGAACCTCAGTTTTGTCACTGTTTAATTTAAGAAAATTCGAAGAAAACCAGGATTTAATTTCAGCAATGCAGTCAATAAGCGAGGGTGGTGGAACAGAGGAGGTGGGTTTACCAGCAAGGTAGAGCTGGGTGTCATCAGCATAACAGTGAAAATTAATGTTATATTTGCGAAAAATATTGCCAAGGGGAAGAAGGTAAATAATAAAAAGAAGTGGCCCCAGGACAGAGCCCTGGGGCACGCCAGAAGTAACAGCGGTGGGTTGGGATGTGAAGGTTTTAAGCTGTATGAACTGAGTCCGGCCTGAGAGGTAGGATCTAAACCAATCAAGTGGAGTGTGAGTAATGCCAATCAAAAATAATCTATTAAGGAGAGTGGTATGACAAATAGTATCAAAGGCCGCACTCAGACCAAGGAGGATGAGAATAGTGATTAGACCAGAGTCAGCAGCCATAAGAAGGTCATTGGTAATTTTAACAAGTGCCGTTTCTGTAATATGAAGAGGGTGAAAACCAGACTGGAACTTTTCATATAGATTATTGTGAGATAAGTGGGTGTGATGCTGGATAGCTACTATTTTTTTCAAGAATTTTGGAGATAAAGGGCAAGTTAGAAATGGGGCAAAAATTATTGAAACTAGTAGGTTCAGCACCAGGTTTTTTTAGTATTGGGGTTATAGCAGCAGTTTTAAAAGATGTCGGAATAATTCCAGTAGTAAGAGAAGAGTGAATGATCGCAGAAATGAGAGGGACTAAAGAGGGGAGGCATGCTTTAACCAGAACTGTAGGCAGGGGGTCCAGCTGACAAGAAGATGACTTGGATTTGCAGATGAGATCTGAGATTTCAGAGGAAGTGGGAAGCTGGAAAGAAGAAAAAGAGTGAATAGGCGAGTGTAGTTCAGAAGGAATACAGAGAGGATCTGGACTAAGGTGCTGATGTATCCTTTGGATTTTCTCATTGAAAAAAGACATAAGAGAATTACAGAAAGCAGTTGAGTAAAGGTGAGATGGTAAAGAGTCTGGAGGTTGTGCAACATTATTAAGTAAAGAAAACAAAGACTTGGTGTTACCTGTATTACAAGTAATTAACTGAGTGTAATAATTAGATTTGTTTTGGGCTATACAATCCTTGTAATAGAGTAGATGATTTTTATACATCTCTTTGTGGACAAAGAGTCCGGATTTTTTAAACAACCTTTCAAGTTGCCTGCCCTTATGTCAGAGGGGGACATTTTTTTTGTGCACTGGGTGGTTCCATTAGGCACCCATTGTAGGGACTGGGGGGTGAGAAGTTAAAAGGCTGTCTGCAGGATGTAAGTATTTGCTGTATTGCTGGTTGAGATTTACAAACAATACCACGTGTGATAAGAGAACTGCTGCTTCCTTGGAGGATCCTGGATAATCCAGTTACTGATTGTGTCAGGGTTGTTTGTGGAGGTATTTGCTGTCTTGCAAAGGAGTCGCCGCTTTGAAGTCTAGCCTTGGAGGATGTCTGTATTTACCTGACTTGGAAATATTGGTTTCTAATCAGCATATCTGTACTTATTCATGATTGGTAACAATTCCTTCTTTTAACTTGTGTTTTCATTAATTGTTAAACTCAGGAAATGCATATGTACCATTGTTTAATCTGATTGTCCAGAACTGATAATGGCAGGGACTGAAGTAGATAAAAACTCCTGGGCAGCAGAAGGCAGGAGAACAGTCCACAGAAAACGCTGCCAAGGCACTCGGACAGAGCAGAGGGACTTGCAGGCAGACAAGGGTACCTGGCTGGCACGACGTGAGGCACAAGGACGGCAACACTTCCAGGGAGGAAGAGACAGTTCCACAAAGAGACGCCGGATGTGGGTTCAGCGAGAGAGGGAATCCGCATGAAAGGACCAAGCGAAGCTGACAGACGAGAAATGAGGCGTGCCTAGGTCCCAGCAACACAAGGAGCCCAGAGTGGAAGAAAAAGGAACAATGAAGAGACGCTGACAGGGATTCAACAATTTGACACAACTTCTGTAGGGGAACGAGTGTCCTGGGAACAGAGTGCATCCATGGACAGTTGAACAATTACTGTAAGTGTTGAGGTAACACAGTGCACAAACTGGACTCTGCACCACTAAAGGTTGTATCCTCCAATTCTTGTTTTTAACGGACTTTTAGAGGGTGGACTGTGTAGTTTCCTTTTTTAAAAAAAGGAAATTGATTCCTGATATGTTTAGTTTTTGTTATGTTCGTTTATCTTTTTAATGTACCTTATATTGTCTTGTGTAATAGAACTTACTGTTGCTTTTTTCTAAAATTACTGTTGTGTCTTTCATTGTGTGTTTACTCACCACCCAATTTAAAGAAACCTGTGTGCTATTATTGGTAAATTTCAGGAGTTCCCAGTCTCTTAATAAAACTGGGTGGCGTAGTCGGATATTTTAATGGTGTCTAAGTTAGATTACCTATAAGTGTGACCAGACACCTGTTACACTTAGCTTTCAGAAGCCGAAGTTCAGGCGTAAACCAGGGGGCAGAAAAAGAACCAGATCTGGTTTTTAGCAGAACAAGAGAATTAAGAATACCATTAAGACAAGTGTTATAATATGAGACCAGTGGATAAATTATAAAAGTCCATTTGGGAATCAATTATAGAAGACAGTGTGGAACTTGACCCGGACACAGACACCACACATTTATTTATACTACTAATATTTACAATTATTGTGCCACAAACCCCAATCTTCCCCAAAGTCCAGGCCAATCACTCTAATAATAATAATAATACATTTTATTTATATAGCGCCTTTCCCATGCTCAAGGCACTTACAGAATATAATAAAGAACGGCAGCGTATACAGTATATAGCCTTGTACATACCAGATAAATAAATAAAGAAGATTAAGACAGTGAATTCTGAAAAAAAAAAAACAGACAACATAATTGATGGTCTAGCACACACACACAGGTTACATTAGCATCTTGACAGAGATGTAAACTGAGAGAAGGGTAATAAAGTCAAGTAGAGCTAAAAGCCTTCCTGAACAGATGAGTTTTGAGTTGTTTTTTAAAAGAATTCATGGAGTCAGCTGACCTAATTAATTTCGGTAGGTCATTCCAGAGTCTGGGCGCTATACAGCTGAAGGCCCTGTCACCCATGGAGTGTAGATTAGTGTGGGGCACAACAAGATTGCCAGAATCAGAGGACCTTAGTGGGCGGGCAGGCACATAGTGATGGAGAAGGTCACTGATGTAGTTTGGCGCGAGGTTATTTAAGGCTTTGTAGGTTATTAGTAGGATTTTATATTCGATTCTGTAAGACACAGCAGGATGGGTGTGATGTGCTCACTGCTGCTGGTTCAAGTAAGGACTCTTGCAGCTGAGTTTTGAATAAGCTGGAGCTGTGATATAAGATTAGAAGGGGCACCTGCCAGTAGGGAATTACAATAATCGATGTGGGATGTGATAAAAGCATGGACAAGTTTCTCAGCATTAGAGAAGGAGAGGAAGGAGTGAACACGGGATATGTTACGGAGGTGAAAGTAAGAAAGTTTCTAAATGTGATTTATGTGGGCGGAATAAGAGAGGGAGGAATCAAAAATGACACCAAGATTTTTTACAGTAGAGGCAGGTCTGATGAGATCACCGCCAAGATAGACTGGGAAGGAGCTCATTTTATTAAGTTGCACTTTAGTCCCAATTTGCAGGAGTTCAGTTTTATTGCAATTTAATTTTAAAGAGTTCTGCTCCATCCAGGTTTTAATTTCACTAAGGCAGGTCGTGAGATGAGGAAGCTCTGATGAAGTTCCACTTTTAACATTGAAGTAGAGCTGATTATCATCTGCATAAAAATGATAACCCAGTCCATGGCTATGGATAATATGGCCAAGGGGAAGCATGAAAATACAGAAAAGCAGAGGACCGAGGACAGAGCCTTGAGGGACTCCTTGTGTGACCGGTGCTGAGCTGGATCTGCTCTTGCCAAGACTAACAAACTCTTGCCTATCAGTCAGATAGGACTTGAACCACTGGAGGGCAGTGCCAGAGATACCCAGCATGTTCTCCATTCTGGACAGTAGGATGTCATGTCTGACAGTGTCAAATGCTGCACTGAGGTCTAACAGAATTAATATGCTGGTTTGTCCAGAGTCTGATGCCATAAGCAAATCATTGGTTACCCGTAGCAGAGCAGTTTCACAGCTGTGCCGTGCCCTGAAACCAGACTGAAAGGGTTCCATCAAATTATTAGAGGTTAGGTAATTGGTGAGTTGGGAAGCTACAACACGCTCAAGAACTTTTGACAGGAAAGGTAAGTGGGAAATAGGCTGGAAATTGTTAAGATTGTCAGCATCAAGACCAGACTTTTTTAACAATGGGCTTACAGAAGCAATTTTAAAAGTGAGCGGCACAGAGCCAGTGTCAAGGGATGAGTTTATTATTGTTGTAACAGTCGGGATAATGGCATGAAGGCAGGATTTAAGTAGTGTGGTGGGGATGGGGTCCAGTACACAAGTAGTCGGCCTCATCTTACAAAGCAGGTTATTTACAAACGCAGATGTGACTGGTGAGAACTTAGAGAAGGAGCTAGATGGAGTGGGAAAACAGGGAGAGATATAAACAGATGATGTATTTATGTTAGTTGAATTATTTAGATAGTTAATTTTGTTATGGAAAAAGTGGAGGAATTCCTCACAGACTTCAGTAGAAGAGGTAGTTGGGCCAGATGCGGGTTCGAGTAGTTTATTAACTACAGAGAACAAAACCCTTGGGTTATCATGGCCACTTTCTATTATTCTGCCATAGTGGGTGTTCTTGGCAGAAGTTAGTGCTTCTCTGTAAGCTCTTTGGTGGTCAGAGAAAGCCTGGATGTGCACGGTGAGGCCAGTCTTACGTGACATTCTCTCAAGGCGTCGGCCAGCTGCTTTCATAGATCGCAATTCTGAGTTATACCAAGGAGCTGAACGTTTAAAGGAAACCTCCTTATGTTTTAAAGGAGCTGTTTTATTTAATACTGAATGAAGGGCTGCGTTATAGTGGTCAACAAGACTATCTAGTGTTGATGGAATAGGTGAAGACAGTAAAAGATCAGAAATGGATCCAGAAAGGATAGAGGGACATATATTTTTAAGGTTTCTGTAAGAAATTTGTCGTTTACAGGTAAGAGGAGGGAAGGGCAGTGAAACAGTGAAAAATACTGCTTTATGGTCAGAGAATCCCAAATCAGTGCTGTAAATGTTGGCAACAGATAGTCCAGAAGTGCAGATCAGATCCAATATATGACCGCCAGAGTGGGTTGGAAAATCAACATGTTGTGTCAAGTCAAAACAGTCCAGTAAGGATAGGAATTCATTTCTCAGTTTAGATGTGGGGGTGTCAATATGGATGTTGAAATCACCAAGAAGGATAATTCTCTGAGAGTGAGAGCTTAGGTGGGTCAAAAGTTCAATCAGATCGGATAAGGAGGATGCATTGTATTTTGGGGGATGATAAAGAACAATGAGTGAGACAGGACCTGATTTTATTATTAGTTTAAGAGCCAGGCACTCAAAAGACAATGGACAGTCAATTGGGATTCGTTTAATGTTTAAGTCAGCTCTGACAATTACTGCAAGCACACCGCCTTGTCTAGAGCTGCGAGGCTCTGTGTGGAAAGTGAAACCAATTGGAGTCACCTCTGTGAGAGACGCAAATTCGTTTGGCTTTTGCCAAGTCTCCGTTAAACACAGAATATCAAGTTTGGTGTCAGTGATGAGTTCTGACAGCACCAATGCTTTGCCATTAAGAGACCCTGAGTTAAACAGTGCAATATTAGTTAATGAGGCTTCTCTTTGCACAGAGCCGCAATCAGGGTTTATTTCCACATAATGTAAATTTGGCACACTGACACTTCTGTTTCCAGGGTCATGGGAAGGATGGCTTATTCCTGAGCAAATGCTGCCGGTGGTCTTTTCATTCACAGCCCGGCGGTGGCGGCGACCTGACCCGCGATGTATATATTTCGGGCGCTGCAAAATACCGGCTTACTTTAGGATGTTCCAGTCAGACCATTTGCTCTGGACAAACTGTTTAATAAGAAGGAGTTTGTCATGAGAGTATTTTAGCATGATACTGGGCAATACTTATCTGAATAGCAGTGAAGAAGCAGCACAGCACAGCGGAACTGGTAGGACAGGCGGGTGTGGTAGTGTAGGTGAGCGGCGATAGCAAGCAGTAGAAAGCATAGCAGGAGGAGGTAGCAGGATTTGGATGTTCCAATACACAGCCACAAACAGTAACGCTTGATAATTTCAGGCGTGATCGCCCCGGAGCCAAAAGCCAGATTAGTATGAACATCAGATCAGTTCCCAGTCGTAGAGTACTGTAAGATGAAACGGGAGCAGATCAGCATAGCGAATTTAATATAATCACGGAGACAGATCATCCCGAGGTCCTAGATTGCCAGGTACAAAGAAATGTTCGTAGGTCTCATCCTGTGATCCACAGACTCAGCTGTTCCTAGTCAAAGCAGAGTCCATAAAATCTGTAAATTTTAAGCCAAATCCATACAATTCGAGTCAGCTGTATCCACGAACTATACGTACAATAAAAGAAATAAAACAAGTGTAAGAAACTGTAGAATTCAGGCAAATTTTGCGAAAAGTGTTGTTAACAGGGAGGAGTGGCAACAACATCCGTGCGCCAGCGTCCCCTCACCTGCCACAGTCTGCCTGTTCGGACCGCCTCCTTCTCTCTTTCTTCCACCTTGTCCTGCTTCCACCCAACTCCAGCCTCGAATGAAGGGAAGCGGCCCCTTTTATCCGTACCCGGATGTGTTCCAGGTGTGCACCGGCAATCCCGCGGACACGCCCCAGTGTGGCGGAAGTGCCGGCTGTCCTCCCGGAAGCACTCCGGGTGTTACCTCTCTTCTTCCCCCCAGCACTTCCTGGTGTGGCGGAAGTACTAGGGTCCAGGGTCCTTCAGGCAGGGGGACGCCCCCTGGCGGTGACCATGGGCCCCTACAGGGTTGGGCTTCCAAGCCCTGTACCCGTGGCCCCCAATACTACCAGGGCAGACACCCCCTCGTGGTCTGAAGGAGGAATGAGCCCTCCTCCTGTCTTCCTGGGCATCCCGGCCGGGCATGAACCCCGTCCGGGTGCCACAACAGCAAATTCAAGTTAATATTCTTAATGTTACGAAAGGCTATGAGACGTGGAAGCTTAGGAACAGAAAAGGTAAGTTTGGCATTGAATGAAAGGAGAAAATGATCGGTTATAGTGAGTTCATCTGCTGTAAGATCAAAAGGAACAACACCAGAGCAGCAGATCAGGATATGTCCAAGATATGTCTTTTACAATGGGTAGGAACATCAGTGTGCTGCTGGTATCCAAAACTCTCCAGGCAAGATAAAAAGTCTCTAGTGAGAGGGATATTGATATTGTCCAGATGTATATTAAAATCCCCCAGCAGAATTATATTTGGAGTAATTATAGATAAATGGGTAAGGAAGGTAGCAAGATCATTCTAAAATTGTTGTTTGACTTAGGAGGACGGTAGACAGTTGCAATGATGGTAGGAACTGGCCCAGACAGTTGACACACAGTTGATTCGAAAGAGCTAACAGCAGGAGCAGGCAACGGCAGGACTTTCCACTTCTCGCGATAAATTATCACGACACCTCCTCCATGGCCAGAGGCACGGGGTTGACAAGTGTAAACAAACCCTGGGGGGGGGGGGGTGCATTCATTAAGTTGTGAAAAGTCTTGAGGTTGCTGCCAAGTCTCAGTTAAACAGAGAAAGTCAAACTTACGGTCCATGAGGAGATCCTGAATGAGATGTCCCTTGCTCGTGAGTGAGCGGATGTTCAGTAGACCAAAGCTGACAATGTTGCTGTTGCATTTGACAGTGGTGTTAGTTGACCGAGCTAAGCTGGCCAACACGCTATGGTCAGCGTTCCTATCTGTGTTATGTGGAGGGTGCCGAAAATCAGACCAAAAAGAGTTGTTAATTCCTTTCAAGGCATCCGTTCGGAATCTCCGGCGGGACCCACGGTGGATGAATCTCTGACGAGGGAGAATTATGACGTCCGGGTCGAAATACAGCACCGACAGCAGAGGCACAGACTGGAGAAGACACAGTTGAAGAAGCTCAGCAGCTGGGTACTGGAGGAGGCCAGTCGCAGGTTGGATAACGAGCGACAGAAGACTCCAAACAAACATTAACCAGGCGAATATCCTACCAGTCCACATTGTAGGCGAGGAGGCCACAGGCAGCTCAGGCGTCCAGAGAACAAACCGGTAAGTTTCAAACGAAACGGGGGTTAGGCTGAAGCTAAATGCATACACAACATATACAGCCATGCAGAGATGTCAGCAAAAATGGCAAAAAATACCATCAAAATCACTAGTCATAGCAAAATCAATAGTCTAGTTACCCAACGTCTGAGTGTCATATGAAAGCTTATTAGGGTACAGTGAAAAAAAAGGCACACAGTGTGAAAAAAGCACGAAATGTCAACTTTAATCTCAAAATTTCCACTTTAATCACATAGTTTATTTTGTCATTAAAGTAGAACATCATAAACTTCATCTTAAAATCGTTTAATTTACGAGTTTCTCAAATCCCATCGTAACTAAAGTAGCACGTTAAATGCTTTATTGTGTATTTGATCTTATATGTGCTCTATGTGCCTGAATCACTATGCACTCTTCCTCCGACAGGACACAGAATCCATTACGTTCGTAATATTACAACTCTCTGAGTAATTAAAATACTGAGAAGTATACGTGATATCATTTTCATGATGATATGAGTTAAAGCATATTATTTAACATGGGAACACAGTGGCGCAGTGATTGTTCATGTCTTACAGCAACATGCTTGCTGCGCCATGCGCAATCTTCAATGAAATGCTTTATTACAGAAGTACTGTCTTTTTCAAACGTACTAACCCCTAATTCCTGTCCTTACTTTTCTTTCTCCAAATACCCAATCGCCACTCAATCAGCTCTGTAATAGACGTTAAGCCATCTGTAAGCTTAGAACACCAATTCTTCAAAATTTTTAAGGAACATCGAAATATCTTCGTAATGTTTAATTATTCTATCCATGTATCCTTCCAGTGTCGTGCCAGCCACAGCATGAAAACAGTGCGAGGCAGGAACAAACCATGAATGAAGCTCAAGCTCGCTAGCGCTGCGGCACCATGTAGTTAAAGTTAAAGTTTTATCTGTTTAATATAATCAACATATTTTGCTGCATTTCATCTTAAAAATGATATCATCATCATATGTAAATACGTGCTTTATAAAGTGGCTCAGGTTGTGCAATATTATAACTGTACCATAAGTACAATTACCTCACGGTAACTTGCAAGTACAAACAGTTCTACAAGGAGCACTTGATGGACTGATTGAGGGCGTGTATAGTTCTTGGGATGAAACTGTTTGTGAACCGTGAAGTCGAACAGGAAAGGCTGTGAAGCGTTGGTCGGATGAGAGCTTTTCAAATAGCGAATGGCTGAGGCAGCGAGTGCTTGATGCTGTATACCGATAATTCTCCGAGTGGTGCAGTGCAAGTAATATGGAAAAAGATGATCCGCTGTGGCAACCCCTAACGGGAGCAGCTGACAGAAGAAGAAGAAGGTGCAGTGAGAGTAACAACGCTAAAGCAGATATGGTATATAGAATAGTTTGACCATTCTGTGGACCATTATATTGTTACTGGTTAATTACAATCAGATGCATTAAATTTATGAACGATATGCAGTTAATTTCGGTGTATTTGATAAAGCCACCGTTGTGGATATGGATCTAAGAAAGGGTAACCACACAGGAACAGTAGCACTGCTTTGACGCTGGGTGCCGCCAGTCTGCAAAACTGAGTGGAGAACTTGCGTACGACAGGGTATGAGGTACTGTGGAAAAGTGCGTGGCTTTATTCCAAGTGTAGGTTTTATACATCGTGATTTTTTTTTTTTTTAATATTTTTATTTTATTAATTTTCATTGTAATCATTCCATACAAATACATCAATTTATAACCCACAAAACTGAAGACAAATCAAACCCCACCCCTGAGAAGGAGAGCTTAGCTAAAGGAAAATTGCTTAGGGCTTTTTAATAAGGCAACATTAAACAAAAGAAAGGGAGAAGTAAATATATATGTAAATAAGAGATGGAGAAGGGAATTAAATGCGGTAATAGTTATTTCTCTTATTCTAAAATAATATTGATTAAATCCTGCCAGGTTTTGAAAAAATTTGTACAGATCCTCTAACTGAGAATTTGATATTTTCCAATTTCAAATAATATAAAACATCGGTTTCCCACTGACTTATCAGAAGAGAATTAGGATTCTTCCAATTTAACAAAATAAGTCAGCGTGCCAAAAGTATAGTGAATGCAATCATCGTTTGCTTGTAGCTGTTAATGGGTTAGGAGGGATTGTGACCCCAAGGCTGTCTGAAAGGCACTTAAAAATTTTTGTCCAAAATGATGTTAGTTTGGTGCAGGCCCAGAACATGTGACCCAGTGAGGCAGGAGCTTGGCTGCAGCGTTCACAGGTTGGATCCTGCCCTGGAAACATTTTGGACAGTTTTAAGCGAGACAGATGAGCTCGATATATAATTTTTAGTTGAATAATTCTATGCTTTGCGCATATAGAACTCGAGTGAATTCTCTGCTTTGCTACCTTCCACTGCTTTTCTGATATATTGATTAAGAGATCTTCTTCCCAATGTCCTCTTGGATCTTTGAAAGGTAGGGACTCTAATAAGATTTTATATAATGCGAAAATAGTGTTTAATTTCTTGAAATTGAGCAGTATTTTTTCCAGCATTGTGGAGGGTGCGAGGTGGGGAAAATCGGGCAATTTCTGTTTGACAAAATTTCTAATTTGAAGATAGTGAAAGAAATGTGTAGCTGGGTGGTTGAATTTTGAACGTAATTGTTCAAAAGATGTAAATATGTTGTCTATATAAAGATCTCTGAGCATTTTAATCCCAAAACGTTTCCAGCTATTAAAAACTGGATATACTTGTGAAGGTTGAAAGAGGTGGTTCTCTTGCAGAGGTGCCACTGATAAAAGATTTTCCATCTTAAAATGCTTTCTAATTTGGTTCCATATTCTGAGTGAGTAAAGCACAATTGGGTTATTAGTATATTTGCGATAACTTGCATTTATTGGAGAGCAGAGCAAGGAGTATAAAGAAGTACTACAGGATTTTACTTCTATTGCGGACCAAGCCTGTGTATGTTCATTTATTTGTGTCCAGGTTTTTATGGCTTGTATGTTTGCTGCCCAGTAATAAAACTGAAAATTAGGTAAAGCCATGCCACCTTCTGCCTGAGGTCTTTGTAGGGTCACTCTTCGGATACGTGGGTGTTTTGAGTTCCAAATGAATGAGGTTATTGTTGAATCTAACTGTTTAAAAAATGATTTATTGATATATATTGGAATGTTTTGAAATAAAAAGAGAAGTTTAGGAAGGATATTCATCTTAACAATGTTAATTCTTCCGGCTAGAGTGAGATGAAGGGTTGACCATCTATGCAAGTCTTGCTTAAATTTTTCCATACAGACGGCAAAATTTTGTTGATAAAGAGCTTTATGTTTACTTGTGATATTTACCCCTAGGTATTTAAACTGATCTGCTATGGTAAAAGGTAGGGTGTCTAATCTAATATTATATTTTTGTGAATTCACTGGAAAGAGTATACTTTTATTCAGATTAATTCTAAGACCAGATATCTTTTGAAATTCTGTTAGTGCTGTTAAAGCAGCAGGGACAGTGTTTTCTGGGTCTGATATATATAAGACCATATCATCTGCATATAGAGAAATTTTCTGTTCCAGTCCTTCTCTGACAATCCCCTTTATCTGATAAGAATTTCGGCAGTGAACCACCAGTGGTTCAATAGCGATTGCAAACAACAGTGGCGACAAGGGACATCCTTGTCTGGTACCATGTTCTAGTTTAAAGTAGTCTGAGCAAATGTTATTAATACAAACTGAAGCTTCTGGATTGGTATACAGTAGTTTGATCCATGCACAAATATTCGGGCCAAACCCAAATTTCTCCAATGCAGTGAAAAGGTAGTTCCATTCAATCATATCAAATGCTTTTTCTGCGTCTAATGATAGTAATATCTCTCAGGTGTTTGATTTTGCTGGTGAATATATAACATTAAACAAGCGTCGGAGATTGGAAGATAGGTGTCGGCCTTTGATAAATCCAGTTTGATCCTGTGATATTACCGAGGGCAGCACTTTCTCCATCCTTCTAGCTAGGATTTTTTAGAGTATCTTAACATCATTATTCAGGAGTGAAATTGGTCTGTATGATGCACATTGTAACAAGTCCTTATTTTATTTTTGAAAGACGGTGATTAATGCTTGTCGAAATGTTTGAGGTAGTATTTTGTTGTCTGTAGCTTCTGTAAATGTTGCTAATAAGAGGGGAGCTAGCTGAGTGGAGAATTTCTTATAAAATTCTACGGCGTAACCATCAGGGCCTGCTGATTTCCCGCTTTGTAGTGACTTTATAGCGTCTAGTAATTCTGTTAGCGTTAGAGGTTTATCCAGTTCCTCAGCACTTAAAGAATCTATTTGTGGTACCTGTGATGTATCCAGAAATGCATTAGATTGTGTGTTGTCTTCATTGGACTCAGTAGAATATAAAGACTTATAATAATCTCTAAATGTGTGCATTATATTTTTATGGTCAATAATTTCTTCTCCATTCTTGGGGGGATGGGGGGATAAAGGGGGGAGAGAAGGAGAGCAGGTTATATCTAATCCATTCTTGTAATCCTTATAATTATAAATATCAATGCAACAATAGGCTAAAATGCAATAACTCATGGGTAATCTTGAAACTAAGATTAAAACTGCCTCATTTCCAATTAAAAGTATAAAATGACATTAAAAACTCAGAATCAATGTCTCCATGATGGGACAGTTAACTTTGTGAGCTGGAATGTGAAAATCACGAATTAAAGAGAAAGAAAGTATACTCTCACCTAACAGGCTTAAACGCTAAAATAGTATTTTTACAGGAGACCCACTTACTAACCAAGGATCAGTTCAGACTACAAAAAGAATGGACTGTCCAAATGTTCCATTCTAGCTTTATAAAGAAAACTAGAGGGGTGGGAATTCTCATACACAGAACAGTTCCATTTGTAGCATCAGATGTAGTATCGGACCCTGAAGGGAGATATGTGATGGTCATGGGCAACTTATATAACAGTAAAATGATTTTGATGAATGTTTATGCACCCAATGTTAATGATAAGGAATTCATGCAAAATCTATTTGCATCCATTCCCAATGTGAACACTCATAAAATTATAATGGCTGGGGACTTTAATTGTGTTCTAAATCCACTCTTAGATAGGACTCCTGTGACAGGGAGACGACATCTAATACTGCAAAGACAATTACACAGTTTTTAAATGATCACAACTTATCAGACCCCTGGAGGTTTCTTAACCCAAACTCAAGAACATACTCGTTCTACTCACCAGTGCATTATAGCTACTCAAGAATTGATTATTTTTTTATAGATAATAATTTCCTGCCTACAATTAAATCATGCAAATATGACACAATTGTTATCTCTGACCATGCCCCTCTAGTCTTGGAGCTAAAATCATTAAACCCCTCACACTCACCTTGTAGATGGCGTCTTAACCCTCTTTTATTGTCTTCCTAGAGACAAACACGTCCACAGAGGTTTCTGCAGGAACACTCTGGGAAACTCTAAAGGCCTTCTTAAGAGGACAGATTATTTCATATCTTTCCCACAGAAATAAATTAGAAACCAAGAAAGTGTCAGAGCTAAGAAGTGAAATTACTAGAATAGATGAAGAACAAGCCAGGCGTCCAAATGAAGTTCTCCACAGAAAAAGGCAGGCCCTGCATACAGAACTTAACATCTTAACAACTAAAGAAACTGAACAACTTATTTATAAGTCTAGACATCATTACTACTGTATGAACACGGAGAAAAAGCTAATAAGCTTTTAGCTCAACAAATTCACAAACAAGAAGTTCGCAATGCAATACCAGTATACATCGCGATTTGAACATGGAAACGTTCTTACGGTCTTTTTGGCCACTCCCATTCGGCTTCAATAAGAAACTTGGACCTTGTGACCATGTGGTGCTTTTGAGAAAGTTTTCTATGCTTAGCCCTCTTGAGGTTTGATCAGTCGAATTAAGGGCAGATGTAACATACTTCCACTGTGAAGGTTGTGAATGATCTCTGATCACAGAGATTCTATTGGCGACAAAGGTCTTGAATCGAGTGCTTTCATTTGAAATGTATTTTAGCACTGTGGTGCTGTCAGTCCAAAATGTAGATTCTTGTAAGGGCATTTTGAGCTCACCTTTTAGCATTTTGTCCATTTTAACTGCCACAACGGCTGCTGTTAGCTCCAATCTTGGAATCATGACATACTTTAATGGTGCAACTCTTGACTTGCCCATCAGAAATGAATGATGCTTTTTGCCCTCTTCATTGGTTAAGACAAGGTAAGTGACAGTGCCATATCCATCTTCACTGGCTTCTGCAAAATGGTACATTTGTGCTGTCTTCATGGTTTCAAACCAGGTAGGTTTGAAGCATCTGTTCATTTTATAGTCTGTAAGTAACAGTAAATCATCCATCCATCCATCCATTTTCCAACCCGCTGAATCCGAACACAGGGTCACGGGGGTCCGCTGGAGCCAATCCCAGCCAACACAGGGCACAAGGCAGGAACCAATCCCGGGCAGGGTGCCAACCCACCGCAGAACAGTAAATCATCCATCCATTTTTTTCATTTCTGAATGTGTTAGACTACTACTTCTTCATCCCACCCAAATTTATCTTTGCACAAGTCTCTTAGTATAAGCTTTGCTGGCAGTATGGCGGGTGCTAGAAAACCAAGTGGATCATAGACTAAGCTAACAACAGACAGAATACCACGCCTTGTAGTGGGCTTGTTTTGTAACTTAATCTGAAATATGAAACTGTACGTTTCTGTGCACCACTGGACACCCAGGACACACTCTGTGGGAAGGAGACTGTGGCTCGAAAGTCCTTTTGTTCATGAGCTCTGTCTTCTTCAGGAATAGACAATAAAACTGCTCTGTTGCTACACACCCACTTTGTCAAATAAAATTCCCATTTGAGGCATATAGCTTGGAGGTCCTTTGCCAGCTTTATTGCTTGTTCTTCTGTTGCCACCGACTTTAAGCAGTCATCCACATAGAAGTTATTGAGAATGGTGTTAACAGCTTCTTCAGAAAATGTATCTGTGGCATCTTCAGCTGTTCTACGCAAAGCATAAGAGGCACAACTGGGTGAAGAAGTAGCACCAAAAAGATGTACTGTCATTTTGATTTCTTCCAGGTCTTTACTTAGATTACCTTCAGGTCACCATAAACATTGTAAAAGATTAGTGTCTTTATTTGGTACTTTAACTTGGTAGAACATTGACTTAATGTCTGCCATTAATGCTACTGGCTCCTTTCTGAATCTTGTAAGGACGCCAATGAGTGTGTTAGTTAGGTCAGGGCCTTTTAATAATTGTTCATTAAGTGAAGTCCATTGGTAGGTGGCAGTGCAATCAAAGATGCAGGTTTTCACCTATATCAAATTCATTCTGTTCTCCTCCTGAAGTAGGTGCTGCATTCATACAGCGACTGAGAAAAAGAGCCAGATCTACCAATGCTCCTCTATCTTCTGCTGACTTGATCTGATGCCAGTTCATAATCTTTTTAATGTGTGCTCTATATATCTGCCTACTATCAACATAGTAGGTTTTGAGCAGTTGTCGTGCCTTTCGATAACCTGCTTTTGGCATAAGTCCGAGACAGGCTTGAACGACCTCTTGAGGACGGCCTCTAGTGCACTCCTCTAGCTTCGGCAACTGCTTTTTGGCTTTCAGTTTGATTCTGTATGAGCACGTCAATAAAATCTTGTCTGTAAGTCTGTGAACGGGACCCTGCGGTAGTTACTGGTCATACCTGCCTTTCAGACTCAAGTTCATCCAACTTTTGTAAAATTCTATCGAGTGTTGATTGTTCAACCAACACTGACGAAGAAGGTGATGATGCCGCAGCATTTTTCTGGGTTAAAGAGTCACATTTAATACCAAGAGGGCACTTTAACTGAGGAGAAGCCTTTCGTACTATTGACTTTGTGCGACCCCGTTCTTGCAATTGCAACCCTCCGAATTGATCAACTAATTGTTCATCAGATGTGTGTGTTAACAGGTGTAGATGCCACACGGGCTGAACAGACATCCCGGCCAGGAAAGGAAGCAGACTCGGAAGGAAGAAATGGACGGACAGCCCTTATAGAGGCAGAGAGATTGCTAGGGAACTGTTATTCCCCCAGTACACTAGATGGCAGCAGTCCCGGATATCCCCATCCAGTGGGAAGCCAGCAGGGCATGCCGGGAAATGTAGTCTGACAGGGCAGCCCTGCTGGGGTCATGGGGTGTCGCAAGAGGGCGTTCCAGGGAAACAAGCTCCCTGCTCAAATAATGGACTTCCGTGTTACCCGGAAGTACTTCCATCGGGCAATCACCCTGGCACCAGAAGTACTCCCGGGTCTGTAATAAAAGGGACCGCACTCCCTTACTCAGGCAAGTCGGAGCTGGGTGGTAGAGAGGCAACACTTAACTGGAGGAGGGCAGTGCAGTGGTGAGAGAAAAAGACCAGTGTTTTGTGTTTATTGGTGTTACTGTATTTTTGGAGGTATTTAAATAAAACCTTTGTTTATTTTTGATAAAGGACTGTGTTTTGGTGATTGTGTTGGGGTTTGGGGCTCACTGACACCCAGGGTTTATCACACAGACTATTTGTATTTTTCAGCCATGCTACTGTAGCGTAAATAAATTCGTTCCATTTCTTATAGCTTTCTGCAAATGTTGTTTTCTGATTCTTAATCACGCCTTCTTTAGCGCTGTTAGTAGTCTTTTATTCAGATCCTCAATCTGACTTTGCGTCTCGTGAAAAATTCCAAGCTTTTTCGCTACTTCTATGTGATTTCCTTGAGTGTCTTTAAGCTCAGAGAGCTGATCTTTCTTTCAACTTATATGACCTTTAAGATCTCCGATTACATTCTTTGGCTTTGAGTCCATATACAGATCACTCCTGACTTCACTTGAGCTATGCTTAGATGTTGCCATGACAGCAGCTCGAGTAACTGACAGCGCGTTTCCTGACAGCAACTTCGTCACAATCAGGACGCTCCAACAAAACAGATTACTTCCTTACAGCAAGCCTTCCATGACTCAGGCAAAAGCACAAGCAATCATCCACAGTTTCTTTTATAATATCACAGTCTCTAAAACCTTCTCAGGTTCAGGTATGGTGACCTTATTTTCATTTATGATCATGTAGAGAGAGAAGATAAGAGCACAGTACCTCAGAATTGCTCAGTTCTTTTTCTTTCATTGACGAGTTCTGGAGCACAAGCGAACTCTCTCCTCAGATGGTAGCTTCCATTTCAAATTCAACACCTTCAGATGGCTCGTTTTCTGATGAAAATGTTTTTCCAAAATTATCAAAGTTCAGCAGCTCTAACTTAAAAAATGGGATTCAATAAAAGCCTGACGCGCCAAATTGATTCCACAGACAAAAAGTTTTTTTAAAGTTTTAGTTAAAATTCAAAGTAAAATAGTTCACACAAAAAAGAAAACTAAAATAGCAAAAAAAAGAAAGTTCTTGTTAAGAAACGTCCTGTTCAAAGCTTAAGTCTTGTTACATTTCAAATCATTACAAATCACTTCAAAAAAACGTTTCTCAACCATTTCAAAATGACTGTCAGAAAAGTGTATGCCTATCCCATTTCTGAGTTGAAAATGGGTCTTTCAAGTGCCTGTTTACTGGGACCTGTTCTAAACAACAACTGACTCAATTATCATACTGTATCTCAATTAGAGCAAGAAAATTCTATCTCCTACTAATTTGTAGGGGGAAAAGACTATACCATTGTCTGTAACTATGAAAGAAATTAAGCAAACACTAATATGAGTTTAACTCAAAACTTTAACTTTCTAAGATTGACTCTTACACTTCCTGTCAGCTAATAATAGGCAACTGAGGCTGCATTTCTCACAGGCTCACCAAAATTGGACAATAGCAGATTGGAAAAGCATTGCCTGGTCTGATGAGTCACAATATTTGCTGGGACATTCGGATGGCAGGATCAGAATTTGGTGTCAGCAATATGAAAGCATGGATCTATCCTGCCTGGTAGCAACAGTTCAGGCTGGTGGTGGTGGTGTAATGGTGTGGGGGATATTTTCTTGGCCCCTTAGTATCAGTTCAGCATCGTTTAAATGCCACAGCTTACCTGAGTATTTTTGCTGACCATGTCCAGCCCTTTATGACTGCAGTGTTTCCATTTTCTGATGGTTACTTCTAGCAGGATAACGTGCCATATCACAAAGCTGAAATCATCTCTCATTGGTTTCTTATTTTCACTGTACTCAAATGGCCTCCAGTCACCAGATCTCAATCCAATAAAGTTCCTTTGGAATGTGGTGGAATGGGAGATTCACATCATGGATGTGCTGCTGACAAATCTGCAGCAACTGTGTGATGCTATCATGTCAATATGGACAAAAATCCCCAAGGAATGTTTCCAGGACCTTGTTGAATCTATGCCACGAAGAATTATGGCAGTTCTAAAGGCAAAAGGGAGTCCAACCTGGTACTGGTAAGGTGTTCCTAATAAAGTGGCCAGTTAATGTACATAGCACATACTCTATAAACATACAGCAGTTTTATTTCAGTATATACAGTATTATAGATGATGATTATCTGAATACTTTGTATGATTTATGATTCATTACCATAATGAAATCAAATACAATTTCTTTATATTTGTTAGAGAAATTAGTTTGTGAAAAAAAAGACTAGATACTTTTTAGATTTTAATATCTTTTACATTATTATTGTTTAGAAATTATCACTAAAGGGATAACCTGTTGGCCACATCACAGTGCTCACGCTTAAGATTCATTCTAGTCTGTGTGAGAGATACTGTAGATGTGTTTGTCGAGAATCTGGGTTAAACTGAGACTCTATCAGAGACTCCGGCTTTCTCTTACATTCCCAACACAAGCTATTACAACAGGGTGACTTCCATATGTAACATATAAAAGTATACAGTAATCCCTCACTTATCGCGGGAGATAGGTTCCAAGGCCGACCGCGATAACTGAATTTCCGCGAAGTAGGGACACCATATTTATTTAATTATTTAACGTGTATTTGGACGTTTTTAAACCCTCCCTGTATTGTTTACAACCCTCCCTTTACTCTATTAATAACAGGGACAACTGCTAAGCAATATGAAATCGGTAGATAAGTTTACACTTACTGTATAGCGAAGTACACGTAGCTATATATGACGTGATGATGGTGATGAATATGCTGCGCAGTAAAAATGATAACGATGAAGGTGATAATCCCGTGAATGCAGTAGCAAGAGCACGTTAATGCTGAATGAGTGAGATGAGACTTCCTGGTTAATGCAACACTCCGTCGCTGAGCCAATCAGCAGCACACAGGAACTTAACTGCATGCTCTGATTGGGTAGCTTCTCAGCCATCCGCCAATAGCATCTCTTGTATGAAATCAACTGGGTAAACCAACTGAGGAAGCAAATACCAGAAGTAAAAAGACCCATTGTCCACAGAAACCCGCGAAGCAGCGAAAAATCTGCGTTATATATTTAGATATGCTTACATATAAAATCCGCAAAGTCGTGAATCCGCGAAAAGTGAACCGCGAAGTAGCGAGGGATTACTGTATATGCAATAATGAGTTTGCATGCTTTATGAGGGACTGAAATCCAATTTAGAATTGGACCCTTGAACCTTCTCCGGTTATATTAACAGTGGAAAGAAACTACAGGGAATGGATGTAATAATTTAGAAAAAACAGTCAATAATGGACTGTTTTACTTTTAGGTTATGTTAAAAGTTATTTATAATGGTATAGTTTCATCCAGCTATTTCGAGGTTGCATGTAATGATGAAGGTTGAGCCTGAAGCAGTCGGAGCATGGTAGATAAGAAATCTTTTTGTGCAGTAACCAAATTCTATCCCCTGCTGAGAAATCTATGGGCCCTTTCTAGATGAATCTCTCAAACATGTCCTGGGTTTACCCAATAATGTTCTGTTACTAACATTCCAGACACCCTTTTCACAACTAAATCAGATATTTATTTTTTTAAAAGAGAATTTGTGCATCTATCCTTGAACTGTTCGATCTATTTTGAAAAATAACACTACAGATAAAGTTCATACTTATAGGTTCCACTTATTGTTTTATTGTCTGAAGCCATCTCCACAGTACAGAAGAGTAGGAATGGATGGGATTGCTGATTGACTTGCAACACAAGAGCTTCATGCAAACTCTTCTTTTCACCTCCCCCCCCACAAGTTACCTGCAAAACTTACGTTGCTGCACTAATGTAAAATTGTTGCTTCCAACACTCATGAAATAGACTCAAAGAAACCCAAATTCCTTTAAGTGCAATATCCTCTCTTGAAGTGAACAACCTTACTCTTTTACAGTGAGGAGAACACACAGGTTATCTTGTTTGATTTATCTGGAGTAGTGTTAATCTGCGAATTGTGCTAAAGTGTTTTTCAAAGTGAATTTGCTGGGTTCAATGATGAAGTTGTTTGATGAATTTTCCTTGAAAATGATTAGCTTGAAATGTTTCCAAACCTGGCAGGATCTAATCAATAACATTTTAGAATAAGCTTTTAAAGCGCTGAGGAAGCAGATTCTCTCCCTTTTTTTGTCTTCTCTATTTATCTATACAGTATTCACTTATTACTCTATCTATTTGCTTATTTTTACTAGGTTTAAATTTTATTCTGCTGGCCATGCTCTCTTTCTCAGGGGTGGGGGTTGATTTGTTTTCAATCCTATTCTTGTAAAATTGATGTATTTGTATGGAATGTTGTGTGATTTCAATAAAATCAACAAAAATTAATTAAAAAAAAAAAAAAAAGATTAGCTTAGGTGAACTTTTTTTTTCTAGCACCCCATGATGTTATGTTAGGACAATATGAGATCATAGAGCTGTAGCAGAAAATGTTGGATTGAATGTCTGGATAGGAATGTCACTACCTGATTTAACTTTCTGTCCAATTTGCATATTCTTGCATGCATACTGTAAGCATACTCCTACTTCAAGGCACTGCCTGGTCTGTTTTGTGCATGAATGACTACTTTATAAATGCATAAGTGATGTCACTACCTGACTGGTACTTTAGCCAAATTTGCAACCCTCACGCATTAAAAAAAAAAATCTTTACTCAGAATTTTACTTTATGGTATAGCCTGGTCTAAACTAACACGTGGATTAAACTCTCAGCATTTTCAATTGAGTGGTACATTAACTGACTGTCATGAGAATATTATGAAAATACTCTGTTGTTCTGCTTAGATTCCATGTACTTTTGCATCTTCACTGCTGGATTAAGCATGTTATGCTCCTCTCTATTGCAAGAGAAAAGAAAAAAATAAGTGCTTGAAACTGCCTGTCTATTAAACTAGTACATCCTAACTTACGTTATATCAGCACACTTTATATTAGAAAATAAGATCATATATAACATTTAACTTTGTGCTTTGGTCCTGTGATAAAAGTTCACATACAAGAAGTCTTATTCTCTAAACCAAATGTTTAGATAAGAATTTAAATGATTTAACTATTTTGAGACCTTTGGACGGTATTTCATGGAAGAAGGGGAATTGCTAGAATGTACCATTAATCTGTATGCTAATTGGTGAGATTGAAATGTTTACTTTCTAATATATATAACTTAATCTAAGTAAGACTAGCCAGACGTACTATGGATGCTGCTCGCTTTGTGAACCACCACCAGTTGGTGTGAATAAAAGGCGTCCTTGGATTTCTTTTATAGTGATGACTCCAGCCTTTTTATATTTACTAAGTATTTTCTGCAATAGCTGTAGCACAGATCGGGTGGAGACAATTGGACAGTCCCCTCGAGTATTGCAATCACAGTCTCTGTAGGTGTTTGTTAGTCATAATGATAAGAGTCCAGATATAAAGGAAAAGATAAAAGACTTGTAGTACTGTGGACTTGGAGTATAATTTTATCTCAGGGAGGCATGGTGACGCAGTGGTTATTACTGCTACCTTATAGCTCAGATTTTTGGCCATAATAATCTGTCCAGCACATATGCAAATGTTTCCCTAGCCCTCAAGGACATTTTACAGACATCATCACCATTATAATGCATTCAAAACTAATTCAGTTTCTCTTTCCCTATTGACTGCAATATATTTTTCCAGGTTCTCCAATATTTCCATACCTTTCCAGAATTTTGCCAATTTTAAGGCGAACTGGAGTCACTAAGCATTGCAGCATGTCCCTAGCCGCTAACCAATCCACCTTGTGCTAACATGAACACAAAGGTCAAATTCTCATGCGAGGTATAATGTGCCAGAAGCTATACTAAAAGAAACTAATAGAGTTAGCTAGAAATAACTAGGAACATTAGCTTCATTTGAGAAATAAAAGCTTCCAGATTTGCCCTGCTCAATCACAAATTGCTTTTCTATTGTGCTAAGACTCTTCTTTGGAGACTTTTATCTTTCTTTTAGTGGGTCATACAAGAGCCAAAATGCAGAAGAACTCATATTATATGACTGAATATGACTGACTTCTACAGTACTTCCTGTGGGAGCTTGCACTTGTTTGATGTGAAGTCTCTTTTTTAAGATTGGATGCTTTACTGTGTTATTTCCACTATTCTCCATATTAAAATTACTCCATCTGTCTGGTTATTTCTCAAAATATGAAATAAATAGTGACTGTTTTCAGAAAATTTCCAATATGTGTTTATTTAATCCCACAACATACTACATGCTTTGTGCACAAAAGAACCTGGTATAGTGTGAAATTATGTTTAAGTAAGCATAGGATGGAAAACCAAATCAAAAGTGTAATTTAATGCTTGTAATCCAAGGCATTTCTTTCTGATTTGACAGAATAAATTTTAATTTAAAAGTGACTATACAAAGTAGCACACAGATAAGACAAAACAACAAAATATATAATGTTTTCTTGGGAAGCTGTGTGTCATTTGAACATCAAGTATATCAAGGCAATCCTTAGTAAGAACTGAGCTCTATCTGTGTACCATTAAACAAATATTGTAAGTCTTTTGAGCTTTTTAACTTCCATTTAATTGTATAAAGTGTTAAACTCTTATCCAGGGCTACTGTTTAACATCATTCCCTGGGTTTACTTTCTCAAGACGGTTCAAGATTATATTTTATGCTTATAGTATTTGGACTTTATTGTCAATAGATATCTCTGTTTTAATCCACTGCTGGGAGGCTTGTTTTGTTTTGGACATGCTCTGTCCCAAGGTATGTCAGAAGAATGGGACTTTGTAAAGTCTGGTCTAGCTTCATGTGGGGAGGCAAAATGGGGGACTGGGGGGGGGAGAGAAAGAGTGCAAGTTGTTTCTAATCTATCCTTTTAATCCTTATAATTATAAGTGCCAATGTAACATTAGTCTTCATGGCAATAACTCCTGGGAAAACTGGAAATTAAGGTCAAAGCTGTCTTATCTTAAGTTAAGACTACAAAATGACAACAAAAGTTCAGAAGAAATATCTTCATGACCATCAGTTAACTTTGTGAGCTGGAATGTTAAAGGGCCGAATCACAAATTAAAGAGAAAGATAGTATTCTCTCACCTAACAGGTCTAAACGCTAAAACAGTATTTTTACAGGAGATCCACTTATTGACCAAGGATCAGTTTCAGCTGCACAGAGACTAGACTGGCCAAATATTCCATTCCAGCTTTACAAAGAAAACTAGACATGTGGGAATTCTTATACATAGAACAATCTCATTTGTAGTGACAGATGTACTATCTGATCCTGAAGGGAGATATGTGATTGCCATGGGTAATCTATTTAACTGTAAAGTGATTTTGATAAATATCTATGCACCCAATGTGGATGATAGGGACTTCATCCAAAACGTATTTGCATCCATTCCCAATGTGAACACTCATAAAATTATAATTGGCTGGGGACTTTAATTGTGTTTTAAATCCAGACCTAGATAGGTCTTCTGTCACAGGGGCGATGACGTCTAACACTGCAAAAACAATTACACAGTTTGTAACTGTTCACAACTTATCAGACCCCTGGAGATTTCTAAACCCAAACTCAAGAGTATATTCCATCTACTCACCAGTGCTTCACTGCTACTCAAGGATTGATTATTTTTTTATAGACTAGGGGGCGGAGCCCCCTGCTCACTTCACTCACCCACTCCCGGGTTTGGTTTACCAGATATACAATTTAAAGAGATTGTTATTTTCATGGGAATTGTTACATATGCATTATTTTCACTTTCCTTTAAAACTTTTGTAAAAACAAGATCGCATTGAATTTTGATTCCGTGTTTGGACTTACATTGTGACGACACAACATATAACTGCCTGTGAGTGAATATCGTTTCTTTCTCTCTAATAAATAAAATGACTTTCTCAAATGTTTGTCCATGCTCTTTCTTCCTCGCTTTGTCGTTAACTTGTCATCTAGAAGGTATAAAATTATTGTCCTGATAAAATTTATAAGAGCTGACAGTGCAGGAAGTGTGTCTGACAAAAGCATTCACACAACTGAGGTTAGATGACCGTGGTCTTGTTTGAAAATAGTTGTAAGTAGGGTGTGACTTGAAAGAATCTTATGTTAAAAGTCTCCGTTTCACAGGACTTCATACCGCAACAACATTTTTGAAATGTTTTATTCTTGCTGGCAACACGAATTAGACAATCTACAAATCTCTGGCTTAAAGTTTAAATCTGAACAATATATTCGATTTCTTTTCGCTGTTCCGTTATTTCACCGAGTAATAATTTCCATTTGTTTGCGCTAATGCGATTTTTCCTGTCCTTTTTTTGAGACTTTGGCATTTTTGTACTTCCATTATCTCTAACCTGCTGTGCATTTGTATTACGCCAACATTTTTGAATTCTTTAAGATGTTCTACTTTGTCATCTATTCTTTGTCCTTTATTTCTAGCTCTGGGTGTGGCTAAATCTCTTTCTTGTGGGACATATAACGCTGCTCGCATTGTGATTGGCTGAATGCACACTAAAGAGATGTGGTCGGATCACCTGCTGTCTTGCTGCTGCTGCTACTGGGGAGCTGTGTGTTCTGCTTGTTGCACGGCGCATCGATAATTTAAAAGCCTGTACAGTAGCTGTCCTTTTGCTACTTCACGTCTCTGCCGCTCTCGTTGTGAAGGGTGGGAGGAGGGGACTAATCACACGCTAAGGAGATGCGGTCAGATCATCTACTGGCTTGCTGCTGCTGTTGGCGAGCTGCGTGTTCTGCTTGTCGCGCTGTGCGTCAATCATTTAAAAGCCTATACTTCTGCTGTCTTTTTGTCTCACTGCCTTGTCTCGCGTGACATCAAAGTTTCTTCCGAGAAGATAACGTCTCATCTCCCTCCCAGAATTTTTTTTATAATAGAGAGATAATAATTTCTTGCCTACAATTAAATCTTGTAAGTACAACGCTATTGTTATCTCCAACCACACACGATCATGGAGCTAAAATTAATATGCCCCACATACTCATCTCACAGATGGAGTCAACTCACTTTTATTAGCAGACGAGAACTGTACAGAATATATATCCAAGCAAATTTTTAGAGACAAATACATCCTCAGAGGTTTCAGCAGAAATACTCTGGGAAACTTTGAAGGCTTTCTTAAGAGGACAGATTATCTCATATCTTATCTACAAAAATAAATTGGAAACCAAGAAGGTATTAGAGCTAATCGGTGAAATTACCAGAATAGATCAAGAAAATGCAAGGTGTCCAAAAAAAATCACTTCACAGGAAAAGACAAGCTCTGCATTCAGAACTCAACCTCTTGACAACTAAAGAAACAGAACAACTCATTTTTAACTGAAGACATTATTACTATGAACATAGAGAGAAAGCTAATAAGATTTTAGCTCAACAAATCCACAAGCAGGAAGTTCACAATGCAATACTAGCAATTACCAACACAGATTCAGACAAAATCATTATCCATAAAAAACAATGCACACATTTAGAGACTACTATGATCCTTATATTCTACTGAGTTTAAAGAAGACAATACACAACCTAATGCATTTCTGGATGCACTACAGATACCACAACTAGATACTCCCAGTGCAGAAGAATTGAATAAACCTCTGGCATCAGAATTACTGGATGCTATAAACTCATTTCAGAGTGGGAAAGCCACAGGTCCTGATGGATACCCTGCCGAATTTAATATAAAATTCTCTATTAAGCTAGCTCCCCTTTTATTAGCAACATTTACAGAAGCTAGAGACAATAAACCCTAACCCTAACTCTACCTCAAACTTTTCATCAAGCCTTAATTACCATCTTTCCTAATCAAAATAAGGACTTATTACAATGTGCATCATACACACCAGTCTCATTTTTGAATAATTATGTTAAGATACTCTCCAAAGTCCTAGCTAGAAGGATTGAGAAAGTGCTTCCTTTGGTAATATCACAAGACCAAACTGGATTTATTAAAGGCAGACACTTAGCTTTAAATCTTCAATGCCTGTTTAAAGTAATGTAATCACCCCCAAAGTCTAACACCCCGGAGATATTATTATCGTTGCATGCAGATAAAGCATTTGATATGGTTGAATGGAACTACCTTTTCAATATATTTGAGAAATTTGGGTTTGACCCGAACATTTGTGCATGAATCAAACTACTGTATACCAGTCCTGAAGCTTCAGTTTGTATTAACAACATTAATTCAGACGTCTTCAAACTAGAACGTAGTACTAGACAAGGATGTCCCTCGTCACCACTGCTTTTTGCAATCACCATTGAGCCACTGGCAGCTCACTGTCGAAATGCTTATGAGATAATGGGGATTATCAGAGAAGGACTTGAACAGAAATTTGTCTATATGCAGATGATATAGTACTGTATACTGTATATTCAATCCACACAATACTATGCCTGCATTCCTAATAGCACTAACAGAATTTCTAAAGATTTCTGGTCTCAGAATTAATTTGAACAAAAGTGTGCTCTTTCCTGTGAATTCTCAAGCACACAATATTAGATTGGACACCTTCCCTTTTATCATTACAGATCAGGGGGGTATTTTTCGTGCGTGAATTACTCGTTTAGCCGGATGTAATTGTTGACGATTTGGCCTGATCCTGGATCTGTCGGTTTTTCAAAACTCTTGCTGGATGTGTTGTCATAGCAACACATTCAAATCCTCAAACCTGCTCGGAGCAGGTTTGTTCGATGTAAACAAGGATTAGCTCACACACTTAATCAGTGTCAGTGCATGGAATTCATTCAGTCATGGCTTCACCGTTCACGAATAAGCGACCAATTGATATCGGTACGCAAATTATAAGAAGAGAATTTCATATAGAGAGGGTTTTGCACGATTGGCAAGATCCTTTATTGCTCCCGGAGGAAATTCTTTTCGAATTTAGCCGAGGGGGAATATTATACCTCAAAGATTTATTAGCACCTTATATTCAAAGTCAAACTCAGTGAAGTCAGCTCTCACAACCACACAGACAGTATGTGTGGCACCCGGCTGGGGTTGTCACCCGGCCGGGATGCCCAGGAGGACCGGAGGAGGGCTCATGCCTCCTCCAGAACATGAGGGGGCATCTGCCCTGTTTGCTTTGGGGCCCACTGTTACAGAGCTTTGAAGCTCTACCCTGTAGGGGCCCGTGGTCACTGCCAGGAGGCGCCCCGATGCTTTGGGAGCCCTGGACCTCAGCACTTCCGCCACACCCGGAAGTGCTGGGAGGAAGAGTATTGAGGACACCTGGAGGACTTCCGGATACGCTGACAGAGCTTCCGCCACACAGGGGTGTGGCTACGGAAGCCCTTAGGATACACCTGGAGTCCTTCCGGGATGTATAAAAGGGGCCGCCTCCCTCCAGTCAGGGGCAAGAGTCGGGTGGAAGTGGACAAAGCTTGGTGGAGAGGAGTGGAGGTGGACCAGAGATTGAAAGAAGGCATTGTGCGTGTGGCCAAGGACTTGAGGGGTGATTGGTGCTGCGGCACTGGGTTTGTGCTCACGATAAGTGTAAATAGTAGTTGTGAATAAACGTGTGTGGTTTAAACATCATGTCTACCTGTCTGTGTCTGGGCTGTTCCCCACATATGCATTGCTTTGAGGTTTTTTGCAAGCGGCACTTTTTTTATATACTGTAGGCGATGCGGAAAATCTATCTAAAAGTGCAGTTTGTCAGGCAATTCGTAAAGTCTGTTTGGCTCTGAAATATTTCCTTCAGGATTTCATAGTGTTTCCTGGACACCTGTGTGTGCAGACCATAAAAGAGGCGTTTCATGGCATTGCAGGTAGGTAATACACAGGCAAAAACACCCACAGTTCCATGAAGAATCGCACAATCAGCCTAACATTCTCATTACCCAGGATTTCCAAATGTGATTGGGGCACTGGATTGTACGCAGATCCGAATAATCAGACATAGTATCTTCATCAAATATTTGACCTTCGTCAATATCTTGTTGGTCAGACACAGGTTCTGGGGATATGACATTCCCTGCAACTGACCCAACAAAAAATAGGGCTATATGGAACATATGGCACACATCGATGACAAATATATGCAATGACCATCCTTTACCTGAAATGAAGTGACCACTGCATCCTGCCACTGGTTCTGAGGACGAGCTTCCCCCTGGAATGCCCTCAGAAACAGGGCGATGTGCATTTTGCTGGAGAGCCAACTCTTCTGCAGGGGTTAGGTCTGGACCGCGTGGACCTCCACCTGTTTTTTGCTTGTCTGCCTTCTTATTAGCTTTAGAATTCTATCTATCTATCTATCTATCTATCTATCTATCTATCTATCTATCTATCTATCTATCTATCTATCTATCTATCTATCTATCTATCTATCTATCTATCTATCTATCTAATTAATCTGACACATAGGAAATGAAACGCTGCATTCAGTAAGTACAATGCACGCTATTTAGCGTTTAATTTGTCGGCCACTTTTTGCCAGCAGTCTTTTCTGGTTTGGGCTGCTTTTGCAGTGTTACTCCTTGTGCATATTAATTCATGTCCTTCGAATTTTCTCTTGCTCCGCTTGTGTGAAAAACGAAATGCGCCCGTTCTTTCGTCATTTTGTTGCAGCCTATCAAAGACTTGCTGATCATGTTTTCTAGACTCAATATATATGGGCTTTTCACTAAGTGCGGGCGCACGCATTCATCTCTGATGATTAGATTCAGCTAGATTAATCTACTACACGGCTTCGTTTGAAAAACCGACTTATCCCAGATGAGTTTCACCGGCATTAACTCATCCAAGATGAGGCATCTGATCTCGGATGATTTAAGCGATGTACGGAAAATACCCCCCAGTTTAAATACCTAGGGGTAAACATCACAAATAAACATAAAGCTCTTTATCAACAAAATTTTGCTGTCTGCATGGAAAAAAATAAGCAAGACTTGCATAGATGGTCTACCCTCCATCTCATTTTAGCTGGAAGAATTAATATTGTCAAGATGAATATCCTTCCTAAGCTTTCAAAACATTTCAATATACATCAATAAATCAATTTTTAAGAAATTAGATTCAATCGTAACCTCATTTATTTGGAATTCAAAATCTCCACGTATCCAAAGGGCGACCCTATAAAGACCAAAGGAAGAAGGTGGCATGGCGCTACCTAACTTTCAATTTTATTACTGGGCAGCGAATGTACAAGCTATATAAACTTGGACATTGACACAAATAGATTAAAAGACACAGGCTTGGTCCGCAATAGAAATAAAATCCTGCAGTACTTCTTTATATTCCTTGCTTTGTGGCCCAATAAGTACAAGTCATCACCAATATACTATCAACCCAATTGTGCTTCACTCACTCAGAATATGGAACAAATTTAGGAAGAATTATGATAGAGAAGCATTTATCTGTGGCACCTCTGCACGAGAACCACCTTTTTCCACCTTCTCAAACGTAAGCAGTTTTTAATGGCTGGAAAACATTCTGAAAACATTAAATCACTTAGAGATCTATACATAGACAATGTCTTCACATCCTATGAACAGTTAAACTCCAAATTTAACTTTCCAGCAACACATTTCTTTCACTACCTTCAAATTAGAAACTTTGTTATACAAAACCTGCCCAATTTCCATCACCTCCCACCTACCTCTGTTCCAGAAAAAATATTGATCAGTCTTGAGGACTCAGACAGCATTTCTGTAATATATAAAAACATTTTTAAGTCCCTACCTTTCAAAAATCCCAGAGTACAGTGGGAAAAGGATCTCTCACTCAAAATCTCAGAAAAGGAGTGAAAGGTAGCAATGCACAGAATTCACTCAAGCTCGATATGCGCAAAGCATACAATTATCCAATTTAAAATTATATATTGAGCGCTTCTGTCTCATTTAAAATTGTCCAAAATGTTTCCAGAGCAAGATCCAACCTGTGAATGTTGCAATCAAGTTCCAGCCAGTAAGGATACATGTTTTCCTGTACAATGAAATTCTTTCTTTGCTCTCCACACCAGATGACAAAACCAACGTATAAAGATAAACATAAATAATAAGTAGCAGATTGATAATAAGTAACAGAGGCAGCATAAAGTATAAAAACAGAACAGAAATATAAAGTGTTATGTGCAGGTAGGTGTGTGATGGACAAGTCAAATACAGTTGTGTGAGGTAGATAGAATGAGATGAACCATGGTTATAAACTCGTCAGTTATTTAGGAGTCTAATGGCCTTGGGAAAGAAAGAGTTCTTTAGCCTGGAAGTCCTGCATTTCATACTTCTATACCTCCTGCCTGAGGGGAGAAATGTGAATAGTTCGTGTTGGGGGTAGGTGGGGTCCCTGAGGATCGAGGCAGTTCTCCTGCGGACTCTGCAGTTGTAGATGCTCTGCAGAGAGGGCAGTGGGGTCCTGGTGATCTTCTCAGCAGTCTTTACCACTCTCTGCAGGCGTTTGTGGTCAATAGCAGTAGTGTTGCCATGCCACATGGTGATTCAGCTGATCAAGATGCTCTTAATAATGCAGCTGTAAAAGTTGCCGAGGATCTTAGTTGACATACCAAACTTCCTCAGCCTCCTCAGAAAGTACAGCCACTGTTGAGCCCTCTTGACCAGCTGTGTGGTGTGTTCAAGTGAGATCCTCACTGATGTAGACGCCCAGGTATTTAATGCTGCTCACCCTCTTCACTTCAAGCCCTCGGATGAACAGTGGCCGGTGAGGTCTCCTCTCCTTCCTCATGTCCACTATCATGTCCTTCATCTTGTCTGTATTGAGGGTGATGTTGTTGTCCTCACACCATGATGCCAGGCTGTCCACCTCCCTCCTGTAGGCCATCCCATTCCCGCCAGTGATGCGTCCAATCACTCCTGTGTCATCTGCGAACTTTAGGATTATGTTATCTTTGTGGGAGGCGACACAGTCGTGGGTGAACAGGGTGTAGAGGATGGGGCTGAGGATGCATCCCTCTGGGGTGCCTGTGTTTGTGATAATGGTGACTGAAATCCTATTACCAATCCTAACAGACTGGGGCTTGCCAGTCAGAAAGTCTAGGAACCAGTCACAGATGGTGGGGTGTTGGCCAAGTGCAGACAGTTTACGTATGAGTTTATGGGGGATAACCGTGTTAAAGGTAGAGCTGTAGTCAACAAAAGCATCCTGATGTAGGAGTCTTTGTTCTCCAGATGGGAGAGGGAATCATGTAGTATGGCCGTGATGGCATCTGAGGTGGACCTGTTGGGCCGGTAGGCATACTGCAGGGGGCCAGAGTATCAGGTATGCTGTTCTTAATGTGGGCCAGTACCACTCTCTCAAAGCACTTCATGATGATTGGAGTGAGTGCTACTGGCCTGTAATCATTCAGGCAGGTGGGTAGGCTTTTTTAAGCTAGGCTGACGATGATCGTAATCTTAAAGCTGGACGGAATGATGCGCTGACTGAGGGAAAGATTGAAGATGGAGCAGATAACATCAGCCAGCTCGTTGGCACATGCTTTGAGAGCCTGCCCAGGGATGTTGTCTGGTCCTGCTGCTTTACGGGGGTTGATCTTCCTTAGTGCTTTGTGTACCTGACCTGAAGAGACCATTGTGGGAGGGGAGGGGGGGTTGAGTGGTCCAGGTGTGTGTGTGCCTCCACTCTGTGCTGTTGCTGTATGTCTCAAAGCAGGTGTAGAAAGTGTTGAGATCATCTGGCAGACTGTCAGTGGAGCTGATTGTGCTGGTGGTGGTCCTGTAGTCTGTGATGTGCTGTAGGCCCTGCCACGTACGTCCAGAGTCAGCAGTAGAATAGAAGCCCTCCAGCTTCTCCCTGTAGTGCCTCTTGCCTGCTGTGATGGCTTTTCTTAGTCCGTACTTCGCAGCGTCTCAGTGCCTGATCTAAATGCAAGAGAGCGGGCATGCACCATGTGGCATACCTGACTGTTTATCCAGGGCTTTTGGTTGGGGAACTTCCTGACTGGTATTGTGGGCACGATGTTGTCAATACAGGTGCTAATATACCCAGTGACATACTCAGCATAGTCCTGTATGCTGACAGAAGAGTCCTCTAGAGTGGCTGCAACCCTAAACACATCCCAGTCTGTCTGAGCAAAACAGTCCCTGCAGAGTGCTCTCAGTCTCTGGGGTCCAAAGTTTAACTTGCTTAATGATAGGGTTTGTTTGTTTCAGCCTTTGTCTGTAGGCTGGGTACAAGAAGAGAGTGACATGGTCTGATTGTCCGAAGTGGGGGCCTTGTGCAACCCTGTATGCACCACATATGTTGCTGTAAACATGATCCAGTGTGTTCTTCTCATGGGTGGGAATGTTGATGTGTTGGTGGTATTTAGGATGCACAGTCCATAAAAACAGCATCGGGATGAGCCGTCTCTAAGGCGCTGATGACGTCATGGAGTTTGCCGAGCGGTGCCGTGGAGTTAGCTCGCAGTGGGACGTAAACAGTGGCCAAAAACACAGCAGTGAATTCCCTCAGTAGATAATAGGGTCAGCATTTCAGCAGTAAAAAGCATCTTGTGAACAATGCTTATAAACAGTCGGTACATGCATACACCATGAGTTGTTAATAAACACACACATGCACCCCCTTTGACCTTACTGGAGGCTGCGGTGCGATCTCCTCGGTGCACGGAGTGAGTCTGTAGCTGAACAGCGCATTCTGGAGCTTTGTCCGAAAGCCAGGTCTCGGTGAAAATTAGAGCACAGCACTCTCTTATTTCCCACTGCGCTGTAATCCTGGCTTTTAGCTCATCCAGTTTGTTTTCCAGAGACAAGCTAGCAAGAGGCTGGGTAGCAGTGGTCGGCTAGCGTGGACTTTCAGCCTAGTGTGGAGCCCTTCCCTCTTGCCTCGCTTGCGTCGCCGTCTCTCGGGGCACTCTCCTCAGGTCATCTTGGTCACTCGACCTCGGTGCTACAGGGTCTTCCTGGGTGTGGTTGTGGTGTTGGCTGTGGGAGCAAACAATGAACTGTAGCTCAGATGGTATAAAACCAGTAAATTCCAGGAGACAGTGTGAGTTAGCAATGTCCAGCAATGCCTGTCTGCTGTACGATAGTAGTGCAAGGCATTTGTGCGCTGTAGAGAAGGCGAAAAAAAAAAACACAAAACAAAACAAAAAAACAGCATGCAGTGGAGCGAGCAAACATGTCTGCCATCACTCTGGACCAAAATCTTTAAATGTCTTTCAGACATTGGTGGCACAATCCCTCCTAATCCACTAACAGCTGTGTTTGGTGTACTTCCAGATGGGCTTAAAGTGGAGAAGGACAAATTACTTCACTATTGACACGTAGATGTATCTTGCTCAACTGGAAGAATCCTAACTCATCTCTTTTGTCAGTGGTTAACTGATGTTATATATTATCTAAAATTGGAAAAAATCATATTCTCACTTAGAGGATCTGTACAAAACTTTTTCAAGACTTGGCAGGATCTAATAAATAACATTTTAGAGTAAGCATTAACATTGAGGAAGCGGATTCTCTCCCCTCTTTTTCATTGTTTATTTTTATTCATTTATTTATTTACATATTTTTACTATTGTTAAAGTTTGCTCTGCAGGGGGGTATTTTCCGTACGTCACTTAAATCATCCGAGATCAGATGCCTCATCTTGGATGAGTTAATGCCGGTGAAACTCATCCAGGATAAGTCGGTTTTTCAAACACAGCCGTGTAGTAGATTAGTCTAGCTGGATCTAATCATCCGAGATGAATGCGCGTGCCCGTGCTGATTGAAAAGCCCATATATATTGAGTCTAGAAAACATAATCAGCAAGTCTTTGATAGGCTGTAACAAAATGACGAAAGAACGGGCGCATTTTTTTCACACAAATGGAGCAGGACCTTTTATTCAAAGGACATGAAGAATTTCAAGATTTAATATGCACAAGGGGTAACACTGCAAAAGCAGCCCAAACCAGAAAAGACGGCTGCCAAAAAGTGGCCGACAAATTAAACGCTAAGTAGTGTGCATTTTTTTTTTGTTTTTTCTGTCCACCCTGGCCATCGGACCTTACTCCTTTTCTATGTTAACTAATGTTGTCTTATTTTAATTTCTTATTTTGTCTTTTATTTTTTTTTTCTTCATTATGTAAAGCACTTTGAGCTACTTTTTGTATGAAAATGTGCTATATAAATAAATGTTGTTGTTGTTGTTGTACTTACTGAATGCAGCGTTTCATTTCCTATGTGTCAGATTAATTATTATTTAATATTTCATAATTTCAGATCAAACGTGAGCACAAGGAGAACATGGGAACAGGTTAAAGTGAAGTACAAGAATATACTTCAAACTGGCAAATATTGGTATATACAGGGTAGCTATTTAAAAAATTGTTGACATAAATAATCATATATAATATAAAAACATTAATTTTAAAGCTAATAAGAAGGCAGACAAGCAAAAAACAGGTGGAGGTCCACACAGTCCAGACTTAACCCCTGCAGAAGAGTTGGCTATCCAGCAAAATGCCCATCGCCCTGTTTCTGAGGGCATTCCAGGGGGAAGCTTCTCCCCAGAACCAGTGACAGGATGCAGTGGTCACTTCATTTCAGATAAAGGATGGTCATTGCATATATTTGTCCTCAATGTGTGCCATAGGTATGTTCCATATAGCCCTCTTTTTTTTGTTGGGTCAGTTGCAGGGAATGTCATATCCCTAGAACTTGTGTCTGACCAATGAGATATTGATGAAGGTCAAATATTTGATGAAGACACTGTGTATGATTATTCATCAGGAGGAGAGGTACATTTTCCAAATAATGTTTGATCAAACTCCACTCTGATCAGTCCCATGTGCCCCAATCACATTTGGAAATCCTGGTAATGAGAATGTTAGGCTGATTGAGATTCTTCATGGAACTGTGGGTGTTTTAGCCTGTGTATTACCTACCTGCAATGGCATGAAACACCTCTTTTATTGTCTGCACATGCAGGTGTCCAGGAAACACTATGAAAACCCAAAGGAAATATTTCAGAGCCAAACAGACTTTACGAATTGCCTGGCAAACTGCACTTTTAGATAGATTTTCCGCATCGCCTACAGTATATAAAAAAGTGGCGCTTGCAAAAAACCTCAAAGCAATGCATACTGTCTGTGTGGTGGTGAGAGCCTGACTTCGCCTAGTTTGACTTCGAATATAAGGTGCTAATAAATCTTTGAGGTACAAGGTTCCCCCTCAGCTAAAGCAGTATCTTTTGAAAAGAATTTCCTCCGGGAGTAATAAAGGATCTTGCCGATCACGCAAAACTCTCTCTATATGAAATTCTCTTATAATTTGCACACCGATATCAATTGGTCGCTCATTCATGAACGGCGAAGCCATGACTGAATGAATTCCATGCACGGACATTGATTAAGTGTGTGAGCTAATCCTTGTTTACATAGAACAAACCTGCTCCGAGCAGGTTTGAGGATTTGGATGTGCTGCTATGACAACACATCCAGCAAGAGTTTCAAAAAACCGATAGATCCAGGATCATGCCAAATCGTCAACAATTACATCCGGCTAAACAATTAATCCACATACGAAAAATACCCCCCTGGCCTAGTTTTGTTAAACTTGACTTGCTTGTATAGATTGTTGTTTGATTCTAATAAAATTAATCAAATGTTAAAAAGAAAAAGGATTTTAGTTTTGAGTTTGTTGTAGTTGGTAATCAACTTCTGTTTTATACCTTTACTAGTCATTTAGCCCGTTACAATAACGGGCGCTAGAACAGTAGTGCATAAACATTAGTAGGAACAGTCTATATTAAATGGCAAGGGACTTTGACTTCATTCTTTTTGTTGGTCGTATTTTTCTTTCTTTCAGCCTTTCTTTTGTTGATGTTTACTTGCTGAGCTGACCGTTCTTCATGGGCTGCCGCCGTGTATTGTGTGTCTTTAATTTTCTGTGACAGTAATACTGTCTTGTACAGCTCTATTCAATAAGGGCGCGCACAAAAAGGCGAGCTTCAAAAGGGCAACCTCAATTGAGCGCGGTGAATAAAGGCGTCCGTAGATAATTTAGTTCAAATGGCTCTGGAATATGTGAAGAGCAACAAAGGTGCAGATCTTTATTTACGCGCGCCTTTATTCCCTTCGCCCAATTGAGGTCGCCCTTTTGAGGCTCGCCTTTTTGTGCGCGCCCTTATTGAAGGATACCGTCTTGTACGTCCGCTGGCTTGTACGTCTGCTGGCTTGTACGTCCATAATATACCTTTAATTTTCTCTGGTGGTAATACAGGCGTGCGCGTCGGTAATATGCCTTTAATCTCCTCTGACAGTAATACTGGCTTGTATGTGGCTGTAATATGCGTCACTGTATTGTGTCCCTTTAATTTCCTCTCGCAGTAATACTGGTTTGTATTTCCGTAAAACGCCTCTAACTTTCTCTGACAGTAATATCACGCATCGCACCGTGCCCCGCGCATGCGCACTTCACCAGAAGACACCCACCCACGGACATATGGATGCACATAGGGATTTTATATATATAGATTAACCATAAATAGAACATTTTACCAAAGCCTTAAAAACAAATGCAAAAATACATTTCATGTACAGTTTTTAACAGATACTGTAAATGCATGAGGATATTGTGGTAATATATTAGCTGTTCCCACTTGTGTAATAAGTTTGTTTTCATCAAGAAATGTATGGACTATTTGCTATATTCACTGATTTAAAGCTTTTGCTTAATCCAAGCAATACTGTATCTTTAGGGACCGGACAACATAGTTTTCCATGGACTACTAAAACAAATATTTTTTCATGCTAATGTGTTTTTATGGTGTATAAATCATCAGATAAGTAAAGATTGATTTCTTTAATCCAGAGCACTAATTGGCAGGGATGGACTTTTTATTAACAAAAATTCTCTTTAAGTTTGATCTTAATTTCTCTTTACTCAGTTTCAAGGTACTGTATATTTACACTGTTCTATGTTTTTGTTACCTTTTTGCAGTTGTTTTCCTAGGACAAGCAGTTTTTACTCTGTCTTCATTACTTGCTTTGCAACAGGTTATTCTTATGAGTATATTACAGTTATAAATACATTCGGGAAAAAATGTATATTTTAGTTCCAACAAATCTATTTTTTTTTCCTGAAATTGCCATCTACACAGTTGGTTTCTACATTGCACAACTTACTGCAGGGAATAATAGGCTTGATAATGAGAATAATGATAATGGAAATAAGAACTATTTAGAAATGTTTATTGATAGATAGATATAAACACACCACTATAGTCTGAACAAACACCAGAATGATTAAGAAGGGAGAAAATTAAAAAGAAAAACTTCTGACTGGGCAGTCACTGTCACTGTGAAGCATTATGTAGGTTACTGCTGTTGATGTTAAGTAGTCCCAGTTGACACACCACTGAAAGTACTCACTTTTACTGTGCTACAGAGAGGATGTGTAACACTTCTCAGAATGGCACTCAGTTTTGTTTTAATTATCTCATTTACTACTACCTCCTAGATTGTGTCCCGTAACTGAGCCGGCCCTTTTAAAAAGCTTGTTGATTTGATCTCCCTTGAGTTGACATTAAAACCCAGCACACTGCAGCGTCAAAAATCACGCTGGCCATCTCAGAGCTATAGAAAATGGGAAGGATGTCACTATCCACATTAAAGGAATGCAGTCTCCTAAGAAAAAAGCAGTCTGCTCTACCCTTTCTTATGTAGTTCTTCTGTGTTATGAGACCAGTCTAATGTTTCACTGATGCGAACTCCCAAGTACTTGTACAACTGCACCACCTTTACACCCACTCCTTGAATAGTGACTGGATATAGAGGTTCTTTAGTGGGTGTTTTTCATAACATACTGTACATGTTGAAGAAGCTGGGAGCAATACCAGCAAATAATTTATTTCAGAATATATTTGAAGATGTTTCCAGAAAAATATTAAAGCTGGTACATAAAGGAATGGATATTATCCCTAATTGTAAATTTTAATGGCATGAAAGCAGTGTGTACCACATTCTTCAAATATGCATGCCTATCTTTCTAGGAGGGATTTCAGAATTAAATCATCTTGCCTTTTTCAAGACCAAAGTATGAAATTTCAATTTAAAATATTATCCAATATATAACTGAATATAACTTCCTCTTATTTATTGTCATAATCTGCTGACTTTTGACATTTAGAGCAAAACAGTTAGACAATCAAAAAATCCTGGCCAAAAATGTATTTTTAAGTTTAATTTAGGTTTTTTAATCTGTTTTTTCCACTACTGCATCCACATTTCATATTTAACATGATTCAAATATTCCTCTGCACCGTGCTGTAAAAATATACTGCAATTGCAAGTGCAGTAGGACATTTCGGGGTGATTCACATTTGAGTGTTGTAAATTTCCAGTGCTTGCCATTTAGTGTTTGAATATTGTTTTGTAAGCTTTTTTCAAGCATTTTTGGGCAATTTTCAGACAGTTTCCAGGGGCATCATCTATAAACGGTGCATACGCACAAAAATGTTGCGTGCGGCCATTTCCATACTCACATCGCGATGTATAAAAACTACACTTGCCATAAAGCCATGCACATTTTCACGCCAGCTCAATCCCTTCCATACGCATGTTCTCCACTCAGTTTTGCAAACTGGCGGCACCCAGCTAATACACAAGTGAGGCGAGCACGCCGGCAAAACCAAACCTCTGAAGAAAGACAGTCGCTTAGCCGCTAATGCACAAACGATGTGAGCACATTGGCAACACAAAACTTCCTAGGAGAGAGATGCCCAGAGTAGTTCTTTACAATTACTGACGTCTCAACATTTCAGTTTTTTTCCTGACGATTTCAATAGTTTCTAGGACCCTGGGCTTTTTACAGCATGGGCTTACACAGTTAGTATTGTTAATAATTAAACATGTGAGGACACGGTGGACAGCGGTAGCGATAAGCTGGCGCCCTGTTCAGTAATTGTTCCTGCCTCGCTCCATATGCTTGCTGGGACTGGCAAGACCCTGGATGGATAGATGGATGGAATAGTTAAACATGTACTACGAAGATATTTCAATGTTCCATAAAAGAATTGGTGTTCTAAGCTTACAGATAGTTTGGCGATTCGTTACTTGGAAAAAGAAATGGAAGGACAGGAATTAGGGGTTAGTGTGTTTGAAAAAGACAATACTGCTGCAATAAATTATTTCATCAAGGGTCGCGCACAGCAAGCATCTTGCGGGAGGCAGGAACAATCTCTGGACAGGGCACCAGCTCATCACTAATACTGCGCCACCGTGTCCCCATGTACATGCTTTATTTCCTATCATTATGAAAATTATATCAAGTATACATCTTAATATTTAAATTGTTCAACAAACTGTAATATCATGAATGTAATGTATTCTGTGGTCTGTCTGCGTAAGAGAAAGCCCATAGTGATTCACACACTTAAAGAGAACACATAGAATACAAAGCATTTAACGTGCTACTTTAGTTACAATGGGATCTGAGAAACTAGTAAATTAAATGATTTTAAGATGAAGTTTGTGACGTTCTGCTTTAATGACAAAATAAAGTACGTGACTAAAGTGGAAATTTCGAGATTAAAGTTGACTTTTGGACATTTTTTTCAACTGTGTCTCTGTTTTGTTTTTGTTTTCTCTATACCCTAATATGTTTCCATATGACACTCAGACAGTGGGCTACAACTTGCCTTTTCACGGCAACTTTGATATCTGACCACTTCTTATTTATTTCTGTCACTTTGCGACTTTCTGAACTTGAACTTTTGAGTTTCTCCGCCACTCCGTTACTCGATCAACTTCCTTTTGTTGTTTATATCACTGCTTAAACCAACAAATAGTATGTTTTTCCTTGCCTCTACATGGTATTCGCTGAAATTCTTCTTTTTCTCCCATGCTTTTGCCATTGTCTTTTCACAGAACACAAAATATAAGGGGCTATTTATATTGATTTGCATATTCAAAGAGGCATAATTCTGGGAGGAGTTTGGGTGGGGTGGCAGGCGCATGCACGTGCGTTGCTTTTCACGCTGACTGGGATTTATGGAGTGGAAGAATGTAGAAGTTGACATACTCACAGATTTATGCATCTGGATTTTTTTGTGCGTACAGTAATCCCTCCTCCATCGCGGGGGTTGCGTTCCAGAGCCACCCGCGAAATAAGAAAATCCGCGAAGTAGAAACCATATGTTTATATGGTTATTTTTATATTGTCATGCTTGGGTCACAGATTTGCGCAGAAACACAGGAGGTTGTAGAGAGACAGGAACGTTATTCAAACACTGCAAACAAACATTTGTCTCTTTTTCAAAAGTTTAAACTGTGCTCCATGACAAGACAGAGATGACAGTTCAGTCTCACAATTAAAAGAATGCAAACATATCTTCCTCTTCAAAGGAGCAAACAAATCAATAGTGCGGTTTGGCTTTTAAGTATGCGAAGCACCACGGCACAAAGCAGTTGAAGGCGGCAGCTCACACCCCCTCCGTCAGGAGCAGAGAGAGAGAGAGAGAGAGATAGAGAGAGACAGATAAAAAAATCAATATGTGCCCTGGGCGGCACGGTGGCGCAGTGGTAGCGCTGCTGCCTCGCAGTTAGGAGACCCGGGTTCGCTTCCCGGGTCCACCCTGCGTGGAGTTTGCATGTTCTCCCCGTGTCTGCGTGGGTTTCCTCCGGGCGCTCCGGTTTCCTCCCACAGTCCAAAGACATGCAGGTTAGGTGGATTGGTGATTCTAAATTGGCCCTAGTGTGTGCTTGGTGTGTGGGTGTGTTTGTGTGTGTCCTGCGGTGGGTTGGCACCCTGCCCGGGATTGGTTCCCTGCCTTGTGCCCTGTGTTGGCTGGGATTGGCTCCAGCAGACCCCCGTGACCCTGTGTTTGGATTCAGCGGGTTGGAAAATGGATGGATGGATATGTGCCCTTCGTGCTTTTAAGTATGCGAAGCACCGTTCAGCATGTCGTTTCAGGAAGAGGCTGCAGCTGCACAAAAGATAGCAACGTGAAGATAATCTTTCAGCATTTTTAGACGAGCGTCCGTATCGTCTAGGTGTGTGAACAGCCCCCCTGCTCACACCCCCCAACGTCAGCGCAAGAGAGAGAGAGAGAAAGTAAGTTGGGTAGCTTCTCAGCCATCTGCCAATAGCGTCCCTTGTATGAAATCAACTGGGCAAACCAACTGAGGAAGCATGTACCAGAAATTAAAAGACCCATTGTCCGCAGAAACCCACGAAGCAGTGAAAAATCCGCGATATATATTTAAATATGCTTACATATAAAATCCGCGATGGAGTGAAGCCGCGAAAGGCAAAGCGCGATATAGCGAGGGATTACTGTACACACATTTCCGCTTTTGTCCGTACGCCATGCTTTAGTGTGAATTCTACGCACGGCATTATGTATGAGGCCCCAGGTGTTTTTCAAGCACTTTTCCAGAATTTTCAAAGAAGCACTTTGCAAGAAAAATATGCTTGACTTCATTTCCATTTTGTAGCTGGTGAGGTGTTGTTGTGTTAAGTAATTTTTTACGGTGTTGTGCCATGTTAGCCCTTATGATTGTAGTGGGAGGTCAAGTAAAATGACACCTTTTATTGGCTAACTAGAAAGATTACAATATGCAAGCTTTCGAGGTAACTCCGGCCCCTTCTTCAAGCAAGATGTAATGCCTGAATTCTAGTTAGCCAATAAAAGGTGTCATTTTACTTGACTTCTCACTCAGTAAAGATGGAAATCAATGCTTGGTGAAAAATTTGAGATAGAATTTGTGTTATGAAGTGATTTTTGTGTTTGCAGAATATCTTCAATGACTTTAGATTATTTAAACCTAGCAATTAAAGTACTCAAGAGCAGGTATCTTCAGTGTTGTGTGTGCACATATTGGGTGCACCCTGTTCTGATGCAAAAGGAAGGCAAAAGGACAATTCCTGACTTGCTATAAAGCAGACATTATCCATGAAGGAAATTTATACAGTGGATCGAGACTGTTATTTTAAAATGAGTTCATCAAGAACACAGGGTTCAGTTGGAAACTTGTTAAGGGTAAATTCCGCACAAACATTAGGAAGTTGTTCTTTACACAAAGAACGATAGACACTTGGAATAAGCTACCAAGTAGTGTGGTAGACAGTGAGACTTTAGGGACTTTCAAAACTCGACTTGATGTTTTTTTGGAAGAAATAAGTGGACACGACTGGCGAGCTTTGTTGGGCTGAATGACCTGTTCTCGTCTAGAGAGTTCTAATGTTCTAATGTTTGCTTTGATCTCCAACATTACTTCTAAATTAGTCTTTCTTGAAAATTTCCAGGATTACACACATGGCCTCATCTATGAAGATTTCCTCAAGCCAGATCCTAATCAGTTGGCTTTAGTACTTGGGCAGAGTCTGTTTGGAATACAGTTGGTCCTGAAATGGCAGCCAATCACTCCCCAAAGTTTCCACCATACCAGAATCTGCTGCTAATATTTTATTCTTCAAACCAAAATTGTGTCAGTTCCGTTCCAGCTGGCATCATACACCAGGGCCTTATCCTAATCAGTCAGCTCAGAAATGGCTAGGAGAAGAAGCCGATCACTCCCTAAAGCTGCCAGAACTGCATAAGAATTTGACGACTACTATTTTATGACACCAGAATTCTTCCAGTTCTGTAGCACTTGACCTGAACATCTTATCAAAGACTGCAGCTCTGGCTCAAGTCAGTCTCTTGTATGCTTCATGCCAGAATTCCCCTGATTCATTTCTTTACTGCATTAATATTTACTTCAATCTAATCCCATATTTGCAAACTGATTTAGAATTTGTTTATAAAATAAGTGCATAATAAGCAAATACAGTGGCTTAGCTTGAAATTCCTTTTTTCCAAAAAATATACATGGTAGACAAATAATGGTTACCAATTTCATTTAGGACCTTACAATGATTCTGTCTATATAACAGAAGTTAACACTACTGATGTATTATTCAAATACTGCAGATCCAGTAAATGGTGGAGCAGGTTTGAAGAGAAGGGAAAAAAGCAGAACTTTGAAAGAAAAGAAAATATTGCATATGCAAAGTAACCTTTCAATGGGAGGTCAAAAACTTTTTTTAAAAATTTTGTTTTAAAAAGTTGTTTACATTTATAATTCTATAACATCTATTATGCAATCTCCAATACAAAATAGGTCATATTAGTGGAAAAAGTTTGTACTTTACAATTACTAATTAAATGCTAATTTCTACTGAAATATGTTGCACCCATTATTACATGTCATTAAAAGGTTATACAAATGTCATCATTTACTATTCCAGTACTATTAGTGGCACATTTCTTAAAAGAATGTTTACTAAAGTTCAGATAAATAATGTAGTGAAAAAATGAAAATAGTATAACATATTCCAAATAAGGCCTTAGTCAGAACACACATACTAAGAATTACTACCAGATGGCAGACATGAAAACACGGTATGAGCTGGATTGCTGCCATCACAGATGATGTTTTCAGCCTTCCTCAGACATCATGTGGAGTAGATAGTATAAAGCTGTGGAAGGTAAGCCACAATGATCTTAGAAGCAGTATGAACAGTCCTTTGGAGGAGTTTGCAGTCCTAGCAAGTCAGGTTACCAAATCATACTGTGATGCATCTGGTTAGGATACTATCAATAGTATAGCTGTAGAAGTTCACCAGGATTTTGCCCTCAACATCCCAAGAGGATCCAGGTGGTGTTGACAGACAGTGAGAGATGGTTTGTTATCGGGACATCCAGGAAACTGAAGCTGCTAACTGTCTGGACTGTGATCAGATGATGTGAAGTGGAGAAATACTTCTTTTATTTTTCCTGAAAACAAAAATTACCTTCTTTGTTTTGTCAATATTCAGGGAGAGGTTGTTGTCATGGCACCATACAAGCAGGTCTTTTACCTCCCTCCTGTAAAAGTGCTACAGCTAAAGCTTCTGACTGGAACATAAACAGATATGAGTAGCAATGAAAAAACTGTCTTGGCAGGTAAAATGGTTGGCACTTGATATTCAGGTACTCATAGACTGGTAGACTTGACTGGGAGACTGCCTGCACATCAGTGCACCAGCAGCTGTGATTGCTATGTTGAGGTCTGAACATGCACAGAAAAGCCCTGAGGCTGAATAGTTGTGTTCAGGGTGTTTGGGGTTCAACCAGGTCTCAGTGAAGAAGAATGCATTGCATTTGTAAGTTGATGTGGCAGTGAAGTCTTTCCAGCTTGTTCTCTGTGGACTGGAGGAGCGCCAGCAGGATGGTAGGAATCTAAGGCCAGTTCATGCAGTGCCACAGCTTGGCCAGGATGGTACCTCTTTCAATGGGTCTGTCAATGGTCATTATTGCTCAGTCCATATGTAGAGTTACAAACAATATCTTCAGGTAAGCTCAGGATATTGAAATTTATGGAAATGTTTCTACTGTTCAGCAGTGTAGTACAGTTGTACACAATAATGCAGCATGTGCTCCACATAAAAACTGTAAATAAAAAAATAGAAACGCACAAAGTAGGGAGATAGAAACTTATGGCATGTCACCTCCACTAGGCACCATCTTCACAGACTTTTAGTTGTCAAGTCTTACTGTAATTGTTAATAAAGATCACAAGTCTAGGTAATTCACTTGTGTAATTCTTTTCTAGCTAAACGTCTCCTGTAAATACAGAATACAGGCAAATATTTGTCAGTTTTTATAGAATTGCCAGGTTTAGGTTTTTTATATTGTTTTATCCTTGTCATCTGTAATAGTCAGATATTATATTATTATCTCTTTTTTTCTTTATTTGCTCTTTGAAGAATGTTTGATATATTTTGATGCTGAGCAAGTAAAATAGCCACAAGTGATCTCATTGACTTAAGCAAGCTGTGGGTAATAAGACCGCTTGAACAGAAAATGAACCCTGTGATAGCTCTGGCACTGACCCATCTCCAATTACAGTCATGTTTTTACACCTAATTAAGAGCTACTCTTTTTCTTAATAATGCAGGACAGGGTAAAATATTTACTGTTTTTTAGATCTCAGTACATTTAATTTTGACTCGGATAATCTTCCATCCATTTTCCAACCCGCTGAATCCGAACACAGGGTCACGGGGATCTGCTGGAGCCAATCCCAGCCAACACAGGGCACAAGGCAGGAACCAATCCTGGGCAGGGTGCCAACCCACCGCAGCGGATAATCTTTCATTACAATATTAATATTTTTTGGAATGACATTGGTTTTGGATATCAGTGACTTAAAGAGAATAAGTACAAATACTTTTGAAGATCAGACAACATTTAATTAATACATGACAAAAAACCCAATCGCTAATCAATTTTCAGTAAAAAGCAATTTTATTGATATATAAAGTTTATAAGAACAAGTTCAGTGCAGGGAAACAGTACATTTTATTTCAGAATTAGTTATAATAATAATGCTAATAATAATCCTCAAACCTATGTAGCATAGAAAACACATAGTAATATAAAAATAAACAATCACCATGGCAACAGGACCACAGCACTAGGATTTGACTGCATTTCTAAAGGCTGATTTAATTCAAAATATAAACATCTCTCAAATGTGCTTAAATTAAAACTTGCATTAAATCTCCCTATATCATCCTCTGCTATTCACCACCACCTGTATCTGTATTGATTACACTCCACACATGCGCTCCAGACATGCTATAAATGTTCTTCAATGTCTCTCATTAGAAACACTCTGAAATTGTGCATTGATTAGGTGGTGAGATTCCTTCCATTGCATTCTTTTATGAGGATATGGTAAACTGAAATAATTGGCAAATTTTATTGAATTGATTACAGAAAATACACTTTTCATCACACATACACACTTAACATGGTCTGTCAAAGACTGTAGCAACACCACTCTATTTCTCTATAAAAGACAACTGTATTCAAAGGAACCAACTCTTCCCATCTACCACTGCAGACTACTGCTTACTGCTGGGAACTGACTTTCTCTCAGTATTCCTGCCTCAGATTTATCTTAATAACAGGCATTTTTACTAAACAACAGTATACAACAACACTTCTCTATAACAGACTAACAAGATCAATGATTTTACTTTCTTATTTTTTGTGTCATAGAAAATACCTTCAAAACGAATATGGACTGGTATCAGCTGTTGCCATTAAACTCTTTATCATCACTAAGATGGTGCTCCAAAACCTATTTATTTTTTCCCTAAAAAAGTCTCCAACCTCCATCTCATACCCTTCTGATATAAAAGATGCACTTGGGTAGCTTATAGTCAGACATCTCTCCTTGCCCAGCCTGCAGCCACACACACCTATTTTGCCTATCCGACCTAAAGCACCTTCCATCCCAGCCTGTGAAGAGCTCACTGCACTCTTCCACATTTTTTTTTATTTCAAATGCAGTAATGGGCAATTGAAAATTTAATACATTTTTTCTAGGCCACTCACACAATTTTGATATTCAGGCTTTCACAGGACAACAGTGATTTGCAGGGATCCTAGGGACTCTGTACAGTAATCCCTCCTCGATCACGGGGGTTACGTTCCAGACCCGCCCGCGAAAGGTGAAAATCCGCGAAGTAGAAACCATATGTTTATATGGTTATTTTTATATTGTCATGCTTGGGTCACAGATTTGCACAGAAACACAGGAGGTTGTAGAGAGACAGGAACTTTATTCAAACACTGCAAACAAACATTTGTCTCTTTTTCAAAAGTTTAAACTGTGCTCCATGACAAGACAGAGATGATAGTTCCGTCTCACAATTAAAAGAATGCAAACATATCTTCCTCTTCAAAGGAGTGTGCGTCAGGAGCAGAGAATGTCAGAGAGAGAGAGAGAAAAAAGCAAACAAAAATCAATAGGGCTGTATGGCTTTTAAGTATGCGAAGCACCGCCGGACAAAGCAGCTGCAAGGATGTACAATGTAAAGGTAGTCTTTCAGCATTTTTTAGAGGAGTGTCCGTATCCTCTAGGCCAGTGTGCGAACAGCCCCCCTGCTCACACCCCCTCCGTCATTAGCAGAGAATGTCAGAGCGAGAAAGCAAACAATCAAAAATCAATACGTGCTGTTTGATCTTTTAAGTATGCGAAGCACAGTGCGGGAAGCATATCGCTTGACAAATCAGCCATATGTAAGCCCAGCAAGAAAGAGAGCAATGTGAAGGTAATCTTTCAGCGTTTATTGAGGAGCGGCCGTATCCTCTAGGGGTGCGAACAGCCCCTGTGCTCACAATATATTTGAGGAGTTTTATTTAATACGTAATACGCGCTCTGGTTGGGTAGCTTCTCAGCCATCTGCCAATAGCGTCCCTTGTATGAAATCAACTGGGCAAACCAACTGAGGAAGCATGTACCAGAAATTAAAAGACCCATTGTCCGCAGAAATCCGCGAACCAGTAAAAAATCTGCAATATATATTTAAATATGCTTACATATAAAATCCGCGATAGAGTGAAGCCACGAAAGTCGAAGCGCGATATAGCGAAGGATTACTGTATTTCACAACTTCTTTCTAGAGTACAAGAGAGATGTAGTAGATGCAGCTGATACGTTATCTACAGTGTGTTCATAAGTGACAGGACAGCATGTTACATATAATGATGGGTTGAAGGTCAGGAAAGTGCCCCTAAACCACAGGATGGCAGCAGAGAGTTCCAGCACGAAACAAATCTTTGATTTGATATTTCTTTCATATGACCTTGGGAGGTTGGCTCCTTCTCTAGGCTATGAATGATGTGCAACATCTCGGCTACTAATGGACATTGCCCTTTCATTTTAAAAATGGGGATCATGGAATTTGGGGATACTGGGTCACCAGAAAGACAAGTCTTAGAAGTTGAAAGTTTCTGAAAATTAGTTGAGTAAATGTTGCAGTGATTATGTGCCTTTTTATACTTACTCAAGTGGAATTAGTCTCATTTACATTGTCATCTAAGAGAATTTTTATACATTTATGTAATATTTTCATTTTTTCTTTTTTTAAAGTTTTCTGCTGCTTTTTGTCTTCAGCCATTAAAAAACATTTCTATCCAAAAATAAACATTGTTCTCCAATTGAAGGTGTACTTTGCAGCTCCAACAAATGGAATTGTATCCTGTCACAGTTACAAAACATAGAACATTGTCTGGACTTTATCTTTCAACTGTTAAAATAAAGCTGTTAAAATAAGGAAGACGAACTGTACACAAAAATTCCCTATAAAATATCTTCAAATATTTTACAGTATACCCTTGAGCAAAACATGAAATATAGCAGGATGACATTTTGGAATTGTTTTCATGGACTCTCTAACTGTGCAAAACATTACTTGCCTATACAGGTATACAGTAAATATTGAGCGACTCTTTTAAAATATACAGTACAAAGGTTATTTATTTTTACAAACTTCAAATTAACAGTGTGCATTTATATCTTTGCCATATTAGAAAAAGTGTTTTGAGAATCTTTATTTGTATAAATTCCAATTATTTACCTTCTATTAAATGATTAAGTTTATTTAATACAGAAAAAATAAGTGTTTTAATTTATTATAATCTTATTGAAATGTGTTTGATTACTCGCTTTTAGTTACATTATCCTCTTACTAATTCATTCTGTAAGGTTTCACCTTCAGGAACACATCCATATGATCAATGACTTAACAAATAATGTTGTTAAGGGGGACGGCACGGTGGCGCAGTGGGTAGCGCTGCTGCCTCGCATTTGGGAGACCTGGGTTCGCTTCCCGGGTTCTCCCTGTGTGGAGTTTGCATGTTCTCCCCGTGTCTGCGTGGGTTTCCTCCGGGTGCTCCGGTTTCCTCCCACAGTCCAAAGACATGCTGGTTAGGTGGATTGGCAGTTTTAAATTGGCCTTAGTGTGTGCTTGGTGTGTGGGTGTGTTTGTGTGTGTCCTGCGGTGGGTTGGCACCCTGCCCAGGATTGGTTCCTGCCTTGTGCCCTGTGTTGGCTGGGATTGGCTCCAGCAGACCCCCGTGACCCTGTGTTCGGATTCAGCAGGTTGGAAAATGGATGGATGGATGGATGGATGTTGTTAAGGTGATTGTAAAAAATTGTTGATAAATTAAATGTGGTGGCACAGTGGTATCGCTGCTGCCTCACAGTTAGGAGACCTGGGTTCGCTTCCCGGGTTCTACCTGCGTGGAGTTTGCATGTTCTCCCCGTGTCTGCGTGAGTTTACTCCGGGTGCTCCTGTTTCCTCCCACATTTCCAAGGACATGAAGGTAAGGTGCATTGGCAATCCTAAAATTGTCCCTAGTGTGTGCTTGGTATGGGTATGTGTGCCCTGCGATGGGCAGGCACCCTGCCCAGGGTTTGTTTCCTGCCTTGCACCCTGTGTTGGCTGGGATTGGCTCCAGCAGACCCCTGTGACCCTGTAGTTAGGATATAGCAGGTTGGATAATGGATGGATGGATAAATTAAATGGTTTATTGAAGGCCCTAGTCCAGAAAAACAATCAGATCATGAACAGCTGACTTTTTAAATAACGAGACTAAATTCCAAATTTGTTCTCAAACCACATTCTTAATCATCTCTTCATTCATTTTGTAAGCATGGTTTATTTTAAGTAAACAAATATTATCCCATTACCAACAGGCACAAGGTAAAAAGCAAAATTAGATATGGCCCAAATTCATCACAGTGCACACATGTAGACATCCTCATTCAGATCATATCACCCCAACTTAGATTCTCAAGTGCACCCAACCTCTATTTCTTTAAAATGTGGGAAGAAAACCACAGAACTAGGGTAAAAATGAGGAACTCCACAAAGACATTGACTAAACTAAGACTGAAACTTGATATGCAAGGTGAACTGCTGGAATTTGATATATCCTATTACCAAAAGCTTTTGAACATCTGAACAAAATGTGACAAATTTAATTAACACCAAAAAGTCATTATTGATTACCATTAACAGTTAAATTATTGACAATAAGGCTATAAAACTTTTAAAAATAAAATAAAATAATTTTATTGATTTATTTTATTTTTAATTTTTATTTATCTTATTTTATTATTTTATTTATTTGCTATAGCTCATTGGTTAAATAACACTAAAGTTAGGATTCCTGCAGTGAAAAACAATTATACTTATCACTTCATAACAAAACTCCCCCCAGAAGTTGTAATTTGAGTTGCTGAACTTTAAAATATAAAGAGAACTTACATTATGTTTTGGCTATGCTGAACATTAGATCATTAATCATTATATCTATAATATGTAATTGAAAAAATAAACTATTAAAATTATGTGCCTTCACACAGAGGTGGCAGTGGTAGTACTGCTGCCTCCCAACAAGGAGACTGGAGTCCACACTTGGGGTACTCCATTCATAGAGTTTACATGTTCTTCCTGTGTTTGTGTGGGTTTTCTTAGGATGTTCCTGTTTCCCCCCACAGTCTAAAGACATATGGGTTAAGTGGATTGATAATGCTAAATTGGATCCTGATGTGTGTGTCTATGTGTTCGCTTTGTGATGGACTGGTGCCCTGTCCATGCATTATTCCTGCTTTGTGTCCTGTGCTTGCTGGGAGAGGCTCCACTTTCCCCATAACCCTGTAGATTTAAAAAATGGATGGCTGTATACATACACTTCAGAACAGTCTATATTATAAATTGAAAGGAGGTATGTTTGATTGAAATGAAGTTGTTGGCCTATTAATGAAATAAAACAAATAACAGCTTTTAAATGGTGTTTAAAATACAGTAATCCCTCCTCCATCACGGGGGTTGCATTCCAGAACCCCCCGCGAAATGTGAAAATCTGTGAAGTAGAAACCATATGTTTATATGGTTATTTTTATATTGTCATGCTTGGGTCACAGATTTGCACAGAAACACAGGAGGTTGTAGAGAGACAGGAGCTTTATTCAAACACTGCAAACAAACATTTGTCACTTTTTCAAAAGTTTAAACTGTGCTCCATGACAAGACAGAGATGACAGTTCCGTCTCACAATTAAAATAATGCAAACATATCTTCCTCTTCAAAGGAGTGCGCATCAGGAGCACAGAATGTCAGAGAGAGAGAGAAAAGCAAACAAATCAATAGGGCTGTTTGGCTTTAAAGTATGCGAAGCACCGTGGCACAAAGCTGTTGAAGGCGGCAGCTCACACCCCCTCCGTCAGGAGCAGAGAGAGAGAGAGAGAGATAGAGACAGAGAAAAACAAACAATCAAAAATCAATACGTGCCCTTCGAGCTTTTAAGTACAGTAATCCCTCCTCCATCGCGGGGGTTGCGTTCCAGAGCCACCCGCGAAATAGGAAAATCCGCGAAGTAGAAACCATATGTTTATATGGTTATTTTTAGAATGTCATGCTTGGGTCACAGATTTGCGCAGAAACACAGGAGGTTGTAGAGAGACAGGAACGTTATTCAAACACTGCAAACAAACATTTGTCTCTTTTTCAAAAGTTTAAACTGTGCTCCCTGACAAGACAGAGATGACAGTTCTGTCTCACAATTAAAAGAATGCAAACATATCTTCCTTTTCAAAGGAGTGCAAAGCAAGCAGTCAAAAAAAAAATCAATAGGGCTTTTAAGTATGCGAAGCACCGCCGGTACAAAGCTGTTGAAGGCGGCAGCTCACACCCCCTCTGTCAGGAGCAGGAAGAGATAGAGAGACAGATAAAAACAAACAGTGAAAAATCAATACGTGCCCTTTGAGCTCTTAAGTATGCGAAGCTCCGTGCAGCATGTCCTTCAGGAAGCAGCTGCACACAGCCCCCCTGCTCACACCCCCCTACGTCAGCGCAAGAGAGAGAGAGAGAGAGAGAGAGAGAAAGTAAGCTGGATAGCTTCTCAGCCATCTGCCAATAGCGTCCCTTGTATGAAATCAACTGGGCAAACCAACTGAGGAAGCATTTAACAGAAATTAAAAGACCTATTGTCCGCAGAAACCCGCGAAGCAGCGAAAAATCCGCGATATATATTTAAATATGCTTACATATAAAATCCGCGATGGAGTGAAGCCGCGAAAGGTGAAGCGCGATATAGCGAGGGATCACTGTATACGAAGCACCGTGCAGCATGTCGCTTCACGAAGCAGCTGCACAGAAGGGAGCAACATGAAGATAATCTTTCAGCATTTTTAGACGAGCGTCCGTATCGTCTAGGTGTGCGAACAGCCCCCCTGCTCAATCCCCCTACGTCAGGATCAGAGAATGTCAGCGCAAGAGAGAGAGAGAGAAAAGTAAGTTGGGTAGCTTCTCAGCCATCTGCCAATAGCGTCCCTTGTATGAAATCAACTGGGCAAACCCACTGAGGAAGCATGTACCAGAAATTAAAAGACCCATTGTCCGCAGAAATCCGCAAACCAGCAAAAAATCCGCGATATATATTTAAATATGCTTACATATAAAATCCGCGATAGAGTGAAGCCGCGAAAGGCGAAGCGCGATATAGCGAGGGATTACTGTAAACACCAATTTCTTATAAAGTATGGACCAAGTGTGTTTCTATTAATCTAGACTTAAAGCTCAGGCTTCTTTCTGTGTAGCTCACAGAAGTTACCAATATTTTTTGTTTGTCCTGTAATGACAGAAGTTGAGAACCAGTCAGTCCTCTTCTTTTGAGCCTTCCATCTGGCAGTAATTTTACATATCAATGCCTTTAGAAATATAAAATACTTGCAAGTATGTTGATAATCCAAACTTTTCTGACTAATTTTAATTCAGATAACGTTTAGAGAAAGCAGTATATTGTAAAAGGAAGTTTCTAGTAAAATACTCATATTAATTTCATCAGATTTTTATATAATATGTTTTTTGTTCCTCATGCAGGCTCATTTTCAAGATTACTGTAATATACAGTAACAATACCTTTTTAAAGATGTTGTTTATTAAAACCAATATCTTCTTGAAGTTTGTCATAACAGAAGTACTGGATGTCAAAGCAACTATTAAATGGAAGATTTTGATCAAAATCTAAGCTTTTAGCTAGCCAAGGAGAAATTAACTCCCTTGCTTTGTAAATGTTAACTTTAAGTGAATATACAGGATTGCCATTCTGTATACACAAATAATGAAATCAATATTAATGTATATATTCTTTGGTTCAACAGGTATAGAAATAAACACTGACTCACAGAAAATGCAATAGAAACACCTTTTTAGATGTCAGTCTGAGAAATGGTAAGGTTTGTGCAGCTGAAGCCATACTTAATTTAAATCAGTTATGCACAAATGTTTTACCTCTGTGGAAAATACAAAAGGAAATTGTATTACAATGTATAAAACAGTAAACAGGAGTATGGATATAGTGCTACTACGCACAGGGTGATTCTAATGGGCGGGACCCCAAGTTATGATGCATTACTGCCTTAACAATGAAGCAATCCAAACAAAATAAAGATCGTAGTATTCCAGGATAAATATATGAACAAGTGATACATGGTGCTGTTTTTGACTTATTTGTGAATGAACTGGATTACTATGTGATCAGTGAAGATTATTTCCAGCAAGAAGGGGCAACCTGTCACATGTCAGCTCACAGCATGGCACAAATTTAATAAATTTTTGGCAATTGGGTAATTTCCAAGGGACTATGGCCATGTTGTTCCCTGGACCTGTCACCTCCAGATTTCTTCCTTTGGGGAGTGCTGAAAGGAAAAGTGTACAAGAACAAGCCTCGTACACTAGACCAATTACAGTGAAACATTGAACAGGAAATTGTTGCCATCACCCCTACAATGCTTGCCAATATGGAGTGGTTATTTCCAATAACGAGTGTGATTGGATCTTCTACACTTCTATTGCTTCATTATTACGTGAGTAACACATTATAACTACAGACCCTGCCAATTAGAATCTCTATGTATAATGTAACAAAAATGAGACATAAACAGATAAAGGTTTGGGGCAGCCACCCGTATAATATGGTATCCTGGCTGCAAAGTCGTTTTTTTATCAATAAACAGCACTGATGTGCATACAACGGAGTCTAGAACAAGACTGAGGGAATAGGGAAAAGGTGTAGACTTTTAAAGGGGAAGACAGGAAGTAAGGTCATAGGGATCTGGCTCATGTTCTTCAGCCATTGGTTCGAGCACGGACGTGACATCACAGGGGCCGGAGCCGGTAAGGTCTTCTTCCATTGGCTCGGTCCCGGAAGTGATGTCAAGAGAGCCAGGTGGAATCTCCCGGGAATGGTCTACAGGTAAGGGAAAAAAGAGTCAGTGCATTCTGCCACATCCCGGCATGCCTCAGAACTGCCTTCACTCAAGCCATTTAGCTGCCTCCCATGCGCACGTGTGTGACAATAAATATAAGCCTACCTATAAAGTACAAGAGTGGTCTTTACCTACTGTATGTTCTAGTTGGGATTTCACTCTCACATAATATAATATAATATAATATAATATAATATAATATAATATAATATAATATAATATATAATATAATATAATATAATATAATATAATATAATATAATATAATATAATATAATATAGCATTCACAAGCCTGCTTAAACCAGTTCAGATTAACAGGAGTTCACAGCCTATACAAGCAGCATGTCAGAAAACAGCCCTGGAGAGGGAACTAGGCTAATGCAGGGCCCACACATACACATAATCGCACAGGGCCAATTTGGAATTGCTAGTTAACCAAACCTGCACTTCTAACCACTACTCTGCTATGTCATTTCCTTATATTGTGTTTGTTAAAGTATATACCTAGCAGCATTTAGACTGGATTTCAGTTATTATATTTAATAGATACTTTTCATATTTCATTACTCAGTGGGCATCTGTTGCATATTTTGTTTGGGCCTTTCCCCACCGATTTAGTTTTTTCTTTGGAGATATATGGAGTTTTTGATGGGTAATATATTGTCTTTATAATTCAAGCAGATAGTGGAACAAGTTACCCTGAACCCTTTGTTTTTAAATCTTTTCATGATGTACTATTTTTTAAGGGACAAGGGGTTCTTAGATAAGACAATGTTCATTCACATTTGATATGTATCAAAACAATCTTCCATGTGGTTCAGGGTAAGAAGGCTGGTTATATTAGGATAAAGTTTTGTTAAGGAGAAGGCATCATTTAAAAAGTAGTTAAAATTTTAAGCTTGATGACAAAATATGCCAAACAACATCATACAAAGGCTAATTTAATGCTAGTGGTAGTGCAAGTCATTATTCTGGTAAAGGTACAGATGCCTAGGTGCAGGTTGATAAATATTACATTTTTACAGCTGGCCTTGTACAGTGTATTTAAGGCCCTGTGTTTAATTAGTTATAATAAATTCATAATAGCTTTGAGCACACTGCTGTTGAGTTATACTTGACAAGTTTTAGAAACATTTGATGTTTGATATATTTTTTAAATAGCTGAAAATTAGTTATACAGTAAACATTATGGAAATTGAAAAGTACATTGGTCAGTGCCGCTTCACTTGAGTCATGAGTGCACCTGTCAACGTGGAATTTGCTTGTTTTCCCTGTGTCTAAATAAGTTTTCCTTCTACTTGCACAGATATACATATGTAGTAAATTTAGAGTTATTGGCTGCCACTATCTGTAGGGTATTATTGTGAATATTTGTTTAAAAAATGTTATTGTGGTTTTAATGAACATTTCTGTGTTTTAGTGAAAAAACCAGCAAGCCCGCGATTCTCAAAAGAATCGCAAATCCAAGAATAGCAATCACTTTGTGTTCCCTTCGATATTTGGAGGGATGAAATATCATGGAAGGTGGGTGCGTCCCTCGTTTACAGGTCGTAGCCATACGGGCTCGTGTTTGTATTACTAATCGTTGAGCTCCTTCCATGTGGAGCCGTGACTCCTTTGCCCCTGCTGTGTCAGAAGTGCGTTGTGGGCGCGTTCGTTCATTGTGTTTATCCATACGGGCTCGTTTTGTATTTCCGTTAGTTGAGCTCTTTCATTGTGGAGCCGTGATGTCTTCACTTATGGTGTGTCTGAAGCGCGTTGTAGGAGCCTCCGTATATTGTTTTTATCCATGCGGTCTCGTCTTTGTTGTTCTGTGGCTGTGTCGTTAGGTAGATGTCGTTTACTGTTAGGAAGCATAATCCAACTTACATTTAATACTGAATTACCGTTATGTGATTCACATATGCCACACTGACTGCTGGCACAGTGGATTAGAGCAAGTGTAGTTTACAGGTTGTGGTGTTTGGGCGCCACGTAATGACTCTAGGATGTACGGGCTCGGTTTTGTATTACAAATCGCTGAGCTCTTTCCATTTGGAGCCGTGACTCCTCTGCCTCTGCTGACACCGACTGCTGGCACAGTGGATTAGAGCAGATATAGTTTACAGGTTGTGTTGTTTGGGCGCCATCAACTGACTCTGGGAAGCCGCTGGGTTTGACTCTGGGGCGCTGCGGCGCATTGCGCATGCGCTTTGGTGCGGCCGCCGTCCACGGCGCAGTGCGCATGCACTCGGTGCATCCGCCGTCCGTGCATAAATTAAACTGTTGTTTAGTAATATAGATGCTGGGATGCATCCTGGCGATAAATGGAGTTTTAAAGTAGAATGGAATTGCAAGCATTTTTTAGCTTGCAAAACACAGCTTAAAAGAGGATTAATTTTACATTCTATATTACAAAAAAAAATCAATATAAATACAGTGGAACCTCGGTTTGCGAGTAACTTGGTTTACAAGTGTTTTGCAAGACGAGCAAAAATTTTTAGTAAATTTTCACTTGATAAACGAGCAAGGTCTTGCAGTACGAGTAGTATGTACTGTATACGCTTTGTCTGCTGAGCGTCATGTGATCACAACTGAGCTGATAGTTCTTCTCTCTCTCTCACTGCGGGATTGTGGGCAATCGTCTCCTATTCTCCATCTGAGTTGGCGTGCCTCACTCATATAGTCAACATCCGTACGAGCGTATAGTGTTTACTACAGCATTAGCATTGTGACTGTGTGTGCGCGTGCACGCGCGCGCGCGTGTGTGTATGTGTGCTCGCTCGCACGCGCGTGTGCTGTGACGTGCGCGTCCCCATCTTACACCCTAAAACACGAAGCTGAATCGCAGTACTTTAGCAGCACAAGCTTTATTCAGCTTGAAACAGCAACATCGTGGTTATTTATACACAGACACAGCAGTCAGGCAGGGCCCTGCACATTTATAATGTTCCTTGTTCCTTGTATCACCCATTGACAGCAGGCGCTTATAGCATGTCCGCGATCTTTTCGGATTCGCTTTTATGGAGAACTGCTACAGCGCTGGGAGACTGCGATTGCTTTGGGACGCTCTTCCGCGTGTCGTCCCGTTGGGTGCAATCCCACAAGAGTTTAGAAACTCACTCACACCAGCCATGTTTAATATAATTTTTATATGAATAGTTTTGGGTTGTGGAACAAATCATCTGAGTTTCCATTATTTCTTATGGGGAAATTCACTTTGATATATGAGTGCTTTGGACTACGAGCACATTTCCAGAACGAATTATGCTCGCAAACCGAGGTTCCACTGTATATACACATTTTATTGGGGGGGGGGGGGGGTGTTGGGTCAGACAACCACATGCAGTAAAGAATGTCTACATTTTTAGTGTTTTATAACTATTTTGAGAGTTTAATTATTTTTAAAGAAAATGTTTTTCATTTTTTTCTCATTTTCTTCCAAAAATAAGATTTATTTATTATTTTTTTATTTTATCCTGAGGGTTCACTATATTATGGGAATAACGTATTGTAAAGCCTCTACTGCAATATGTGTTGTGTGTGGATTAAGTGTATTGTCATATGCCTAATAAGTAAATATTGTGGGTGGCATAAAAGGTGACTTGAATCTGATAGATAGATAGATAGATAGATAGATAGATAGATAGATAGATAGATAGATAGATAGATAGATAGATAGATCTTTGTCCATGTGAAAACCCATTTGGGTTTTTACACAAACTCATTAAATAAATAAATATTTATATACCAGCATGACCAAAAAGAAACATCTGACTTGGCAGTTACAGTCAGAGTAAGGCATTATAAAGAGGTATTGTTGTTGATATAAAGGAGCCCTAGCAGAATTTCTTGACATACTTAGGCTCAATAATTTGTTGGCTGAAAGTGCTTGTGTTTCATAGAGAGGATGTGTAGCTTTGTTCATAATGGCACTCAGTTTTGTTTTCATTCTCTTCTTCGTTACTACCTCCAGGGGGAGCAGAGTGTTCCCCTCAGCCAAGCTTGCCATTTTAATTAGCTTGTTGATGTTACTGGCCCAACACACCTGCATAGAAAATCATACTGTCCATGTCAGAGTTGTAGAACAAGTAAAGAGTGTCACTACCCACGTTAAACCAACACAGTCTCCTAAGAAAAAGAGCCTGATCTGTCCTTTCTTATATAGCTCCTCTGTTTTTGACATTGGTTCAGCCTGTCATTGATGTGTTCCGTAAACTGCTTCTAGCAAAGCACCACTACCATGTCTACTCCATTAATAGTGACTGGGCATAGAAGCTCTTTGGTGCAGTGAAAGTCATTAACCAATTCCTCGATTTTGCTTATGTTAAGTTGTAGACAGTTCTTCCTTCACCAAGAAGATACATTTTTCCACCTGACATACATCTATATATCTAATCCCTGTTAATCCCCCCAGAAGATTTATGTCAGTGATCTCTGAGGTCTATATCTGTCTCTGTATCTCTATCTATATGTGTCTGAGGTGTACAGAGTGAAGAGAAAGGAAGACAGGAGTGTTCCTTATGGTGCTTCAGTGTTGCTGAGTCTCATAAACTTTGCTCTGCAATACAAATAGTCCATTGTTCAGGACACCATGGGCTCATCTGTCTGCATATCTCTGAACTTACCCCTTAACCAAGATGGCTAGATGGTAATTAAGGCAATCAATTAAGAAATCAAAAAACATAATTCTCACAGTGCTGCCAGCTTTGTCCAGGTGAGAATAAGCTTTGTGGAGCAAAAAGATAATTGCATCCTCCACTCCAGTCTTTGTCTGATATGTAAACTGCACTGGGTCTAAATAGTCTACCGCAAGAGGACTCCAATAGTCCAGATTCAGCTTCTCAGAGGTCTTCATAATGTGGACTGTAAGTACCACTGGTGTGTAGTCATTGGCCTTGCTTGAAACTGGAACAATGCAGGATGTTTCCACAGCAGCAGCACTTTTCTCACCATTAATGACAGACTAACAGGTGACAGAGGATACGCTTGTTAAAGTTAGTCAGCATAGGCCTTAAGAGAACTGACAACATCTGGTCCTGCAGCCTTTTCTGTGTGTAGCCTCCTCAGTTGTCTCCTAACTTGGTCATCAGTTATAAACAGTCTATGCTGATGGGCAGAGGTAAATTCATTAAACGTCATTTCTCTTGATGTGGTAGTAGTTGCAGAAGTAGTAGGGATAGTGTGGGATGACTAGGCAATGGAAGATAGTGGCAGTGGGATGGAAAATCTATTAAAAAAAATTGGTGCAGGACATTAGCTTTGTCCATATCCTCTTCTAGCACCTGAGCCCTTAATTGCTTCAGCCCCATACTTATGTCTTGCCCATTCCAGACATCTTCATGTTATTCTTAGTTAGTTTGTTTTCTACTTTAGCTTTGTAAGCTTACTTAACTTCAATCATCTTTTTCTTCAGCACCCCCTGATGTTCTTCAGGGCCTCTTTGTCTCCAAATTTGAATGCTCTAGTTTTCTCATTGAGAAGAATTTTTAGCTCCTTAGTAATTTAGGGTTTGTTGTTTGGAAAGCAATGAATTTAATTTAGTCTGTGATGCAGTGAGTGAGTCACTTTCCAGTCTGTCACTTGGAGCAGTCATTCATCATGCCAGTCCTGTTTAAAAAAAATTAAGATATTTGTTAAAAATGTAAAGATAAATAATTATTTAAGAATTCTATTACCACAGGAAAACTTCATAAGTATTGTTGTCTGCATATTGATTTGGCAAACTTTTACACCGGATGCACTTCCTGACATAACCCTCCCCATTTATCCGGGAGAGGTGGAGATATGCTCTAGAGAGGAGAGGAATGAAGGTCAGTAGGAACAAGACAGAATACATGTGTGTAAATGAGAGGGAGGCCAGTGGAATGGTGAGGATGCAAGGGGTAGAGTTGGCGAAGGTGGATGAGTTTAAATACAATGGGGATTATGGAAGAGAGGTGAAAAAGAGAGTGTAGGCAGGGTGGAATGGGTGGAGAAGAGTGTCAGCAAGAGTGAAGGGGAAGGTCTACAGGACGGTAGTGAGACTAGCATATGGGTTGGAGATGGTGGTACTGACCAGAAAGCAGGAGACAGAGCTGGAGGTAGCAGAGTTAAAGATGCTAAGATTTGCATTGGGTGTGACAAGGATGGATAGGATTAGAAATGAGAACATTAGAGGGTTAGCTCAAGTTGGGTGGTTGGGAGACAAAGTCAGAGAGGTGAGATTGCGTTGGTTTGGACATGTGCAGAGGAGAGATGCTGAGTATATTGGGAGAAGGATGCTAAAGATAGAGCTGCCAGGCACAAAAAAAGAGGAAGGCCTAAAAGTAGGTTTATGGATGTGGTGAGAGAGGACATGCAGGTGATGGGTGTAGCAGAACAAGATGCAGAGGACAGAAAGATATGGAAAAAGATGATCCACTGTGGCAACCCCCAAACGGGAGCAGCCGAAAGAAGAAGAAGAAGGAAAACTTCATAAGTGTAGCTCTGGAAAATGAAACAATTTGAGTTCCAGCTTGTTTGCTTGCTAATTTGGAAACTCAGCTGAGATCGTTGAGTCTAAGTTTGGGCTCACATTGGTACTCTTTAAAAGGCCTCATCAAATGTGAGTGGAAAAGTGCTTTCTTTTATATATTACAAATAGGTTGTGCTAAAGATGCTGTATGCATTGATAGAGAAAGGACAGGTGCCTTGCTGATGTTTCTGGGATTTAAGTTAGTTCTGTTGCCTTTAAGAAAAGGATACACAAAAAGTATTGCGGAATAGGTATCGTTAACTGTATTTTCCTTAGGTCTTATTTAATTGTTGTTTAAAATTAAAGTGGACCCTGTTCTGCTGGTCCATAGCAATAGGGGGAATTGCAAATATCCTGTTTTTGTTCATATTGAACTATGATTATTTACAATGTCTGTGCTTGTAGCACTTTCATTTTAATGCAGGTTGATTGTACTATTTTTTAACCTTTACAAACCAATCTAATCAGCAACTCTTCCATTTTAATGTGTGTGTGAGATTGCGTGTCTCACAAAGATTCAGACTGGGTGCCTCCTGAGGCTACGGGCATGACTTAAGGAGAATCCTGTGAATACTCCGTGGGTCATGCATTTACCCATTTCACTTTACAAATGGCAGTTTTTCTGAGGAGACAGGTATAAATAATTATAATAATTATTTTTTCCTTTCTCTTTCTTCAGTTTTAAATGTGGCACACTGCTTGGACATGTGCTAGTTCATATGGGTACAAGGAAGGTTCAGTGTTGGATGGGGGGCATGCAGTTTGGTCTTGGTCTTTGAAGTGTAAGACTAGGTTTATTGTTGATGTCTTGTGGCTTGAGTGTCTATAGTGTTTTATGAGAACAGTTACGTCTGTTAGTGTTAGCTTTGGTTTCGTTTTGTGATTATGGTGTTGCATATAGTGTTGTCATTCTTCCCCTGCAAGGATAAGAACGGTGACACCCTATTGGAGTGGTATTTTTGGTATTTAAAGCCTGAGGAGCCAAGGAGGAGGGGAGATCATCGATGAACCACACTCCAGAGTAGTTGGTGGTGAAAGTGTTCAAAAAAAGCTGAGTGCACAGTGGTGAGAGAGACTGGGTGTCTCAGTGGCTGGTGCGTTTGGGGGTATTTTTAAAAAGCCCCAAAAAGTCAGTCCTGACTCCTGTTGTTTTGAGAAAGTCTTATTTTTGTTTTGCTTAGGGGAAAAGCTGCTTCAGAGCCTTATTTGTTTAGTTTTGTAAATAGTATTCAAGGCTGCTAAGCCTTTTTTTTTTAAAGTAGGTTAGCCTTAATAATTTTCCTGGATAATTTTTATTCTTTTTAGACACAGGAATTAGTGTATTTGCTTGTAATGGTCATTCTCTTCAACTGTATTTTTGCATCTTAACAGTCTAAGAGGAGGATTGGTAATAATAAACTGCAACTTATTTGATTTCTTTGATTTTAACAGCTCATCATCTTGGAATTGCTTTTTTTGTGTCAACAATGTTCATAGTCGGTCCCGACTACTAGCAGAGCACCTGCTCTCACAGTTGAGTTATGGTAGTGTGAAGTTTTAAATTGCCTTTGGACTACTAGCAATATAAGAATCTTTGATTTTATCATGCTTTTTTATATTAATTTGAGTATCCTCCAGCCCTGTACTGTCTTTATTCAATTATATATCAGTTATTTTGTTAAATAACTAAATGTTTAAGAGCACACATTGAGAGTGAGAACAGATGACAATATTTGGTTTAAATGGGTTGTCCTTTTGTCTTTAAAATTCTTTGTACAGATTCTTAGGTGTCAAGAAACATAAATGTTAGTATTGTTATTACTATGGCTGGCTCTGTAGCACAGAGGTTAGTATGTCTACTTCATGGATACAGAGTCCTGCATTTGAATCCAGTGCATGTTCATTGCTTGTTCTCCTCATTTCAGCATGGGTTTCCACTCATACCCCCAAAAACATGCTGGTTAAGTTTATTGCCAATTCTAAATTGACGCTTGCTAGTAAGCCATATGATGGACTGGTGCCAGTTCCAGGGCAGTTTCCCATCTTGCTCTTATTGCTGCAGGGATAGGCTTTCACTATACAAATCTTGAGTGTAAGCAGTTTTGACATTTGTAATTAATTTACAAACTCTAATTCTATTTTTATTTTTGTGTTGATAAGATCTAATTAAGGAATTTAGTTTATTGCAAATAGAATATGTGCCAAACTGGATGAAGATTAAACTAAATGCTTTTTGAAACTGTCAGTGTTCCACTTTCCTTTTTACAAAGTTTATTGTCAGCTTTCAAAGAAAACCACCCCACTAAAGGAAAAACAGCATGTGATACACCTGCAAACTAAGAATACAGACTTATTATTGATTTTAATGTTGTCAGGTGCTATCTGATTGTGATTACATCACTGAAAAAGCATTTGAAGCATTTTAATAGAAGGTGTAATGATTGGTTGAAATGGAGAAAGAGACTGGTCACTAATCTTGTGACTCACCCTTTCACACCACACTTTGGGAACCTCTCAAAATAATGGCAATAATATGAAAATAATCCTCAATAATGTAAAGCTCAAAATACAAAGCTTTAATACTCAAAAAGGCGAAAGGCCTAAATAGTCTATAAAACAAAGAAGCATAAAAGATAAAATCATCAAAGAAAAACTAACCTAAAGGAAGAAGAAAAGGGAGCCAACAATGCTGAGAAAATTCTTTAGTGCCTCAACAGGTAGTTTGGGGCCTGCTAAGCTCCCAACATAAAAGAGAAAATGAAAGCAACAAGGAAAAGTACATTTAGAATACTAAGAAAACATTAAAAAATGATACAAAAATACTAGAAAACTACATAAAAACAATAATATATAAAGGATATACAGTAATCTCTCCTCCATCGCGAGGGTTGCTATCCAGAGCCACCCGCGAAATAAGAAAATCTGCGAAGTAGAAACCATATGTTTATATGGTTATTTTTATATTGTCATGCTTGGGTCACAGATTTGCGCAGAAACACAGGAGGTTGTAGAGAGACAGGAACGTTATTCAAACACTGCAAACAAACATTTGTCTCTTTTTCAAAAGTTTAAACTGTGCTCCATGACAAGACAGAGATGACAGTTCCGTCTCACAATTAAAAGAATGCAAACATATCTTCCTCTTGAAAGGAGTGCGCGTCAGGAGCACAGACTGTCAGAAAGAGAGAGGAAAGCAAACAAATCAATAGGGCTCTTTGGCTTTTAAGTATGTGAAGCACCGCGGCACAAAGCTGTTGCAGGCGGCAGCTCACACCCCCTCCATCAGGAGCAGAGAAAGAGAGAGAGAGACAGAGAAAAACAAACAGTCAAAAATCAATACGTGCCCTTCGAGCTTTTAAGTATGCGAAGCACCGTGCAGCATGTCGCTTCACGAAGCAGCTGCACAGAAGGTAGCAACGTGAAGATAATCTTTCAGCATTTTTAGACGAGAGTCCGTATCGTCTAGGTGTGCGAACAGCCCCCCTGCTCAATCCCCCTACGTCAGGATCACAGAAAGTCAGCGCAAGAGAGAGAGAGAGAAAAGTAAGTTGGGTAGCTTCTCAGCCATCTGCCAATAGCGTCCCTTGTATGAAATCAACTGGGCAAACCAACTGAGGAAACATGTACCAGAAATTAAAAGACCCATTGTCCGCAGAAATCTGCGAACCAGCAAAAAATCCACGATATATATTTAAATATGCTTACATATAAAATCTGCGATAGAGTGAAGCCGCGAAAGGCGAAGCGCGATATAGCGAGGGATTACTGTAGTAAAAGTTTCATAAACACAATTAACAACAAAAAACAAAAAATAACACAACCAATGCAACCAGCAAATAATTAAAAATGGAACAAAAGTCAGGGAGGGAGCCCAACCAAATCGTAATGTAACTCAATGTGTGGCTTCTAGACTCCCCCAACATTTTGAAAGTCCAATAAAATGCTCAATAAAGCCTTTAACAAAGGTAGATACCCATTCTAGTGTGCCCACTGGCTGGACAGCAACTTTCTTACACTCTGGTAGCAGGACAAGAATGGCTTGTCCTAGGATCTTAATCAGAAAGATGGAAAGGGTAGAACTGAACCCCCTAGGAACTTATGTAACAAGGTCTTCATTTATTGGTTAGGTGTCTTGCCCAGTAATAGTCCAGTCATTGGCTAGCATGGGTCTTCGCATCATATCAACATTGCAGAGAAGTGAACAAATTGTAAAGAAAGGTAAATGAAAATATTATCAGGTGGAAAGTATGTCTCATATTTGTGCATATCTGAGGTACTTCAACAAGTAGAAGGTCTATTCAATGGTGCACAAACTGCCTTTGAAATGCCCAGAAATATGGCATTGTGGCTTAGCCACAAATGAATGAGAGGAGAAGCAGGTCTTGAATTCAACAGCTCAAACATGTTTGAATACGTTTCCCAGCTGTAAATGAATGTTTTCTTGAAATGTTTTTATTTTTTCACAATATTTTAGCAATATTTTAGCAAATATGCATCTGTTTGGTTCATTGGGAGCACAGGACTGGATATTTGAGGTATGCATGCAAATAAATAGTGTTTTTTAAAGGATGTCTTGATATTGTTAGACGTTTGTTCAGTGTTGGTCCACATTAGACTCCTATTGTGTCAGGAACTTTGATATCTATGTTCTTCATAAGAACATGTGATAAACAAAATCAAGTACGGGGTAAGAGATTAAAAAAATACAATTTTTGGGGTAGAATTCCTTGTGTAACAGAATAAAATATGAAAAAGTCCAAGGGTGTTTATGATTATTTTATAGCCACTTTATATATCTAAACATATTGTTACTTCCACACTTAGCAATATTTATTTATATGCTGTTACAGAAATGAGGTCAGTTTTTGTGATAATAGCATAATACTGCTATGTATGCAATGCCAATTCTTTCTTTTTCTTTTACTTTTCTTCTAATTACCTTTTCCTCAACTAGCTAAAAACAGAAACAAGACACTGCATGAGCCTTATGGGGATTGGGAATGTTTTGCTTTGCTCTGCATGTTTTTTCAAACACAGTCATAAAAAAAATAAAACAACTGCAGGGCAATGTCTCTTCTGTGTCCCAACTCTCAATTCTAATCCAGACGATTCAGCAGATTAATTCCCTTGTTGCAAGAATCCACCCACATTCAGACCTGAGGTCAACATTTTCATTTTGTGTGCCAACACTTTTTTTCTTTTCTGGCTGAGTGCCAATCAGCTGGAGGCTTTCAAATGAAATCTGTAAATACACCTAAACAATAGTTTTTACATTCCTTGACTGCTCCCTTCTTCCGTAACAGCTGAATAATCCATCCATCCATCTTCCAACCCGCTGAATCCGAACACAGGGTCACGGGGGTCTGCTGGAGCCAATCCCAGCCAACACAGGGCACAAGGCAGGGACCAATCCCGGGCAGGGTGCCAACCCACCGCAGGACACACACAAACACACCCACACACCATGCATACACTAGGGCCAATTTAGAATTGGCAATCCACCTAACCAGCATGTCTTTGGACTGTGGGAGGAAACCGGAGCGCCCGGAGGAAACCCACGCAGACACGGGGAGAACATGCAAACTCCACGCAGGGAGGACCCGGGAAGCGAACCCAGGTCCCTAGGTCTCCCAACTGCGAGGCAGCAGCGCTACCCACTGCGCCACGGTGCCGCCCCAGCTGAATAATATACTTCATAAATACCTTGTTGCTGGACATCCATCTGCAGGATTATTTGTGAATGTATTTTACTTAATTCTACTATGCGATTAAATTAAGTGATTATATAATCTATATATGCATGCATGCATCCGGCGCCGCCGTGAGTGGCAGCCTTTTCAGCAGCTCCGTGTATGACTGTATATGTATGTGTACTTTTCTACTTTTATTTTTCTATTTTTATTTATTGATCACTCCTACCACTTTATTTTATGTGGATTCCTTCCCTGGACACACTTACTTTTACAACATGGGCATGGATTTTTACACGCCGAGACTCGCCTATTCAAGTACTCAACTTCGGGCGCTGAGAACAAATGCCAATGCCGGTGTGGTTCCCTATTTACCTGACGAGGTAAGAAGGCGGTATCGTGGCAGCAGAGCCGGCACTAAGCTAAAAAAGAAGCGGCTTGCGAGAAAGTGGCGTTTCAAGCCTTCGGTGCCTTCTGTGATTCTGGGGAATGTAAACTCAATCTCAAATAAGATCGACGAACTGGCTGCGCTGGTGAAAAATGTAAGGACCTACAGAGAATGCAGTTTGTTGTGTTTCTGCGAAACGTGGCTAAATAACACCATCCCAGATGCCAACGTGGAGCTACCCGGGTTTAGCACAGTTAGAGCGGACAGAGATGCAAGTACCTGTGGTAAGCACAAAGGAGGAGGACTCTCTCTCTATGTTAATACACGGTGGTGTCACTCTGGACATGTTAACGTCAAAATCTCCACTTGCTGCAGGGATATCGAACTGTTGGCCATAAGTTTATGTCCCTACTATTTGCCCAGAGAGTTTGGACATGTCATTGTTGTTATTGTATACATTCCTCCTCGGGCAGACGTGGAGTCAGCGAGTGACATCATCCATTCCGCTGTTGCTAAGTTACAAACGCAGCACCCTGAGGCGCTTGTGCTAATCGCTGGAGACTTTAACCATGTGACGCTGGACAAAACATTGCCTGCATTCTCCCAGTATGTGGACTGTAACACCCGAGGAAATAAGACTATTGATTTACTGCATGCAAACGTTAAAGACGCATACAGCGCCACCCCGCTGCCTGCGCTTGGGAAAGGAGATCATAACCTGGTTCAGCTTCAGCCTCACTATAAACCAAAAGTTAGAGTCCTACCTACAACCACACGATCATTCAGGAAGTGGACCCCGGAGGCTGAGAATACTCTGAGAGAACTTTTTGGAACTACAGACTGGGATATCCTGCAGGGATCTCATAATGAGAACATTGAGGAAGTTGTTGACTGCACTACTGACTACATCAACTTCTGTATGGACACTGTAGTTCCAGTAAGAACAGTACGCTGCTATGCTAACAACAAGCCATGGATTACAAGTGACATCAAGGGCCTTTTGAATCAGAAGAAAAGGGCTTTTAAAGACGGTGATCAGCATGAGCTCAAGCGCGTGCAGAAGGAACTCCGAGTCCAACTCAGGGCAGCGAAGGAGCAGTACAGGAGAAAGCTGGAGCAGAAGTTGCAGAATAACAGCATGAAGGAAGTGTGGGATGGGATGAAGATCATCACTGGCTGCAGCTCGAAGCGGGGTACCACCATTGAGAGAGACGTGAAGAGAGCAAACCAAATGAACAACTTTTTTAACAGGTTTGACCACCCTAACCCACTCTCACTCTCACCTCGGAGTACTGCACTCTCCACACATCCTTCTGTTGATACCAGCATAGGAAAAACATCCCCACCCATAATAACAACAGCACAAGTGAGCAGAGAGCTGAGGAGACTTCGTGCCAGCAAAGCAGCGGGTCCAGATGGAGTATCGCCACGACTGCTGAAGGTCTGTGCATCGGAGCTGGGGGGTCCTCTACAGCGCATCTTCAACCTGAGCCTGGAACAGGGGAGAGTCCCGAGGCTTTGGAAAACATCTTGTATCACCCCAGTCCCAAAGGTATCACGTCCTAGTGAGCTGAATGACTTTCGGCCTGTTGCTCTGACATCACATGTGACGAAGACCATGGAGAGGCTGCTGCTTCACCACCTTAGGCCACAGGTTCAACACCCCCTTGACCCTCTGCAGTTTGCATATCAGGAGAAGGTGGGAGCGGAAGATGCCATCATCTATATGCTACACCGATCCCTCTCTCACTTGGACAGAGGCAGTGGTGCTGTAAGAATTATGTTTCTAGACTTCTCTAGCGCCTTCAACACAATCCAACCTCTGCTCCTTAGGGACAAGCTGACAGAGATGGGATTAGATTCATACCTAGTGGCATGGATCGTGGACTATCTTAAAGACAGACCTCAGTATGTGCGTCTTGGGAACTGCACGTCTGACATTGTGGTCAGCAACACAGGAGCGCCACAAGGGACTGTACTTTCTCCGGTCCTGTTCAGCCTATATACATCGGACTTCCAATACAACTCGGAGTCCTGCCATGTGCAAAAGTTCGCTGATGACACTGCTATCGTGGGCTGTATCAGGAATGGGCTGGAGGAGGAGTATAGGGACCTAATCAATGACTTTGTTAAATGGTCCGACTCAAACCACCTACACCTGAACACCAGCAAAACCAAGGAGCTGGTGGTGGATTTTAGGAGGCCCAGACCCCTCATAGACCCAGTGATCATCAAAGGTGACTGTGTGCAGATGGTGCAGACCTATAAATATCTGGGAGTGCAGCTGGATGATAAATTAGACTGGACTGCCAATACTGATGCGCTGTGCAAGAAAGGACAAAGCCGGTTATACTTCCTTAGAAGGCTGGCTTCCTTCAACATCTGCAATAAGATGCTGCAGATGTTCTATCAAACAGTTGTGGCGAGCGCCCTCTTCTACGCAGTGGTGTGCTGGGGAGGCAGCATTAAGAGGAAAGACGCCTCACGCCTGGACAAACTGGTGAGGAAGGCAGGCTCTATTGTTGGCATGGAGCTGGACAGTTTAACATCTGTGGCAGAGCGAAGGGCGCTCAGCAAGCTCCTATCAATTATGGAGAATCCACTGCATCCACTAAATAATGTCATCTCCAGACAGAAGAGCAGCTTCAGCGACAGACTGCTGTCACTGTCCTGCTCCACAGACAGATTGAGGAGATCGTTCCTCCCCCAAACTATGCGACTCTTTAATTCCACCAGCGGGGGGGTAAACGTTAATATTTAACATTATACATAGTTATTGTCTGTTTTTTTCACCTGTATTATTATCATTCTTTAATTTAATATTATTTATTGTATCAGTATGCTGCTGCTGAAGAATGTGAATTTCCCATTGGGATTAATAAAGTATCTATCTATCTATCTATCTAAATGAGAACCTATTGGGTCAAGCAAGCACTGGTGAACTCAGCAACGCAAAAAGACCTGGACGTCCACGGAAGACAACAGTGGTGGATGATCGCAGAATCATTTCCATGGTGAAGAGAAACACCTTCACAACAGCCAACCAAGTGAACAACACTCTCCAGGGGGTAGGCGTATCGATATCCAAGTCTACCATAAAGAGAAGACTGCATGAAAGTAAATACAGAGGGTGCACTGCAAGGTGCAAGCCACTCATAAGCCTCAAGAATAGAAAGGCTAGATTGGACTTTGCTAAAGAACATCTTAAAAAAGACAGCACAGTTCCGGAAAAACATTCTTTGGACAGATGAAACCAAGATCAACCTCTACCAGAATGATGGCAAGAAAAAAGTATGGAGAAGGCGTGGAACAGCTCATTATTCAAAGCATACCACATCATCTGTAAAACACGGTGGAGGCAGTGTGATGGCTTGGGCATGCATGGCTGCCAGTGGCACTTTGGACACTAGTGTTTATTGATGACTTGACACAGGACAGAAGCAGCCGAATGAATTCTGAGGTGTTCAGAGACATACTGTCTGCTCAAATCCAGCTAAATGCAGTAAAATTGATTGGGCGGCGTTTCATGATACAGATGGACAATGACCCAAAACATACAGCCAAAGCAACCCATGAGTTTATTAAAGCAAAGAAGTGGAAAATTCTTGAATGGCCAAGTCAGTCACCTGATCTTAACCCAATTGAGCATGCATTTCACTTGTTGAAGGCTAAACTTCAGACAGAAAGGCCCACAAACAAACAGCAACTGAAAGCCACTGATGTAATGGCCTGGCAGAGCATTAAAAAGGAGGAAACCCAGCATCTGGTGATGTCCATGAGTTCAAGACTTTAGGCTGTCATTGCCAGCAAAGGGTTTTCAAGTATTAGAAATGAATATTTTTTTTCCAGTTATTTAATTTGTCCAATTACTTTTGAGCCCCTGAAATGAAGGGATTGTGTTAAAAAATGCTTTAGTTGCCTCACATTTTTATGCAATCATTTTGTTCACCCCACTGAATTAAAGCTGAAAGTCTGGACTTCAACTGCATCTGAGATGTTTCATTTAAAATTCATTGTGGTAATGTACAGAACCAAAATTAGAAAAAAGTTGTCTCTGTCCAAATATTTATGGACCTAACTGTATATCCCTAGTGCTCTTGCAGAATTTTGATATGTTCTATTATATTCTCACAGTTTTGAATGTGTACTCCACAATTCTGTTTTAAAATATTTGTGCACATAGTGGTGCCTACTAGGGGTCCATGGCAGTGTTCAAATTTTTAAATTAAAATGGTGCAGCTCTGTGGGTGTGTATAGTCATGCAGACACAGGGTGTTTAATAGGGAGACTTCAGCCAATTGTGCTTACACGTGAGTGCACCATTGGTTCCATTTTCCTCATTGACTCACCACAGGTCTTAATTAATTTTGCCACACAGAAGTATAAAGTGGAACCAAGTTCAAGCAGAGAAGACTGAAAGAAACCAAGGTTCAAGAAAATCAAAATAGGTAGTCAGTGGTCCTGCAAGGGAGTGAGAGGAACGGCACTCCAGGAGTGGATTATCCCCCGCTAAGTACTATAGAGGAGCAAGGAGAGATCAGATGTACTCCTAGGGATCCTGTGGATGCCAATGATGGCGATTAGAAGTTGGAGGTGTGGCTCCAAGCATACCAATGAACGGCAAAGGATGATGGACGGGACAAGAGCCAGAGAGATGAACAGTAACTGTCTGGCTATAAGACCCAATGGACAATCTGGGGAGATAGAAGGGAGAAAGAGACACTAGGCTGACAGGAAAGGCAAACATTGTTTTATTGCATGATTTTATTGTTGGGTTTTAATGGTTGAAAAAAAATATTTATTGCTTGTTTTAATCTCCATTATTGCACTGATTCTATCAAAGATTATTCATATATAAATGTAATGAATTATTATTATTATTTATTAATTGGCATGCCATACACTTTGTTTTGTAACACTGTTGATTGAATAAAAGCACTATGCACACTGTCTGTACCTACATCTTTTTGTTATCTCTCCTTACACTATTCCATTCAAGCTAGTGTGGTGCTGAGTTGTCACCCATTGCATGGCTGCACTCAGGTTCTAATAATGTTGAGTTTCAGATTTTTGTCCCTGCACCACAAGACAAAGTCATCCACAACCTTCCTGTACTCTGTCTTGTCTCCATTATTAGTGCAGCCTTTGATGGAAGAGTCATCTGAAAATTTCAGTAGATGGCTAGTACAATTTTTACAGCTAGGACTTTTCCTAGTATCTTAATATATTCATGAGTGAAATTGGACTATATTATACACATTGTAGTAAGTTTTTATTTTTCTTTGGAAAAAAACATTATTAACGCTTTGCAGAATTTTTGGGGTAAATTTTGCTTTCTTTAGCTTCTATAAATGTTAACAGTAAAGGACCCAGCAGAGTTAATTTAGTTTTTAAAAAATTCAACTGGGTAACAGTCTAGTCCGGCAGCTTTCCCATATTGAAATATGTTGATGGCACCCTGTGTTTCTGAAAGTGTCAGTGGATTTTCAAGTTCTTCACTCAAGCTGCAGTAATAGAAATTCATCAAAACCATCCTTACCTTGAGTGTTATCTTCTTTACACTGAGAGGAGTATAAGGACATATAATACTCCTTAAATATGTAAGTTATCTCTTTATGTTCCCTGCCTTTATTACCAGCTGTGTTGGTAATTTCGATTATACCATTATGAACTTCCTGCTTGTGGATTTGTTGAGCTAGAGTCTTATTGGCCTTATATTCATGTTCTTAATAAGTTGTTCAGTTTCTCTTGTTGTCAAGAGATTCAATTCTGATTGCAAAGTCAGTCTTTTCTTTTAGAGAGCATCATTAGGCAATCTGGCATATTCACAATCTATTCTGGAAATGTTCTGATACTTTCCTAATCTCTAGTTAGTTTTTGTGAGAGAAATATGAAATAATGTGCCCTCTTAAAACAGTCTTTATTGAATCCCAGAATGTTCTTCAGAAATTGCTCAGAATGAATTGATCTCGAATAAAAATAATAGTTTTGAATGGAGATGAATTCACCAGTTGAATATATAGGGCGAAGTAATGTGAGCTCCAGAGTAAGAGGTGTGTGGGTGTAGATAAAGACAATGCAATTTATTTTTGTATAGCCCAAAATCACACAAGGAGTGCCACAATGGGCTGTTACAGGCCCTGCCTTTTAACAGCCCCCACCCAGCCTTGACTGTCTAAGAACACGAGGAAAAACTCCCCCAAAAAAAACTTTGTAGGGAGAAAAATGGAAGAAACCTTGGGAAAAGCAGTTCAATGATAGACCCCTTTCCATGTAAGTTGGGCATGCAGTGGGTGTTAAAAAAAAGGGGGTAAATACAATATAATACACAGAACAGAACACAAGTAATCCTCAATACAATATAATAGTGCAATAGAAATATTACAAGTACAGAGCAGAGCAGTAGATAATATTACATAATACGATTTGGATTTGTTTAGAGTCTTGAACATCTTGGCCATCAAGCTGCATCCCCCTGTTGGCCATTCCACAGCTGAGTCACTGCTGGGCCAGCCAATTCATTGAAAGGACCCCACTACCTGACGATTCCTGCGATCCTCTATCAGAGATGACTTTACCTTAGGAAGGCAAAACAACTTGGCAGTAGGGCGGGAGAAACAGAATAGGTGAGGGTTAGTAACAAATTATAACTATCATATTACTTATGTTTTAGTGCTAATGACTAACAACAGAAATGTAGTATGTACAGTTAATCAGCAGCTTTAGTCAGGATATGCTAAACTGAAGTAGTGAGTCTTCAGCTGGGATTTGAAAGATGAGACCGAAGGGGCATCTCTTATAGTAGCAGGCAGACAATTCTACAATTTAGGGGCACTGAAAACTAAAAGCACAACCTTCCACTGTTAATTTATTAATCCTTGAAATCATAAGCAGACTGGCATCTTGACATCTTAATGTATGTTCTGGTTTGTAAGTCATGATAACTTCAGACAAGTAAGCCAGACCTTGGTCATTTAAGGCTTTATATGTTAAAAGGAGGATATTGAAATCTGCCCTAAACTTAACTGGGAGCCAGTGTAAGGATTTAAGAACTAGAGCAATGTGTTCGCATTTTCTTTGTCTTGTAATAATTCTTGCAGCATTTTGGATTAACTGGTTTGAACATCCAGTGAACACCGAATTACAGAAGTCAATCATACTAGAAATAAATGCATGAAATAATTTCTCAGAATCCCACTTATTTAGAAAATGCCTTAATTTCCCAACATTTTTAAGAAACATGATTTAGACAACTTTGAAATGTGCTCTTTAAATGACTTGCTAGAGTCAGAGATCACACCTAGATTGCAGGCTGATTCAGTAAAATTAATGGTGATTCCAACTAAGTTAAACGATAGATCCCAGTGGAATCATGTAAAGTGAAAACAGTGAAGGTCCCAGTACTGAGCCTTGTGGGACACCATATCTCAGTTCTGTGTATAACATTATTTTCAATCCTGTGCAGTCAAATAGAATGGTCAATGGTGTCAAACGCTGTGTTTAAGTTTAACAACATAATTACAGTGGAGTTTCCTTCATCAGAGAATATCAGAATGTCATTTATAACACGTGTTAGTGCCATTTCACCATGACCAGTGTGGAAGCCAGACTGGAATTTCTTAAATAAATTGTGATGCATAAGGTGTAACAGAAGCTGATTGCTGACTTCTTTTTCAAGTATTTTAGTGAAAAAGGGTAAATCTGAAATGGGTCTATAGTTATTAAGTATGTGTGGATTTAGGTATGACTTTTTAAGTAATGGTTTGATGACTGACACTTTTAGTGCATCGGGTACTGTGCCATGCAATAATGAACTATTAATAATATTAACACTAGCATTACCAAAGCCTACGAAAAAGTTGTAATCCCGGCCCACCTTAAATCCATTCGCACCTCTCTGACAGCGTCTTTTGTCTTGTAAATGTGTCGATCAGCACAAACAGCAAGCAGCCTGGCATCCCATCCCACTCACATATAAATCAGGTCTTGAAACCCAAAAAATCGATATAAAATCAGACCCTGAAAATCAATCATAAAATCAGACCTTGACTTATATGCCGCCTCAAAAAAGCAACACTTAATTTTTTTTTTTTTACATCTTCTTGCCTCCTCCAATCTCACATCAGTTTCTCAGACGCATCGAATTTTGTTGCAGCAGCACAGTTACCATCTTCTTTCACTACTTCAGCGATGTTTAATTTAAAACCAGCTTTATATTTTCTTCTGATTAAATGCTCCATCATAGATAAGGGATGCTCTTACAATAAAGGTGTATGAGGGTGTGAGATACAAAAAACACAAATCAGTGCAAACGTTGCTTCGGAATAGTTTGGGTATTACCCTGTGGTCACGTAGGAATAATAGAGAGAGAGAGAGAGGTTAGGAGCATGCGCTGATACTGCGTATTGCCGAACCCACATAGAAAAAAAAGGCAGCGTGCTCCATGGTTACTCTCTTAGGTGGGCATTAGGATATCATAATCCCTTTACCAATAGCATGAGTTTTCCGCATTCGACTTACACGACTGACATTATAAAATACCAGAAATTATATTGTAAAATCAAGTCCCGACTTATCCGCGGGAGAACTTACCTGTGAGTATATACAGTATTTTAAAAGTGCAGATTTTCTCATTTGTTCATAACGCTCCTTGTTTTACACCTAAACTCTGTCAGCTTAAAGACATGAGTTGTAAATTGGAGCATTTATCCAAAGTGACTGGGTTTGTTCTAAATAATAAGGCATACTCAGACCAAATACTATTAAAAACATGCCCTCTCTGTATATTATTCAAACATTGTTAGTACAGGTGAAAACAATAATAGAGCACTTTTTTCTACAGTGAATATGTTAATCCAACCTCCAGAAACCACCGCTTATCAAAACCTTTCTGATGAGTGCTATCATGGATTCTTGAAATTCTTCAGCTTCAAAATTGTATATTCATTAGCAATTGCCTTCTTCCTTCAGTCTGGAGAGTGACCGATTGTTAACCATTGCCTTGTGTCTTTCACTAATTACTTCATTCTCAGAATTCAGTCTGCCAACTAAAAAATATATCCCTGAGCTTTTAAGCAAGCCCAATTTCTCCACTGGACCCCATATCTACCTGTATTATTGAAGCTCGCCTGCCATATATTACTCCTATCATAACAAATATAATCAATGACACAACTGTTATACTGTATATCAATCTAAGTGTGCATTTCAGTTCAGCAATTGATGCCTGATTGTGGGTTGATGTAATAATATGATTGGTAATGCCTTGCACATTTTGTTAGTTGGTGTTGTTCAAAAAAGGCAAAAAAAAAAAGAAAAAGGCACACGCTGTCTGCTCATCTGTTCTTATCAAAAAGAAAAGGTTCCGATAGTGTACTGCATCACGAATACATGACAACACCTACTACTGGTATAGTTCCCACCTCACTAAAAACTGCCTGTCCCCGACGTCAGGCATGTTATATTGGGTATTCATGTCACCTGTCTGCTTGCATGTCAGGGTACCACCTGTGGATGGCTGGGCTCTGTCCTTTGTAAGGCTCCACTTGTCCATCAGGCACAGGTAGCCCCAGTCTTTTATTCCCTGGCCAGTCTCTGCCTAATACAGTATTACAGCATAGGGAGGCCACAGCCTTTTTGTACATGGAGCCATGAGACAGCCATGGGGTAGAGCTGTGCCTCACCATGAATACAGGTAAGATGAGCCTGGAGTCCAATATACTATCATGGTGGGGTGTATTGGCTTGCAACAATGATGATGTTGCTGCTGGAATCAAAGAAGACCTGGAAAGAGTATCTGTTCACAAGGGCTGTGCCTGAGAAAGCCATTATGCTGCTGAATGTAACTTCTATATAGTTCAGCCAGAAGTCAAATAAAAAAATTAATAAAAGGAAGTATTTTATTTAGATTTTGGTGAAGTATCCAAGAGGGCAAATATTTGTGTTGAAGTTCTATTTATTAGTTTAACTAAATTCTCCAATATTTTAAATGCTTCAGATTCACAATAATTCAATTAAATGCTTGAAATTCACAATAATACAAGCTGCTCTTAAGTGTTTCTGCAGTCCTTAAGATATTTGAATGTTACATTTTAACAAGAATTGAATTTCATGTCTATAGCAAAATAAATAAAAAAGAGTAAGAAGATAAAAAGGGTTAAACACTAAGACAAATCTTGCAGTATTCACAATATATAAACATCTAAGAGTTGTACTTGGACTCTGGATATCTATTATTATTCTGCTGGAAATGTTGCATGCTTTTAATATTTGATAAAGGAAAATACTCTTAGTTTATGTTTGAATGTGTTTTTGTTGAAGGGCAGCCAAGCCTAAAAGAAAGAATCTTTGCCTCCCAGAAACTGTGTGGGGGGTACTAAAATTATCAATGTCTATTGCCTAAGAAAAACATTTGGAGAATGTGTTTTCAAATCTGAAACAATGTATCACAGACAGTTTACAAATACTGTAGAAGAAAAATAAGGACAAACTGTGTTTGTGTCTAAACACTGAATAAAAACTGAGTTTTGCTCATATTATTGTAAGGAGTAACATTTAAGAGGGAGAAATGCTGTCTCAGCCCATGATTGTCTTTGTGGACTTTTTCATTTTGCTGCAGACCAGGCAAACTGATTGAACTGAACTGATTGAATTGCAACTCAGCTCACAACGCCTGTCTGTTTAATTTGCAATATTGGCTTAAATGCATCTATTCAGATAGGTTTATAGGATTAAATGTTTATAGGGGCATTATTGTCAAGTGTACAAAATACAGGGAAATTCTTATTTGCATGTGTAATCAGCAGTGTAACACACTGATGATATATGTATTGGTTGAGAAATAAATAAATTGATTTGGAAATACACTGAATATTTGTTTGAATACAACTGTTTAGATATGATATACAGTAGTTGAGATACATTTATTGGTTTAAATACATTATTTTATAAATATATATATATAACTAATAAAAGAAAATAACATAATGATAACATTTTATCTTAAAAACACTCTTAGTCTCTCCCTGATTAATAAAATAGAGGCCTGACCCTAACTTAGCATCTCATCAAAGGAAGCAGAATTTCCTAAAATAGCAGAGCCAAACATGTTTAATTAAAATGCACATTATGTGATGAAATTAAATGAAAAAAGGGACATTGATTTTTTAGGACTTGTTAGAATATATCTGGGCTTCATTCTATTATCAGGATAAAAATATTTTCAGAATTAAAACATCTCCATAGATAAAGTAAAAACACTATGCCATGCCATCATCATGTCAGAACTAGTTAGGCATAAAAAGTCAAATATAATTTTTTGAAAGAAAAAAAATGTGCTTTAAAAACACAACAAAATTGAAATAGAAAAACAAAAATCATAAAAACAGTGCCAATCACTCTAAATACCATCTGGAAAGCTGACAGATTATTTTGAGCTTTTTAAAAGAATAGAATGCCCATAAACTTGATGATTGGATGGATGGATGAATGAACATTGCCTAACTTTTGTTGAATACGATACATCACCTATATTCTATAATTACAATAAAAATCTATATAAAAAACAAAATATCACCTTTCTGCTTGTCTTTTTCTTACTGAATAAACAAACTTTGAAATTTGCTCTTTGTAGTGAATACTAACTTAGAATAACAGCAACAGATATTTTCTGACTTATTGATGAAATTAGGACAGATAATAAAATAGCTCCCTCCACTGAAATCTGTAATGCAATCTTAAATGTGTACCCTGATATTTAAAATATTGCAATAAAACCTAGAAATTAGTTGTGTGAAAAATTCATACAGACTCAGATAATATAACTAACTTGAAGTTATGTGTAATTAACTAGTTTTGGAGAGCTTATATTACATTATATGATTACTTGTGCTCTAATTTTTAGAGAAATTGTAAGTACAATAAGTGTTGTTGTGATTCCAGAATTTAAAAGTTTGGTGAAATAATGCATTTGCATCTTAAAGGATAGGTTCAGTATTTTTTAAATCAAAGCTGTTACTTCACAATCATGGCATATATTATTTTGCCATTGGAGTTTTGACAACTCAGCCCCTTTTTATCTTGTGTTGCTATTTTACATAGTCTGAGAAGCAACAGGCAGAACAAATGACAGAGTGGTGAAAAGCACTGTACATTGAACACATAACAATTACATTGCACACATAACAATAAATCTGACCTGAACTGACAATGCTGCATTGTATTTTTTTAAAAAAGCCTTAGATTTAAAAAAAAAAAGCAAAGCTATCTTTCATGAAGCTCCACAAACCAATTATCATTTTTAATGCATGAAGAGTTGCTTTTACTGAGGGTATAGTAATTAAAGAACTGAGCAGAATGTTTTGAGTAAAGTCACTGACATGGATACCAATCATTCTGTAAATGCATGGGGAGAACATGCAGATTCTATGCAGAATCTGGTGCTGAGAGGCAGAAATAACATAACTGACAGCTGTGGGCCACCACTCTGCCTATATTAAAATATTTGATTCAACTTACTACATTTCAGCTTAGGTGAATTTCCATTGCTAAAGTGGCCTGTGTGTGTGTGTGTGTGGGTGTGTGCGCGTGTGTGTGTTTGTGTGTCTGTATTTGTTCTGAGATGGATTAATGCTCTTTTCAGGTGTTGTTCAGTTTCCTCCCACAGTCCATACACCACATTAGGTTAGATCAGGGGTCCTCAATCACGGTCCTGGAGAGCCACAGTGGCTGCAGGTTTTTCTCCAACCCAATTGCTTAATAAGAAGCACTTATTGCTCAAGTAACACTTCTGTTTCACTTTAGATGTCTCGCTCATTATGATTTTGAACCCTTATTGCTTATTTTAGTCTTAAACAGCTGTATTCTTGGTTTTTAATTGCTCCTAATTAGCAATAACATGCTAATGACAAAAGACACCAACATTTCTCCATTTGGCTTGTTACCATTTACACCTGTGTGTATTTATCATGTACTATTGGGTTTAATTAAATACAGTACTTGTGAAGAAAGTGAAGAGAAAAAAGTCAGGGACTGAGAATTACTCCTCCATTTTAGCCTTCAAATCATTTGGATGATATCCTTATAGAGAAAAGCCAAGCAAAATGACACCTTTTATTGTCTAACTAAAAAGATTACAATATGCAAGCTTTTGAGGCAACTCAGGCCCCTTCTTCAGGCATTACATCTTGCCTGAAGAAGGGGCCTGAGTTGCCTCGAAAGCTTGCATATTGTAATCTTTTTAGTTAGCCAATAAAAGGTGTCATTTTGCTTGGCTTTTCTCTAAATTCATAATGGCTAACACAGTACAACACCCTAGTACTACAGATGATATCCTTAGAAAGGGGAAGAAAATCCAGGATATGAGAATGAGCTGACATAGTGGCGTTAAAGCACTAACAAGCCAATCAAATTCAATTATTGGCAAGAATTGCTTTCTTATTAAGCAACCGGGTTAGAACAAAAACCGCAGCCACTGCGGCCCTCCAGGACTGTGATTGAGGACCCCTGGGTTTGATGGATTGACTAAAGTGGCCATGTGTGTGTATGTGTATGTGTTTGCCCTAACTTGGATTGTTTCTGCCTTACTGGCACAGGCTCCAGCTTATGAGGGGCCAAACAGGCCATAAATCATATATTTCTGTGTGTAATCTATTGGTTTACGTGTGAACACTATTGGTTTATGAAAATTTACTATCGGTTTGCATGCATACTTAATTAGTTTGCGTGCGTACAATACTGGTTTCATTCATATGAACTATATTGGTTCGTGTCCGTATATTATCGGTTTGTGCGTGAACTATATCCGTTTGTACATGCATACCACTGGTTTGCATATGAACTATATTGATTTGCGTGTGTATATCACTGGTTCCAGTATGTTTGTTATTGGTTTGTGAGTGAACTGCATTGGTTTTCGGTTGTATGTTATCGGTTTGCATATGAACTATATCGGCTTGCGTTCTGTGTCGGTCTAACAATGGATTTGCGTATGCACTATATTGGTTTCATGCACGTCTTATACTGGTTTCATGTGGGTAACCTGTCGATTTTGCGCTTCAACTCTATTAGTTGTATATGTGCACTATGTCGGTTTCGCGTATGAAACATATTGGTTATGCGTGCTCATCCCATCGCAACTCTGTGTATGAACTATATCGGTTCTGCGTGTGAACTATATCGGTTGTTCACGTGATCTTCAGCGGAAATGGGCGGGGCAAGGAACAGGAACTCCAGGGCGGTAGAGTCATGGAGTGTAAAGAGATGTGTCTAGGAGACACATCTGCATTTAAACAGCACTATATATTTTTTCCGCACCATACGTTTGCAAAAGGACTTGGTGGTAATTGTTACTATTTAACAGAATCTACCCTTGAGTCTGTAATGAACACAAGGCTGAAGTTAGGTATGTATTTTGGCCAACTTCTTATTCGGTCCCATCTACATGCTTGCTTGCAACCTGCAGCTGTATATGTTCAAACAGTATTTGAAAAACTGTTACTTATTCTAAAGGCAAAATAGTCAACATTTGCGATTTACGTCTTTATGCAACATAACATTTAGTTACTACTAATTAGATTTATTATGCCCGACGACCCCACACCGGGCCGCACAGACAGGTGAAGTGACTTGCTCAGGGTCACACAGTGTCAGTCTCAGGACTTGAACACACGAACAAAGGGTTGAAAGTGCAAAGCCCTAACCACAATGCTTGCACATCTATAACATGTATATTAATTGATTAAACATGTCAATTCTTTGAAAAGCTAAACATTTTAACATTTAGGAACTGCATGGGTCAGTTACATCATATTGGGCCACCTTACCTTTCACAGTTTTGTGAAAAGGCAGATGCATTTTTTTTAAGATGCAGCGGAGTTTTGTTCTGCCCAGTGCGAGTATCAGGGTGAAACTGACAAACTTTTCCCACTTCAATATCAGATAAATGGGATTTACTGTGATATTTAATGGGCACTGTAAAGTGTTAAATGACGTTGGAGCACCTTAATTTTCATAGTTTTGTGACATTGACATATATAAACTTGCCCAGGACAGATTCATTTGTTAAATTAGAGTTTAACAATTTTGACCCGTGCAGGACCAAAATGTGGAATATTTATTTTTTCAAATAATGGATCAGTCTGTAATGATGCCGATTAATGTACACACTGTAGAATATTTTGCCTTGCTGTTATAATAGAATAAGAAGCTGGTTTGCAAAAGCTGTGTGAATAAGTAGCTGACTGTAAGCTTATACTGGGAGTAGCTAGGAGTGAATAAAATGCCAGCTGAATGCGTACCTAACTTCAGCCCAGTGATCATTACAGAATTAAGTGAAAATACTGGTAAAAATAATTACCACCAAGCCCTTTCACAAACATATAGTGACGTGCAAAAGTATTCAATCCCTTTAAAAGTCATCCTAATTTTCTGCATGACAAAAGATTTATCAACAAATTTATCCATTTGGTATTTTTAATGTGAACTCTTGTGTTGTAACAAAACGTTATCAAACTCCAAATAACTTAACTAAAGAAAAACTCCAAAGTGATTGTTTGCCTAAGTATTCAAGCCCAACACATTCATACTTTGTCAAGAACCTTTTTGCTATAGTAACAGCCTTCATTCTTTTGGGATATGTAAATATGCCCCAGTTCTGCACGTTGCTCAGTTGTGATTCTTCCCTATTCTTCTTGCCATTATTTCTAGGTACCCTCTATGTTGGTGGGATGGCATCTCTGAACAGCAGTTTTCAAACAATGCCCCAGATTCTCAACAGGGTTAAGATCATGGCTTTGACTTGGCCATTCCGAAACATTCACCTGTCTGTTTTTGAGCCATCCCAGTGTCACTTTGGTCTAATGCTCAGGGTCATTGTCATCTTGAAAGATGAATCTTCTCCCAAGTTTTAAATTCACAGCAGACTGGAACGAGTTCTCCTGCAATATTGTGTGGTATTTGTGCCCATCCATTGCCCCTTCAACTCTGACAAGATTCTCAGTCCCAACACATGGAAAACATCCCCATAGCAAGATGCTGCCACCACCATATTCCACTGTAGGTCTGGTGTTTCTTGTGGCATGGGCAGTGTTTGTTTTACGCCACATATACTGTACCTCTTTGAAGTCTGAGAAAAAAGTTCTATTTTGGTTTCATATGACCATAAAACCTTCCCCCCACATTTAACTGGAAAAACGCCATATGTGCTTTTATGTGGACCATCTTAAGGAATGGCTTCTTTCTTTCCACCCTCCTGTAGAGGCCTGTTTAATGGAGAGCTCTTGAAATTGTGGACCCTTGCACCTTCACTCCAGTTTCAGCCAAAAAGCATTGCAAACATCTGAGAGTGACGGTTGGATTTCTAGTTTCCTCTCTCTCCAGTTGATGTCTAACTCTGATGTTCAGTTTTGAGGGACGGCCTGTTCTAGTAAGAGTCTGGGTGCTGTGATGAACCTTCCACTTTCTGATGATCGATCCAGCAGTGCGCAATGGGACATTTCAATAACTTTGTTTCTCACATCAGCAGAATGCTCCTCTCTCTTTATTTTTTCAGTGACTGTCCACCAAAGACTACGGCCCCTATGAAGGGGGCTTTTTATATCCAGAGAGAAAGTAGCACCTCATTATGTTTAATTATGACTGTCAAATGTCTGCCACCTTTGTAATTAATTTGTCATTGGTATAAATCTGGAGCTTCCAAAGCACAGAGGTTTAAACACTTATGTAAACACTAACTTTGGAGATTTTCTTCTTCAATTAAATGTCTACATAAAATAGTTTATTTTGACTTTGGAAATGTTTTGTTACAGCATAAGAGAAAATACTGAATGAATAAATATGTGTACAAATATTTTGTCTTGCATAAAATTATGACAACTTCAAGGGGATTGAATACTTTTGCACATCACTGTATGTTTGTGAAAGGGTTTGGTGGTAATTATTTTTAAGTTAGGTGCACATTCAGCTGCCTTTTTATTCACTTCTAGCTACATCCTGTATAAGTTTGCAGTCAGCTACTTATTCACAAACCAGCTTCTTCTTCTACTGTATATTAACAGCAAGGCAAAATATTCTAAAGTGTGTACATTAATCCGCAAACTGATCCATTATTTGAAAAAATAAATATTCCAGATTTTCAACCAAAATTTGAACGGGATGAAAATGTTAAACTCAACTTTAACAATGGAATCTGTCCTGGACAAGTTTATATTATGCCAATTAATATACACGTTGTAGATGTGCAAGCATTGTGGCGTAGTGTTTAAGACTGCACTTTTAAACTCTGAGTTCAAGTTCAAGTCCTGATAAAGACACTATGTGACCATAAACAAGTCACTTCACCTGTCTGTGTGGTGCGGGGGGCACTGGGAAAATCTAACCAGTAGTATCTAAATGTTGTATGTGGGATAAAGACGTTAGTAAATGAAAACTATTTTGCCTTCAGAATGAATAACTAATTTCAAAAGTTGTGTGAAAAACTACTGTGGCTGGGTGCGAGCAAACATGATCCTGGAAGCAAATAAGAAGACAGCCGAATATGTACCTAACTTCAGCCTTGTGTTCATTACAGACTCAAGGGTAGATTCTGTTAAATAGTAATAATTACCACCAAGTCCTTTCGCAAATGTATTGTGCGGAAAAAAATATATAGTGCCATTTAAACGCAGATGCGTCTCCTAGCCACTTGTCTTTACACTCCATGACTCTACTGGCCCTGGAGTTCCTGTTTCTTGCCCTGCCCATTTCCGCTGAAGATCACGTGAACAACCAATATAGCTCACACACAGAACCAATATAGTTCATACACAGAGTTGAGATAGGGTGCGCACGCATAACCAATATGTTTCATACGTGAAACCGACATAGTGCACACATACAACCAATAGAGTTCAAGCGCAAAATCGACAGGTTACCCACATGAAACCAGTATAAGATGTGCATGGAACCAATATAGTGCATACACAAATCCATTGTTAGACCGACACAGAACGCAAGCCAATATAGTTCGTACGCAAACCGATAACATGCAAGCGTAAACCAATGCAGTTCACTCACAAACCAATAACAAACATACTGTAACCAGTGATATACACACGCAAATCAATATAGTTCATATGCAAACCAGTGGTATGCACGTACAAACGGATATAGTTCACGCACAAACCGATAATATACGGACACGAACCAATATAGTTCATATGAATGAAACCAGTATTGTACACATGCAAACCAATTAAGTATGCACGCAAATATTCATAAACCAATAGTGTTCACACGTAAACCAATAGATTACACACAGAAATATATGATTTATGGCCTGTTTGGCCCCTCATACCAGCTGCCCTGTGACCATGTCCTGTATAAATGGGTTGGGAAGATTGATGAATGGATGTCAATAACATCTGTTTAGTTCTTTTCACTTTATTGCATGTTTGCTAGAAAAACATGCTAAAACAGCATTATAGATGCATGGACCAAGGATATTAAGAGTCAGATGGCAGTTTTAAGAGTGAAACAGATAAGGTTAAAAAAATTAGAAAAAGGTTGCTTGACATAAAATTAGTTTGAAAAAGTAGAGTGACGCAGTCAGAAGGCTGTTAAAAGATGTGGGCCTTAACCTGTTTCCTTGTAGACTTTTAGTACTATCCATAACATGAAACATGAACTGGTTTAATTTTGATGACTTATACATTAGTTTATACATGTCAAAATGCTGTCAGTGATCAAGCACAGTAATCTGGCAAATTTGTGAGACAGAAATACTATTTCACCAGATTGCAAAAAGGCAGTTGTATCTGTTTGCTTGTCGTGTACAGATGCAGCTGAGCATTCGTCTCTGAAATTTTTTAGCACAGTCCACAGGGAGGAGTCCATGAGGGAAACTTGTAATGAGATGAAGTGATATATCTCTTGGCTTTTCCAGGGAACACCTTGGAATCAGCCTGTAGTAGTTGCAAGCTTTCGCTGGTTAAAAGAAAGTCTGGTCATCACTGAACAGTTTACTGCTAATATGACCTTTATCAATAGTACTGATATGAAAATGGACTGTTGGAAATATACATATTACAAATATCGGGGTTCATGTAAAACACACTGTAATTTTATAAAATGTCTTAAACAAGTGAAAGTTTTCTAAGTAGATGATGCATACTCACTGTTGAGTGTGTGATCTTTTTATTTGCACAACGTACAAAGGGTTCATAACATTCAATATAATAAACTGTAATTAAGTTGTTAAAAAAAATTAGGCATCAATATCAGTTTATAAAACATTGCTTATTTAAAATACTTGCAGATGCTGTTGAATTTAAGAAGGTATTTATAATAAATATTTATCCATCTGTTATTTTTGGGTTGATGCAATGTTATTTTTGGATGTAGTGAAATTTTTTAAATTATTACTTTTTTTCATATTTTCAACAATAAAATCAATAAAGATTATTTACTCAAGAAACATGGGGATTAGGAATAGGCTAACAATTTGACTCCCTAACAAATATTGATCACTTTAAGTCTTTGGAGCCAACCACATCTTGGAAGACATCTTTTATCTGTACTATAAAAAATCTATTTGCTTTTGCCCCATAGTATACAGGGACAAATGGCAACTGCCACAAATCTTTTTCTGACTTGGGTCTACTATTTTACATTAATAATGTAAGAGCCAATCTTAGAAAGTTAAAGTTTTGAGTTAAACTCATATTAATGTTTGCTTTATTTGAATAGAATATAATATCTCCTATAGTCATAGACAATGGTATAGTCTTTTCCCCCTATAAGTTAGCAAGATATAGAATCTTCTTACTATAACTGAGAAACTGTGAGTTAATAAGCTCTTGTTGTGTTTAGTGCAGGTCCCAGTAAACAGGGACTTGAAAGACCCATTTTCAAGTTAGAAATGGGATAAGCATACAGTTTTCTGATCGCTTTGAAATGGTTCAGAAACGCTTTGAAATGGTTCAGAAATGTTTTGAAATGGTATTATAAGTGAATAGTAACGATTTAAGATGTAACAAGATTAAGCTTAGAACTACATTTTTTCTTATTATAATTTTTCCTTTTTTGCTATTTTTAATTTTCTTTTTTGTGTGAACTGTTTTACTTTCAAACTTAACTAAACTTTTAAAAATGAAGATATTTTGTCTGTGGAATCATTTCTGCGCGTCAGGCTTTTGTTGAATCCCATTTTTTAAGTTGGAGCTGCTGAATTTTGGAAACTTTGGGAAAACGCAGCTACACTTTCGTTAGAAAACTTGCCATCTTGAAAGCCTCGAACTTGAACTGGAATCTACCATCTGAGGATAGAGGACGCTTCTTCTCCTGAACTTGTCAACAAAGAAAAAGAACTGAGTCACCCTGAGGTACTGTGCTCTTATCTTCTATCTCTGCGCTATCGTAATGAAAGCAAGGTCGCCGCACCTGAACTTGAGAAGATTTTAAGAGACTGTGATATTGTAAAAGACTTTGTGGATGATCGCTTTTGCTTTTGCCTGAGTTTTGAAGCCTCTCTATAAGGAAGTAACTGCTTTGTTGGAACGTACCGATTGTGACATTTGTTGCTGAGAAGAGAACCAGCTGTCATTCATTTGAGCTGTTGTCATGGCAATGTCTAAGCATAATTCCAATGAAATTAGTAGTGAATTGAGTACAGACTCGAAGCCAGAAAATGTAATCGGAGATCTTAAAGGTCACATAAGTCAGAGGAAAGATAAAGTTTCTGTGCTTATAGCTGAAATAGAAAGTCTTAAAGATACTCCAGAAAATCATTCAGAAGTAGCTGAAAGACTTGAAAATTTTTGCAATACGCACAATGAAATAGAAGAGTTACATCAAAGGCTAATATCAATGCTGAGTAAAGAAGGCGCGATTAAGAAACAGAAAACGACATTCGCTGAAAGCTCTAAGAATTGGAACGAATTTATTAATGTTACAAAGCTATGGCTGAAAGATGCAAATAGACTGTTATCACATAAATCCGACAAGCAGCTAGTTAACCAATTCGAAGGGATGCAATTGCAAGAACGGGATCGCTCAAAGTCAAAGGGGCGAAAGGCTTCTCCACAGTTAAAGCGTGCTTTGGATATTAAATGTGACTCTTTAGCCCAGAAAAGCGCTGCAGCAGCGTCATCACCTTCTACGGCAGTTTTGGTTGAACAATTGACACTCGATAGAATCCTACGAAGGTTGGATGAACTCGAGTCGGAAAGGCAGGAACGACAGAATCAAGCTGAATATCAGAAAGCAGTCATTGAAATGGCTAAATCGCTAACTCAACAAAACACAGCTACTACTCCACCACCTCCATTTCAGCGTGTTGAAGTACCACACAGACAGGTCCCTTTATTTTCAGGTGACCCAATGACTTACGCGAAATTTATCAGAGCCTTCAATCACGCTATAGGTAATATACTAACAGACCCACAAGATAAATTAGATTATTTGATTCAATATACAAGAGGATCAGCTCAAGAAATGATTAATGGTTGTACACTATTGCCGCCAGATGAAGGTTATAAAAAGGCTAGAGAGAGCCCTGTGTTGGCTGGGATTGGCTCCAGCAGACCCCCGTGACCCTGTAGTTAGGATTCAGCGGGTTGGAAAATGGATGGATGGATGGATGGATGGATGGATGGATAGAGAACAACTTGAAAGTTACTATGGCAACCAAGCGTTTGTAGTAGACGCATACATAAGTAAAGCATTGAAGTGGCCTCAAATAAAACAAAAAGATGGGGAGGCCTTGAGAGACTATGCAACCTTTCTCGATAACTGTATGGACTCCATGACTAAAGCTAAAAATCGAGCAGCATTTAATAGCAATGAAAATATCCGTACTATACTTTCAAAGCTCCCATATTTTCTACAAAATAAGTGGGGGGATATAGCTTATGAAATTGAAGAAGAAGAAAAAAGAGAGATAGAAATTCGCGACTTAACTATCTTTTTACATAAACAGGCTAAGATATTTATGCATCATATTTACGGCAGCAAAGAGAAAAAGGAAAAGACTGACAATGTTAGGTCGTCTCCTCGTAAGTATGGTCAGAAATCAGGAAGTACTTACACTACAAGTATAACTGATACTGCCGAAATGGGAACTCAAGAAATCTCTGTCAAAAAGTCTGCTAATGATATATGTGCATTTAAAAAGCCTTGTGTATTCTGCAATGGCCAGCATACTCTTGCTGAATGTAGTAAAATCAAAGAACTGCCACATAAAGAAAGAATTGACTTTTTGAAATCTAAAGGTTTATGTTTTCGCTGTCTCAAACAGGGGCACCTTGGTAAGAACTGTAAAGAAACTTCTTCCCTCTGGTAGGCGCTACAGAGCACTGTACGCCAAAACTATCAGACATGTGAACAGTTTCTTTCCTCAGGCCATCACTCTCATGAACACTTAAGTCAATCTCACAGCATCAGGGACAATACTAGGTAAAACCGGAGTCCAATTCCTTGTATGTGTACATATACTTGGCCAGTAAAGCTGATTCTGATTCTGATTCTCTGCCCCATTGGTCTGAAGTATGGCTGTTTGGAACTGGCTTGTATCAGAAGCCTTTAAGTACCATGATGCCCTATTAGATGTAGGGGTTGGACCTAAAATCTATAAATGTTCTTGCTTTACCTCTCGCTCTCTCTCTCTCTGACCAACTGATGAAAGACCATCTCACACACCATGAACTGAAAAGGACAACACAATGAAGAACACAGCTTGGCAGCCATATTTAGACAGGCATGTGACCTGTTCTGAAGAAAGCTGACCAAAAATGGTGTCTTAACTAGAGATATTTTAAGTAACTAACAAGTCTGTGTGCCGCCTGAAACTACATATCAACATTTATCAGGTTGTATGGTTGCCAATATTCAAATGCACTTTGCTTATTGTTATTACTTATGAATAGTATCAATAATACATTGTTTAAAGTGTAACTTAACTCCTGTATGTCTTTTAATACACTTAATTGCCTGAGGTTATAAATGTAGAAGGCAAGGTGGGGAGAAGTTATATGGTACAATATCTTATAAACAATGGTAAGTCTGTGAGATCTGAGACATTCTGACAAAAGCTACATATTAATAATACAAAAGGGGAAAGTACAGTAATATATTACTCTACCAAGACAAAACAGTTCCATTGATCATAATGTTGATCCAGGCAAAGACTGAAGCAGTTATATACAGTACTTCTGGGCAATGAGTGTTGTTTGAGCAGTGGGAAGAGAGAGAGTATGAGCAGAAAGAACAGAGAGAGTCCAGAGGATGGTGTGAGAGGGCAGATGGTGCAGGAGGGAGACGGTCCACCAAGAGTGCTGTCAAGATCACTTGCTCTGAGTGCAGGAGCTTGCAGGCAGACAAGGGTATGTGGCTGACAGGATGCAAGGCACATGGACAGTTACACTTAACTCCACAAAGAAAGAGAGAGAGTTTCACCAGAGAGGAACCAGGTCCAGCGAGAGAGGGAAAACTCACGAGAAGACCAAGTGAAGCTGGCGGACAAGAAGCAAAACGTCTGTTGGAAAACAAGCATTTGGCAAACAGAGTGTTTTGGTGAGACAGTTGGATGATTAGTTGTTCTGGTAATACAGCGCCCAACTTGGACTTTGCACTACCAAAGGTTGTATCCTACATTGTTATGCTTTAACTGACTTTTGGAGTATGGACTGTGTGCTCTCTTCTTAAAACGTTTTTGTTCCAGATATTTTTAGACTCTTATCTAGTTTTATATTCTTGGTGTATTTTATATTGTCTTGTGTAGTACAAGTTACTGTTATTTCTTTTGAAATTGTTGCCACGTGTTTTATTGTGTGTTTACTCACCACCCAATTTAAAGAAACCTGTGTGCCTTTATCTTTAAATTTAAACAATTCAAAGACTCTTAATAAAACTGGGTGGCGTAGTCGGATATTTTAACTGTGTTTAGGGTTATAACCTATAAGTGTGACCAGACACCTGTCACAATATAATATAAAGTTCTCAAATCTGTTTAATCGAGTTGGAGGGTTACTATAGAGGAATATTTAGGACAAAATAAAATTAAGAAACAAATAAATATATGTATTGTGAAATGTGAAAATAAATAAAAACAATTATATGTGTGCATAAATAATTAAATGTGATGTTTTTTTAGTTCCTTTAAGTATTCATCTAATTATTTCTTAATTTATTTGACACCAAAATTAAATATGACCTGAAAAAAAAACTGTCATTTTTGCTCATTAAAGTTGAGAGTGTAGGCCTTAGTGAGTACATTTCAGTGTTTTTATTTATTTATTGTCACATTTCACAATACTTTAATTTATTTGTGTATTTATTTAATTCGGGCGGCACGGTGGCGCAGTGGGTAGCGCTGCTGCCTCGCAGTTGGGAGACCTGGGGACCTGGGTTCGCTTCCCAGGTCCTCCCTGCGTGGAGTTTGCATGTTCTCCCCGTGTCTGTGTGGGTTTCCTCCGGGCGCTCCGGTTTCCTCCCACAGTCCAAAGACATGCTGGTTAGGTGGATTGGCGATTCTAAATTGGCCCTAGTATGTGCTTGGTGTGTGGGTGTGTTTGTGTGTGTCCTGCGGTGGGTTGGCACCCTGCCCGGGATTGGTTCCTGCCTTGTGCCCTGTGTTGGCTGAGATTGGCTCCAGTAGACCCCCGTGACCCTGTGTTCGGATTCAGCGGGTTGGAAAATGGATGGATGGATGGATTTATTTAATTCAAAATATTCCTCTATAGGCCAGATCAACTGTTGATGTAGAGGTTGTCCATTGCTGGGTCACTCACAAACAATCCCACCTTTTTAATCACACAGGGCCAGTTTAGAACCACCAGTCAACTGAAAACACATTTCAATGACATGCAAGAGAGGAACATTATTACACACAATACATCCATCCATCCATCCATTTTCCAACCCGCTGAATCCGAACACAGGGTCACGGGGGTCTGCTGGAGCCAATCCCAGCCAACACAGGGCACAAGGCAGGAACCAATTCTGGGCAGGGTACCAACCCACCACAGGACACACACAAATACACACACAAACACACGAAGCACACACTAGGGCCAATTTAGAATCGCCAATCCACCTAACCTGCATGTCTCTGGACTGTGGGAGGAAACCGGAGCGCCCAGAGGAAACCCACGCAGACACAGGGAGAACATGCAAACTCCACGCAGGGAGGACACGGGAAGCGAACCCATGTCTCCTAACTGCGAGGCAGCAGCACTACCCACTGTGCCACCGTGCCACCCAATACAATACAATGCAATACAATACAATACAATTTATTTGTATATAGCTCAAAATCACAGAAAGAAACAGATATTAAGAAGAATGGGCAAACTCTACACAGACAATGACCAGCTGAAGGATTCACACCATGGATACTGGATCTGAGATGTCCCATGTAAACAAATTTTCTCTAACACTGTATTATATCCACTTCAGCCCTGAAATTATTTTACTTTAACTACATTAAAACATTAACATTATTCTATCTTGGGTATTATGATTTATAAACTGTGTGGACTGGATTTAGGATTTGTTAAACCTGTGATAACATATACATAGTTAACTTCAATCTAATCCTCTTGATTTTTTTTAATTATACAGTATCATATTGCATATCATTTGCTGAATAAGGTGCTTAAGATATGCAGAAATTCACATCTGGAAAAGCATTTACTATATTTCTAATTTCTTTATTTTTATTTTATTTTATTGATTTTATTGTAATCACACAACATTCCATACAAATAGATTAATTTTAACAAAAATAGGATCGAAAACAAATCAGCCCCCACCTCTGAAAAAGAGAGCATGGCCAGCAGAGTAAAACTTAAAGCTAGTGAAAATAAGGAAATAGATGAATTAATAAGTGAATAAAGATAAATGGAGAAGAAAAAGAAATGGGGAGAGATTCTGCTTCCTCAGTGCTCTAAAAGCTTATTCTAAAATGTTATTGATTAGATCCTGCCAGATTCTGAAAAAGTTCCGCACACATCCTCTGAGTAAGAATTTGATTTTTTCCAATTTCAAATAGTATATAGCATCAGTTACCCAATGACTTAAAAGAGGAGAGTTAGGATTCTCCCAGTTGAGCAAGATAAGTCTACGTGTCAATAGTGTAGTAAAGGCAATTACAGTTTGTTTGTCCTTCTCCACTTTAAGCCCATCTGGGAGTACACTAAACACAGCTGTTTATGGGTTAGGAGGGATTGTGACACCAAGGCTGTCTGAAAGGCATTTAAAAATTTTGGTCCAGAATGATAATTTGGTACAGACCCAAAACATGTGACCCAATGAGGCTGGAACTTGATTGCAGTGTTCGCAGGTTGGATCTTGCCCTGGAAACATTTTGGACAATTTTAAATGAGACAGATGTGCTCAATATATAATTTTGAGTTGAATAATTATATACTTTGCTCATATGGAGCTCGAGTGAATTATCTGCATTGCTACCTTCCACTCCTTTTCTGACATATTGAGTGAGAGATCATTTTCCCACTGTCCTCTTGGATCTTTGAAAGGGAGGGACTGTAAAATGGTTTTGTATATTACAGACATGCTGTCTGAGTCCTCGAAACTGAGCAATATTTTTTTCCAGAATAAAGGGAGGTGGGAGGTGAGGAAAATTTGGCAGGTTCTGTTTAACAAAGTTTCTAAGTTGAAGGTAGTGAAAGAAATGTGTTGCTGGAAAGTTAAATTTGGAATGTAGTAGTTCGTAGGATGCAAAGATGTTGTCTATGTACAGATCTCTAAGTGATTTAATCCCAAATGATTTCCAGATATTAAAAACTGCATATGTTTGCGAGGGAGGAAAAAGGTGGTTCTCGTGCAGAGGTGCCACAGATAAAAGCTACTCTATCTTAAAATGCTTCCTACATTGGTTCCATATTCTGATTGAGTGAAGCACAATTGGATTGTTAGTATATTGGCGATAACTTGCATTTATTGGGGCACAAAGCAAGGAATATAAAGAAGTACTGCAGGATTTTATTTCTATTGCAGACCAAGCCTGTGTATGTTCATCTATTTCTGTCCATGTCCAGGTTTTTATAGTTTGTATGTTTGCTGCCTAATAATAAAACTGAACATTAGGTAGAGCCATGCCACCTTCTGCCTTAGGTCTTTTAGGGTCGGTCTTTGGATACGTGGATGTTTTGAATTCCAAATAAATGAGGTTATGGTTGAATCTAATTTCTTAAAAAATGATTTATTGATGTATATTGGAATGTTTTGAAATAAAAAAGAAGCTTCAGAAGAATATTCATCTTAACAATGTTAATTCTTCCAAGTGAGATGAAGGGTTGACCATCTATGCAAGTCTTGCTTAATTTTTTCCATACAGACGGAAATTTTGTTGATAAAGAGCTTTATGTTTACTTGTGATGTTTACCCCTAGGTATTTAAACTGATCTGCAATGATAAAAGGGAAGGTGTCCAATCTAATATTGTGTACTTGAGAATTCACTGGAAAGAGCACACTTTTATTCAAGTTAATTCTGAGATCAGAAATGTTTTGGAATTCTGCTAGTGCTGTTAGGACTGCAGGGACAGTATTTTGTGGATCGGATATATAAAGTACCATATCATCTGCATATAGAGAAATTTTCTGTTCAAGTCCTTCACTGATAATCTCCTTTATCTCATAAGCATTTCGACAGTGAACTGCCAGTGACTCAATGGCAATTGAGAAAAGTAGTGGTGACAGGGGCATCCTTGTCTGGTACCACGTTCTAGTTTAAAGTAGTCTGAATTAATGTTGTTAATATAAACTGAAGCTTCTGGATTGGTATACAGTAGTTTGATCCATGCAGAAATGTTCGGGCAAAACCAAAACTTCTCCAATGTAGTGAAAAGGTAGTTCCATTCAGTCCTATCAAATGTTTTTTCTGCATCCAACGATAATAATATCTCTGGGGTGTTTGACTTTGCAGGTGAATACATTACATTAAACAGGCATTGAAGATTGAAAGCTAAGTGTCAGCCTTTAATAAATCCAGTTTGATCTTGTGATATTACCGAAGGCAGCACTTTCTCCATCCTTCTAGCTAGGACTTTGGAGAGTATCTTAACATCATTATTCAGAAGTGAAATTGTTCTGTATGATGCACATTGTAATAAGTTCTTATTTTGTTTAGGAAAGACGGTGATTAATGCTATATTTCTAATTTCTACAGAACACTTTCTCATTCATTGCTATAATGTTGTACTATTACCTCCTAAAATATTATTTTCAACATAAATATACACATAATAAAGAAGCTGTGTTGTTTAAATTCAGTGCTTCCCCAACTGGTCATATTGAATATATTAATTCCGTGCTCCATTCAGTTTCTAGCATAGAGGCCAATATCTCCCTTAAATCAATATCAAAAGCAAGTAAATAATGTGTAAAAAAACTTAACTAAGAAGTTTAGAACTTTTTGTTGGCCTAGTGACTGGACCATAACCTCATTTCACAGTAGTGATCCAAATAAAAATAGAGCTTCAAATAATTGTAGCTCCACACAATATAGCAACTAGAAACCTAGCTATATTCTTTGAATGTTATTCATAATTTCTTTACATAATTGAAAAAAAAAGATCAAAATCAAGTCTATCTCTGCAGTCAACCAATTCACTAGTTGGTTGATTCCCTGTTTAACACAAACCCATATAACACTGGTTGAGACTGAAGTACTGAGGAACTCAGTAAACACATAGTAAATATAGAACATGAACACATGATGCACCAGAACCTTTCTTTACAACTTCTTATCTGTTTTATTCTCCTGATATTTAGTATATATAACTTTATAGTTTTTTTTCCTTATATAGTTTGAATTTCAAGACTTTGACTAATTGTGACCATTGTTTGCCCTACTTTAATCTGCTGAACTGTTAATATCTATAAAGCTGGCCTTCCATTCTCATTATGGATTTTTCAGCAAACTCCCACTTAACTTAATCTATCTGATAGTTTGCAATTTATATTGCAAAATTATTTGAAACCGATATACAGGGGTGGGCAAAAGTAGGTTTGCAGTTGTTCGTATGGAAAAAAGACATGCAGGTTATGATTATTCCAATAGCTTTATTGACATAATAGCTTTATTAACATTATTAACTCAAAAGAATGTCACAATGGCACAATGCCCTTAGATACTATCTTGTAAGTACTCAAATTGTCGGTCTTCATTGTTAACACATTCTTGTAGACTACACTCCAGCACACTCTGGCACAGAGGTCTTTATTGTCATCAACATGCTTCTCTTATGTAGCCAATCAATTCATCCACATTACATGGTTGTCGTGAAAAGACGTTATCTTTGACAACACCTCAAAAGAAAAAGTCCATTGGTGTGAGGTCTGGTGATTGTGCTGGCCATTCCATTGGCTCTTGTTGACCTGTTAGGTACTTTTTCATCAAAAATCTCATACACTTTCACAGCATAGTGTGGAAGAGCTCTGTCTTGTTGAAAGAAGAAGTCTTCATTATCATGCTGTCTCTGTAATTGTGGTAAAACAGTGTCCCTTAGCATGTTAAGATACAGGTCATATGTAAGAGTTGTATGGAAAAAAATAGGTCCAAGTACCCCTTTACATGAAAGACCTGCCCAAACTTTAAACCCCTGGCTGGTTCAACTATTCTTCTATCGTTACATGGGAATTTTCTGCGCAATAGTAGACACAGTTGTGATGATTTACAGCACCTGAAAGTTTAAATTGAACTTCGTCGGACCATTTCATTTTATCAATGATGCCATTGCCTTGTCTTTCTTCATTCATAACCACTTGGATGATACATTCTCAAATTTAAATGTTGCATTAGATGACTCAAAGATCTACGGGGAATGCCTAACTCAAATGAAGCTCTTTTTTTATTTTCTGGGGCACTCTTTAAATGTCAGAATCACTAACAGGTAATTTTCCTGGTTGATAACACTCACCAGTCGACCATTTTTTGGAGCATTACAGGTGGACCCAGTTTTATTGAATTTACCGCGTATTCTGTAAATTGCTTGTATCCTTAGTGGAGGTGTATGAAATTATTCAACCCATTTCTGTCAAAGCTTTTTGGCATTCTCTGTCTTCCAGTATTTTTTCAATATCCATTTCCGTTGGTCATGGTTAAATTACCAGCCATCATCCCCTAAAAGAAAAATCATAGGAAAGGATACAAAATAATAATAAGAAAATGAAGAAGGAAAAAAAAGAAGAAGAAGAAATACTTAAATCAAAGAACAAGGCTTGAAGAAGCTTGTCATCTCTTTTTATTTCTGTTTGCAAAAAGGGAGATTCCTGTGGCTACCAGATTAGCAGAAGGCATACTCACTGCAGAAAAAGGTGCAGCCCTTATTTATACATTTGACTCTTATAACTGATTTGCATTCAAGGCACCTTGCTCACGCAGCATAAGGCGTCATTGGTGAAACCACTAATTTTAAACCACAATATAGGTTTCTTGAAACTTCACCGTTTCATGTGTACAAGAATGTTTAACATGTGTAACTGTGTTGGCTGAAAACACTCCATGCAGGCATGTGCAACTCCTACTTTGCCTTGTCAGCTCCATTCTGTTAACCCCCTGCGGCCCCCAATCAGCCCTTGCACCCTGTGTTGTGGCCCTCCGTTCTCCCAACTCTGAGCCTAGCCCCAACCTGAGCCTTGAACCCAGCCCAGCTCATGGGACTGAGGACAAGGAGTCCCCCAAACAACCCTCACCCAGGGGAGAACTGAGAGGCCTGGGCTAATCTCTGACCTTAGAAATTTATCTCCTTCTCCCTTGGCAGAGGCTCATTCCACTGGTTCTGCTTCCATCAGGCGGGGCAGGGAGTCATTTAAAGTCAAGGCGGACAAGGGGATCATGTGAAACTGGGCTTTCTGGTCATGTAAATTTAAAGTGGATAAGGGGCAGGGGGTCTTATGTACTCAAAGCAGGCAGGGGATCATCTAAAAATTGGCCAGGGGGTCATGTAAAAAGAAACCAGGCAGGGGTCACCCCAAAACTGGGCAGGGGGTCACGACGAGTGAAGCCCTCCAGCTTCTCTCTGTACTGCCTCTTGGCTGCTGTGATGACTTTTCTTAGTCCTACTTCGCAGCTTTGTACTCCGTCTCAGTGCCTGATCTAAATGCAAGGGAGTGGGCACGCAGCATTTGGCATACCTGACTGTTTATCCAGGGCTTCTGGTTGGGGAACTTCCTGACTGGTGTTGTGGGCATGATGTTGTCAATACAGGTGCTAATGTACCCAGTCACATACTCAGCATAGTCCTGTATGCTGATAGAAGAGTCCTCTAGAGTGGCTGCAACCCTAAACACATCTCAGTCTGTCTGAGCAAAACAGTCCTGCAGGGTGCTCTCAGTCTCTGGGGTCCAAAGTTTAACTTGCTTAATAATAGGGTTTGTGTGTTTCAGCCTTTGTCTGTAGGCTGGGTACAGGAACAGAGAGATGTGGTCTGAGTGTCTGAAGGGTGGTGGGGTGCAGCCCTGTATGCTCCACGGATGTTGCTGTAAACATGATCCAGTGTGTTCTTCTCACGGGTAGGAATGTTCACGTGTTGGTGGTATTTAGGAAATACAGTCCGTAAATTGCACTGATTAAAGTCACCAGCTGCGATAAAAACAGCATCGGGATGAGCCGTCTCTAAGGCGCTGATGACGTCATGGAGTTTGCCTAGCGCTGCCGTGGAGTTAGCTCACATAAACACAGCAGTGAATTCCCTCTGTAGATAATAGGGTTGGCATTTCAGCAGTAAAAACTCCCCATCTTGTGAACAGTGCTTATAAACAGTCCGTACGTCTCCACACCATAAGTTGTTAATAAACACACACACACACACCTTTAGCCTTACCGGAGGCTGTGGTGCGGTCTACTAAGTGCACGGAGTGAGTCTGTAGCTGAATGGCGTATTCTGGGACTTTGTCCAAAAGCCAGGTCTCAGTGAAAATTAGAGCGCAGCACTCTCTTATTTCCCGCTGCGCTGTAATCCTGGCTCTTAGCTCATCCAGTTTGTTTTCCAGAGACCGCACATTGACTAGCAAGAGGCTGGTTAGCGGTGGTCGGCTAGCTCGGGCTTTCAGCCTAGCGTGGAGCCCTCCCCTCTTGCCTCGCTTGTGTTGCTGTCTCGGGAACACTCTCCTAGGGTCAGCTTGGTCACTTGAGCTCGGTGCTACAGCATCTTCCTGGGTGTGGTGTTGGCTGCGGGAGCGAACAATGAACTGTAGCTCAGATGGTATAGAACCGGTAAATTCCAGGAGACTGTGTGAGGTAGCAATGTCCAGCAATGCCTGTCTGCTGTATGAAAGTAGTGCAAAACAAAAAACGGCATGGAGTGGAGCAAGCAAACACGTCTGCCATGGAGGGCTCCATGTTAGGACTTTTGTAACAAGATTGTAATTCTGTTTCAGAATTTATAGTGTGAAATAACCAGCCGGACACACAACGAAGGTTTAGGGCAGCCACCCATATAGTTTCCCTGGCTGCAAAAGGCTTTAGTTTCCATACAATACGTACAGGTTAGAGTCCAAAACAGAACTGATCAAGTATGGAGGATGAGTGTTTTTATAGGCAGTTCACAGGAAGTGATGTCCTCGGGGCTGGGACAGGAAGTGATGTCCTCTGGGTCAGGACAGGAAGTGACGTCCTTGGGTTTGGGGCAGGAATTGACATCCTTAGAATGTAATCGGATACAGGTAGGATTTCTGATATTTGGTCTGTGGAGAAAAAAGAGAGAGTTTCAGAGCAACCCACCACCCCCTGGCCTGGCATGGCGTGGAATTAATGTTTTCTGGACCCTTTGGTTGTTTCCCATGCACATGTTTGTGACAATAGATACTCTGAGTAAACCAAGTTTAATTGTGGAAAACCATTTAGATCAGTTAACATCAAATATAAACGTGGAAAACAATTTCGATCAGCTAAAATTACATTAGATAGATAGATAGATAGATAGATTATAATATGACCTTGAGAGATGCTCTGGATGCAGTGGCTCCCCTTAAAACAAAAGTGATCAAAGCACATAGAAACTCTCCCTGGTTTAATGAGAACACTCGAGCTGTTAAATTAGAATGTTGAGAAAAACATGTTGATGGAGATGGAGATGGAGAACAACAAAGCTACAGGTCTTTCAAATTGCAAAGAGTATTAAAAAGTTATCTTTAAAGCTCGCTCAGACTACTATTCTAAAATAATAGAAAACAATAATAATAAACCTCAGGCACTGTTTAGAACAGTGGCTAATTTAATAAATGGGAATTAATATCTACAGTGCATAATACCAATAGACATTAGCAGTAAAGACTTTATGAACTTTTTTAACGCAAAATTTAAAAATGTAAGATCCCAGATCTCAGCATCACAGTGCAAATCACATACTAGCTTAGCAGACCCTGTCTCGCATTGCATTCAACACTTTAGAAATTTTAATCCTGTAACAGAGCTTGACTTTAAATACTAAAATGAAACCTATTACTTGTTCCATAGATCCAGTGCCAACAAAACTAGTAAAAAGAGCAATGGATATTATTGCAGCGCTTATTTTTAACATTATTAATAGTTACGGTAATTTTTACATGGCACAGTACCTGATGCACTAGTTTTATGTCAGTCATCAAAATCATTACTTAAAAAGTCAGACCAAACCCACACATACTTAATAACTATAGACCCATTTCAAATTTACCCTTTCTCTCTAAAACACTTGAAAAAGTAGATGCCAGTCAACTTCAGTTACACCTTACGCATCACAATGTATTTGAAAAATACCAATCTGGCTTCTGCACTGGTCATAGTACTGAAACTGCACTAACACATTCTGTAAACGGCATTCTGATACACATTCTGATGAAGGAAACTCCACTATAATTATGTTGTTAGACTTAAGCGCAGTGTTTGACACCATTGACCATTCTATTTTACTTTACAGGCTAGAAAATGATGTTGGGCTTACAGGCACTGTCCCTGGTTTAGTTCTTATTTAACAAATCCATTCCAGTATGTACAGAAATGTGCTGACAGTACTCCATCATTATACTGTACACAAAACTGAGATATGGTGTCCCGCAAGACTTAGCACTGGGACCTTTACTGTTTTCACTTTACATGCTTCCACTGGGATCTATCATTAGAAAACATAATGTTAATTTTCACTCGTATGCAGATGACACCCAGTTATACCTTTGTTTTAGACCAAAAGATGTTTCTCCAATTTTGCCTTTAATTAGTTGTGTTAGTGAATTAAAGGAGTGGATGAATGAGAACTACTTGTCTTTAAACATCGATAAAACAGAGATGTTAATTATTGGAGGGAATGATGCTGATCACAGCAATATTTTGTCATCATTTAATTCAGTTAAAATCACCATTAATTTTACTGAATTAATCCGCAAATTAGGAGTTGTGTTTGACTCTGACATGTCATTTAAAATGCGCATTACATAATTGTCTAAATCATGTTTCTTCCATTTTAAAAAAGTTGAGAAATTAAGGCATTTTCTAAATAAGTGGGATTCTTAGAAATTAATTCATGCATTTATTTCTAGTAGGACTGACTACTGCAATGTGGTGTTCACTGGATGTTCAAACTGTTCTATATACATCTTCCAGTTAATTCAAAATGCTGCTGCAAGAATTATTACAAGAACAAGAAAATACGAACACATGACTCCAGTTCTTAAATCCTTACACTGGCTCCCAGTTAAGTTTATGGTAGATTTTTAAAATCGTCCTTTTAACATATAAAGCCTTAAATGGCCAAGGTCCAGCTTACTTATGTGAACTTTTCATGACTTATAAACCAGAACGCACATTAACATACCAAGATGTCAGTCTGTTTATGATTCCAAGAATTAATAAAATAACAGTGGGAGGACGTGCTTTTAGTTACAGGGCCCCTAAACTGTGGAATGGTCTGCCTGCTACTATAAGAGATGCCCCTTTAGTCTCACCTTTCAAATCCCAGCTGAAGACTCACTACTTCAGTTAAGCCTATCCTGACTAAAGCTGCTGATTAACTGTACATACTGCATCTCTGTTGTTAGTCATTAGCACTAAAACATAAGTAATATGATAGTTAGAATTTGTTACTAACCCTCACCTATTCTGTTTCTCTTCTCGGTACTCAAATGTGGCACTTGTTGTCACTGCCATACTGCCAAGTTGTTTTGCCTGCCTAAAGGTAACATCATCTCTAATGGAGGATTGTAGGAATCGTCGGGTAGAGGGTTCCTTTCATCATATTGGCTGGCCCAGTGCTTACTCAGCTATGTAATGGCCAATAGGGGGAGGCAGCTTGATGGAAGAGGAATCTGTTAAATTCTGCTCTGTACTTGTAATATTTCTATTGCACTATAATATTGAAGATTACTTTGTGTTCTGTTCTGTGTACTGTATTGCATTTACCCTGTGAAAAATGCCCGGACACAGACCGACACCAAGACAGCCAGATGTCCAACACAGAAACGCTTTTTATTTTCTTTTTGGCGCACACAACACCAATACACAAATCATCAGTAAACTCAGTCCTTATCTCTTTTTTCTGCCACCTTCACTCCTCTCTCGCAAGCTCCGTCCTCTTCCACCCAACGCCAGCTCCCCAAGTGAAGTGAGGCAGCCTCCTTTATACTGCACCCAGAAGTGCTCCAGGTGCTTCCCGATTAACATCCGGCAGCACTTCCGGGTGGGGCGGAAGTGCTGCATGCCAAGGCTCCGGAGCTGTCCAGGTGCCCCCGATGCAATCCAGGGGTGCTGCCCTCTTCCGCCCCACGGAAGATATTGCCACTCTCCTGGGGCCTCATGTATAAACAGTGTGTACGCCGTTTCTATGCTCAAATCGCGATGTATAAAACCTAAACTTGCTGTAAAGCCACACACATTTTCATGCCAGCTAAATCCTTGGCGTAAGCAAGTTCTCTGCTCGGTTTTGCAAACTGGCAGCACTCAGCATCAAAGCAGTGCTTTTGTTCCAGTGTGGTTTCCCTTTCTTTTTTAGATCCACATCCCTGACACGGCTTTATTAAATACACTGAAATTAACCGTGTATTGCTTATTAGTTTAAGGCATCTGATTGTAATTAACCCATAACAATATAATGGTCCACGAAATGGCCAAACTATTCCAAATACCACAGCTGCTTTAGCATTGTTACTCTCACTGCACCTTCTTCCTCTTCTTCTTTCAGCTGCTCCCGTTAGGGGTTGCCACAGCAGATCATCTTTTTCCATATTATTCTCACTGCAGTACTTGGAGTATTTATATCACTGTATCTGAATGTGGAATCACAGCTCTACAGCAGCTGATCAGAAAGAGAATTATCGGTATACAGCATCTAGCACACGCTGCCTCAGAAATGCTGCTTATTTGAGCTGCTCTCATATGGCAAACGCTTCAGAGCCTTTCCTGTACTGACCTCGTGGTTCAGAAACAGTTTCATCCCAAGAACTATAAACGCAATCAATCAGTCCATCAAGTGCTCCTTGTAGAACTGTTTGTACTTATAAGTACAATTACCTCACTGTAAACTTGCAATACAGTTATAATAATGCACAACCAGAGCCACTTTAGCGCGTATTTACATATGATGACGATATCATTTTAAGATGAAATGCAGCAAAATATGTTTATTACATTATACAGATAAAATGTTAACATCATTTAAATAAACTATATTGTTAATAATTAAACATTCACAGTGTTTCTGCGACGAGCTGGCGCCCATTCAGGGATTGTTCCTGCCTCACGTTGTATTCTTGCTGGGGCTGGCGCTAAACTGGAAGGCTAGATGGATAGAATAATTAAACATGTACTATGGAGATATTTCAATGTCCCTTAAAAGTTTTGAAGAATCGGCGTTCTAAGCTTACAGATGGCTTAACAACTATTACAGAGCTGATTGTGTGGCGATTGGGTACTTGGAGAAAGAAAAGGAAGGACAGGTATTGGAGGTTAGTACGTTTGAGAGAGACAGTACAGCTGCAATAAATTATTTCATTGAAGGTAGCGCACGGCGCATCAAGCATCTTGCGGGAGGCAGGAACAATCTCTGGACGAGGCACCAGCTCGTCATTATCACTGCGCCACCGTGTTCCCATGTTTAATACATGCTTTATTTCCTATCATCATGAAAATGATATCAAGTATACATCTTAATATTTAAATTGTTCAGAAAACTGTAAGATCACAAATGTAATGGATTCTGTGTCCTGTCGGAGGAAGAGAAAGCCCATTTAAGAAGCACGTAGTGATTCACACACATAGAGCACATAGAAGAACACATACAACAAAGCATTTAACGTGCTACTTTAGTTACGATGGTATTTGAGAAAGTAGTAAATTAAACGATTTTAAGATGAAGTTTATGATGTTCTACTTTAATGACAAAATAAACTATGTGATTAAAGTTGAAATTTCGAGATTAAAGTTGACATTTCAAGATTTTTTCCCACTGTGTCCCTATTTTTTTTTCTTTTCTCTGTACCCTAATAAGCTTTCATATGACACTCAGACGGTGGGCTGCGACTTGCCTTTTCACTGTGACTTTGATATCTGACAACTTTTTTATTTCGGGCACTGTGCGACTTTGTGAACTTGAGCTTTCGAGTTTCTCCGACACTCTATGTCATTTGATAGACTTCCTTTTTCTGTTTATACCACTGTTTAAACCAACAAATAGTACGTTTTTCCTTGCCTCCAATTGGTATTTGCTGAAATTCTTCTATTTTCCCCCATGCTTTTGCCATTGCCTTTTCACAGAACGCTGAGCTTAAGGGCTACAGTAATCCCTCGCTATATCGCGCTTCGCCTTTCGCGGCTTCACTCTATCGCGGATTTTATATGTAAGCATATTTAAATATATATCGCAGATTTTTTGCTGGTTCGCGGAATTTTTCGGACAATGGGTCTTTTAATTTCTGGTACATGCTTCCTCAGTTGGTTTGCCCAGTTGATTTCATACAAGGGACGCTATTGGCAGATGGCTGAGAAGCTACTCAACTTTCTTTTCTCTCTCTCTCTCTTGCGCTGACATTCTCTGATCCTGACGTAGGGGGATTGAGCAGGGGGGCTGTTCGCACACCTAGACGATACGGACGCTCGTCTAAAAATGCTGAAAGATTATCTTCATGTTGCTCCTTTCTGTGCAGCTGCTTCGTGAAGCGACATGCTGCACGGTGCTTCGCATACTTAAAAGCCAAACAGCCCTATTGATTTGTTTGCTTTTCTCTCTCTCTCTGACATTATCTGCTCCTGATGCGCACTCCTTTGAAGAGGAAGATATGTTTGCATTCTTTTAATTGTGAGACGGAACTGTCATCTCTGTCTTGTCATGGAGCACAGTTTAAACTTTTGAAAAAGAGACAAATGTTTGTTTGCAGTGTTTGAATAAAGTTCCTGTCTCTCTACAACTTCCTGTGTTTCTGTGCAAATCTGTGACCCAAGCATGACAATATAAAAATAACCACATAAACATATGGTTTGTACTTCGCGGATTTTCACCTTTCGCGGGGGTTCTGGAATGCAACCCCCGCGATGGAGGAGGGATTACTGTATTTATAATTGATTTGCATATTCAAAGAGGCGTAATTCTGGGTGGAGTTGGGGAGAAGCAGGGGAGCCACCAATAGAAAGAAGAAAGCACCGGAGTTTTAAGACAAGACTGCTTCCAGCCATTGTTTTAATCTTGTTTTAAAAAGGATTTATTTATTGGATTTTAACCTCCACAGTTCACCTGTTTTAATGGATTATTTATTTAAGAACTATTGGAGATGCTGCACTTATTTATTTGGACACTGTTTTTGGTTTTGTTTTCAAATAAAAGCACTCTGCACATTTTGCACCATCCCCTTCATTGTTCTTCACTGTCTAGCTCATCGGTGAGATTACCGACGATGTCGGGTTCGAGAGCTCCCCAGAAGCCAGATGGCAGCATGGAGCAGAACCTGCATTGTCACACCAACATGCTGGAATTCTATGAGGAGGCAACAAAAGGTATGATCAAAGTGGAGCACATGATGTTATTTATCTTGACTTTCAGAAAGCATTTGATAAGGTGCCACATGAGAGATTGGGCATCAAACTAAAAGAAGTGGGAGTTCAGGGTATTGTTTTTAGATGGGTGCAGAATTGGCTCAGACACAAGAAGCAGAGGATGATGGTGTGAGGAAACTTATCTGAATTTGCCGATGTTAAGAGTGGTGTTCCACATGGGTCATTGCTATGGCCGCTGCTATTTTTAATACTGTATATATAAATGATTTAGAAAGGAATATAAGTAAGAAGCTGGTTAAGTTTGCTGATGATAACCAAGATGGGTGGATTAGTAGAATTTGGAATCTGTTATATCATTACAGAAGGACTAGCATACAGGCTTGGACAGATTTGTGGCAGATGAAATTTAATGTCAGTAAATGTAAATTATTACACATAGGCAGTAAAAATGTTAGGTATGAATACACAATGGGCGGACTGAAAATCAAGAGTACACCTTATGAAAAGGATTTAGGAGTCATAGTGGACTCTAATCTATTAAGTTCTCGACAATGCTCAGAAGCCATTAAGATGGCAAACACAATGTTAGGTTATATAGTATGATGTGTGGGGTACAAGTCCAAGGAAGTTATGCTCAAGCTTTATAATGCACTGGTGGAGGCCGCATCTGGAGTACTGTGTGCAGTTTTGGTATCCAGGCTACAAAAAGGACATAGCAGCGCTAGAAAAGGTCCAGAGAAGAGCAACTAAGCTGATTCCAGGGCTACAGGGGATGAATTATGAGGATAGATTAAAAGAGTTGAGCCTTTTTAGTTTAAGCAAAAGAAGATTAAGAGGTGACA